>NC_064858.1:42138747-42448747 GCF_024139225.1 Suncus etruscus
GGAAGGAAGAAAGGAAGAAAGGAAGGAAGGAAGGATGGAAGGAAGGATGGAAGGAAGGAAGGATGGAAGGATGGAAGGAAGGATGGAAGGAAGGATGGAAGAAAGGAAGGATGGAAGGATGGAAGGAAGGATGGAAGGAAGGATGGAAGGAAGGAAGGATGGAAGGAAGGATGGAAGGAAGGAAGGAAGGATGGAAGGATGGAAGGAAGGATGGAAGGAAGGATGGAAGGAAGGATGGAAGGAAGGAAGGAAGGATGGAAGGATGGAAGGAAGGATGGAAGTAAGGAAGGAATGAAGTCAGAAAGAAAGAAAGTAAGAAAGAAAGAAAGAAAGAAAGAAAGAAAGAAAGAAAGAAAGAAAGACAGAAAGAAAGAAAGAAAGAAAGAAAGAAGAAAGAAAGGAAGGAAGGAAGGAAGGAAGGAAGGAAGGAAGGAAGGAAGGAAGGAAGGAAGGAAGGAATTGGAAAGGGAGGAAGGAAGGAAGGAAGAAAAACAAAGAAATCATAGTTTCTGGACAAGGAAGGAAGGGGGGAGGAAGGAAGGAACTAAGGAAGGAAAAAACAAAGAGAAATCATAGTTTCTAGACCAGATAGTAAAGTGGGTAAGGTCTTGCATGCAGCTGACACAGGTTTGATGCCCCGACATCTATTTGAGCCCCAAAAGTAATCTCTGAGCTCAGGAGCTAGGAGTAAACCCTGAGCACTGCTAAGAATGACACCCCTCCCCAAAAATACAGGCATCTAAACAGAATGCTCCATATTATGGATATAGGTTCCTCCAATCTATACAAGCTATATCCCTTTCAGAAAGGACATGGTGGTCTTGAGAGAATGCCGAGATTAGAACAATATTTTATTCACTTCATGCTCAGGAGAGATGAAGTCATTAAATTTGCCTATACATGGATGGACATGGAAACTATTATTCAGAGGGAGAGAGATAGACACAGAGTAGTCTCACTCATCTGTGGAATTTAAGAAAAATAAAAGACATTATTGTAATCATACCCAGAGACAACAGAGATGAAAGCTGGAAGGACCTGACCACAATATGAAGCTTACTTATCATAGAGTAATGAGTGCAGTTAAGAAATAAAGGAGCCGGCGAGGTGGCACTAGAGGTAAGGTGTCTGCCTTGCAAGTGCTAGCCAAGGAAAGGACCACGGTTTGATCCCCTGGCGTCCCATATGGTCCCCCAAAACCAGGGGCAATTTCTGAGCGCGTAGCCAGGAGTAACCCCTGAGCATCAAAAGGGTGTGGCCCGAAAAACCAAAAAAAAAAGAAATAATTACACTAGGGGCAAGAGCATTAGCACAGTGGTAGGGCATATGCCTTGCATGCAGCTGACCCAAGACAGACCTGGGTTTGATTCCCAGGGTTCCATATGGTCCCCCAAACCAGGAGTGATTTCTCAGTATATAGCCAGGAATAACACGAGTGTCAATGGGTGTGGCCAAAAAACAAACAAAAACCCAACAACAAAAGAAATAACTACACTAACAACTATCATGACAATGGTAATGAGTGAGAGAAGTAGAATGTCTCGAAACTATATATTTTAATGTTTAATTTCTATATTAGATTTTTTGGGTTTAAAAACCTCTTTAAGCTTAGTAGTTGAATGAATTATATTATTCCTTAAAATAACTAGTAAATATTTACCAGTATATATCTTCTCAGTTTTTGAATATGTCCTTGAGAAAGGAATTCTTTTTCGCCAGGCTGATCCATTACAGGATGCTGAAACGTATTTATCTGAAAGGAAAAAAAGGAACTTGAATGAAATGTTATAATTTAAAAAATATTATAATAGTGTTTTGGAATAACGAACTTTCAGAGAACAAGTTATTCCAAGCAATTAATTTACTGTTTCAATGATGATGCTTCAATGATGAAGCATCAATG
The DNA here is from genome assembly GCF_024139225.1 of Suncus etruscus. Taxonomy (NCBI): domain Eukaryota; kingdom Metazoa; phylum Chordata; class Mammalia; order Eulipotyphla; family Soricidae; genus Suncus; species Suncus etruscus. Next base: position 42,140,651 of record NC_064858.1, read on the forward strand.
AAATAAGTGAATCTAAGATCACGAGTTTTTCATGCACAATGTTCACACTTCCCTTAACTACATGTCTGATTCCTCAAATAATTCTCTCTCTTCCCCTAAATGAAGTGGAAGCCTCATGCCCTAATCTCAAGGGATTTGAGAGTGTTGGTCTGAAAGCAAATGCTAACACTGAAAATAATCCATGCGAAATTGAAGAGAATAAAACAAGTTCAGGAAAATTCCACCACAAGCTTTCTGTTCACTAACAAAAAATGGCAGCGGGCAGGCAGACTAGCTATGGAAACCGAAACTGTAAGCAGCTTCTTCCTGAGACCAGCGGTCTTAATTGGGAAAAAAAGGATCACCTTCTTGGGTAGAAAATAGGTAGGAGTAATGGATCAAACCAGGGGTACTTTTAGTCCATGAGTGACAAGCAAAGGAAAATAATTATCCTGAGTAGAATGAATAGAATGGTTATTTCAACAACCAAAGTCGAGTCTATAATCTGGGTGTGATCAAAATATTTACTTGCATTGCAATACAGAGATTTTTCTTTCAACTCTATTGATATTTGTAGAGCTTTAAAGAAAAACACATAGAAATTATAAGTCAAGTACTTCTTACTGAAAAGAGTCCCAAGATGATAGTGAACTCATTGTCCTAGAAAAACAAAACATTTCTATACTGACCAATACCTACTTTCTTCTAACAGAACCAACTTGATTTTATCTAACGATTCTGTATTTGTACTCTCAATTTGAACACCTCAGGTCAAAGCACAGTTGATATAAGACTAGAAATTTATTTCTTTTCTCTCCCTATGTTGACATTTACCTGAATTCTGCCAAAACAACAGTAAGTATAATTAATTGTATTTACGTTCTATAAATTTATATAATGGCTCTTAAATGTTCTGGCTGCCATTACATTCTTCCCATCAAATAATAATAAATTGGCTTATGATCATACTGTAAAAATGAGAAGCTTCTTTCATTTAAGAATGTCATCATTAAATAAAAATGTCATCATTAGGGCTGGAGCAGTGGTACAAGGTATAAGGCATCTGGCTTGTGCATGCCAGCCTAGGGTGGACCAAGGTTCTATCTCCCTGTGTCCCATATGGTCCTCCCAAGCCAGGAGCGATTTCTGAGTGCATAGCCAAGAGTAACCTGAGCGTTACTGGGTGTGGCCCTCCCCCCAGAAAAAGAATGTCATCATTTACATATATCATCAAAAAGAACATTTATACTAGAAGGAATATAAGCAATTCCAATAAAGCCAGCTTTAATTTAAATTAAAATTGAAATGTTTATATATGAAACATGAAATATAAATAAACATAAAAAATAAGAAATGTAGTGGTCTTTGGTGAAGCTGAGAAAACCAAAACCCAATTTTCAGAAGAACTAACTTCATTTGAGAGAGGAAGAAAATTAAATTTAGTTGCCTTCTCTCCCATGGCCTTGCATTTATTAACATAAACACCATAACTTTGCCCAATTACATGATACAATGATTTAGAAGCAATCTGTACATCGTGAGAGAGACAAGAAGTTGTCAGAAATATTATAATTAACTCTCAGTGCCAACCCTTTTCAGAAAGGAATCATGAAGTTCCCAAGAAAAGCCAATATACCGGCCTGAAAATGATAATTGAACAATTCAGTTAGTGGAACAAGAAAATGCCAATCATCTGAAAACAATCCTTGAGAGTGAAACTAAAGCAATCCACTGGGAATAAAAAGCAGCACCCTAAGATACAACCAGAAAGGTTCAATGCCAAGTCATCTGCACCCAATATGAGTATTTGCTTCCAAGTCCTTTAAATCATGTGTACATAGAAAACATTCTTTTCCTGGTTCTCTAAGATGTTAAGGTGATGGTAGCCTAGGGATGAAGAGTGAGTACCAATGAAGGTTAGCCGGATCATCAGGAAATTCCAAGGGACTGTAAACCTGCAGACCGGAGGAAACCACTCCAGAGCCTCACCTGAACATAGATTGAATTTGGGCTCCTTGTTCAGATCCACTTTGTTGTAGGTGCCATTTGTGGGCTTGCTGTGGGGAGGGGCTTTCAGCGAGACAGGCTTAACCACATCTCTCTGAAGACAAGCTGCATTCTCAGCGTTTCTGTTTTTATTATTGCGATGGTAACTCGTTTTATTTTTGGGATTTTGGACCTGTGCTGCTATAAAAGAAAGAGAAATGTGATGAGTACCAAAATGAACTGGTTTAAAACAATTTTTCCAAGCTTTTTTCCAAGACATTATTGCATATTTAAGAAAGGTTTGATAGTACATGATAAAGCAATATAAAGTAAATACATTGCTAGAAATTTCATTGTCATCTGAATTCATGTGTTGCAGAAGAATCGCATTGTTCAGTGAGGATTATAATTTTCTTTTTTCTTTTTTTCTTTTTTTTTTAGGAATTATAATTTTCTATCTAATCTCTATCCAAGGTACTATTTAGATCTATGAGGTTGTCTCATCATTTTACCTCTTCTCATTCCAGGGCCAGGAAAGTTCTTTGGTTCATCATAAATCCATTTTCTTTTTTTCACACCTTTAAAATGAGGCTTCCTCACTGGCTGGACATCATTCACTTAAAGAAGATATAAATTTTTACAGTTTTTTTAAGAAACGCTTTCATCAGAAAATTACTGTAGGTGATAATTACATATTAATGCATTTGCATGTCAAGCAAGAGAAAAAATAGATTTGCCACCCTGATATTTGTCTTTCTAGAACAAAAGGTGATTTATTTTTATGAAACCAAAAAATTATATCTTGAAAACTGATTGATGATAAAACTTTCAATAAATAGCACTTGTCACAGAAAACTGCTTTTCTCCAAATAAATTGAGTAGACATTTTTAAAGAACAGAAAATTACAATCCAAATATAATTACCTCATTATAAAGTTATTTTTAAATTGTTTTAGAAGTGAAATTTTAAATATAAAGTTTGCAACTTTTTAGCTAAAACTTAAGAAGCTGGGTTATAATAAATGTTTTTAGGAGAATGTTATTGTTCTTTAAAATCTTAAAAAGTGAGGCACACAGTTTGGTAAAACAAGAGTTAAAAAAACAATTTGAACTATGATCAGTAAGTTTTCCCTTCATAATTGCATCTTTTTACATTAAAGTTTTTCTATACAAGAATTATTTCAATATCCTATCCCATATTATTTCCAAGAATCTCCAAAAATTTATTTCTCCAAAGATACTGAAAATAATTTATAAAGGCATTCTTTTCTTTTTTTTCTTTTTTTTTTCCCCAGAGATCCTGAAAAAACAACTACTGCAGAGAAAATAACATTAAATGTTTTATATAATTACATTAGTTCTCTACAATGGACTAGGCATGGTTTTGGAGTTTTGAATTTTGGGGTTTTCTTTCTTTTTGGGGGGGGTGGGTTGTTTTGCTTTAGTTCTCAACCACAGCTTAAGCATTAATAATTCAGTATCTTACCCAACACCATTCCCACTCCTCCCTCTCCAAAAATGATAAGGATCCTTTTTTTAGTGCTCCTATCAGAAGAATTTGGAAAAAAGGCTTAAAAAAATACAAACTCAGTTTTGGGAGTTTAAACCTTAAGTTTCCCTTTAGTATCTAGCTGAATCCTAGACTGTTCTAAGGGTTCAATAAATGAAAAAAAGTTATTGAAAGAAGGAAAGAAATGGAAAGAGAGATTCATGAGTCTTAATTTTACTTTTTTTTTGGGGGGGGTTACACCATCATCATTCAGGGGTTACTCCTGGCTCTGTGCTCAGAAATTGCTCCTGGCAGGTACAGGGGACCATATGGAGTGCCAGAAATCAAACCTGAGTCCGTCCTGGGTTGGCCGCGTGCAAGGCAAACACCCTACTGCTGTGCTATAGCTCAGGCCCCTAATTTTATATTTAATAGTAGAACTGAATGGCCAGGAAAAAAATCAAGGAGTAAATTAGAAAGCATAGTATTCTGGGGCCAGAGAGGTGGCGCAGCAGTAGAGCCTGTTTGCCTTATGTGCGCTAACCTAGGACGGACTATGGTTTGATCCCCCTAGGACGGGCCGCAGTTTGATCCCCTAGGACTGACTGTGGTTCGATCCCCCGGCTCCCCATATGGTCCCCCAAGCCAGAAGCGATTTCTGAACGCATAGCCAGGAGTAACCCGAGCATCACCGGGTGTGTGCCCTCCCCCCCCCCAGCAAAAAAAACCCGAAAACATGGCATTTAAAAAAACTGTCATTATACTCCAATATAGGTTGAAGTTTATATGCTCCACTAATGAATCTTCTGAGAAGGTAATGTACTATTAATTTTAGTACCTGATAAAACTAGTGGAAAAATATTTCATTTTACTAGGCTCTACATCACAATTTATTATCAGAATTAGTCAAAGAATGTTGTATCTTACTCCTGAATACTTTTCCAACCACACCTTTTCTTTCCTTTTTCTAAAAAAACTCCACTTCAAATAAGCAAAACAAATTCATGATGCACAAATATATCTAAGGCCAAAAATTGATAAAGCTAATGTCTCACTTGAACAAGGGTCTTCTCTGCATTTCATATTGATATTCTCAGTAGCATTTAATACATGAGCTGTAGGCTTTGGATGAGGACTGTCCTTGTTATCTTTGAAAAGAAATTAAGAAAAAAATATATTAGTAAGAGAAATGTTTTAACTGACAGTTCACTTTTTTTTTTTTTGGGCCACACCCTGTGACGCTCAGGGGTTACTCCTGGCTATGCGCTCAGAAGTCGCTCCTGGCTTCTTGGGGGACTATATGGGACGCCGGGGGATCGAACCGCGGTCCGTCCTAGGCTAGCGCAGGCAAGGCAGGCACCTTACCTCCAGCGCCACTGCCCGGCCCCGACAGTTCACTTTTTAAATATTCTATAAAGGACATACCTTAAATATATGTATATATAGACTAATCTCTAGGAAGAATCACTTAAATTTCCTTATAATATTGTATCCCTCAAATTTTCCCCAAGCAAAATGTATATATTGTATAAAAATGCAGTAATTATTTTTAGTACTCAATTATGTGCTTGTTTGTAACAATATTTTGATTCCTAAGTACAAGATATTTAAAAGGTCATCAAGTGCCAAGTTAAAATGAAGTCCCAAAAGTACTTTAAATGTGGTGGCTTTCAGTTATTTGGTGTTTTGGAAACACTTTTAGGTGCATCCTACGATTATAGAAATAGCCTAAATATGTGCTTCCTAAAATGAGTTACTAGTAACACAGTTATTGATCACTTGCAATATAACTAGATCAATGAAAGAACCAATTTTCATATTTTTTAAATTTTAATTAAATTTTGGTAGCCACATGTGAATGGGGGTTACTGGTATAATCAGTTTTTTGTTTTGTTTTGTTTTGTTTTTGTTTTTGTTTTTTGTATTAATGGATTGGGTAAAACATTTCAATTCCTAAGCAAGGAGATTTATATATAATAAGAATATTTAATAGCTGTCAAATCCCTATACTTATTCTTGAGAATTTTTTTAATAATAGGAAAAACTCGATAAAATTGATTAACACGTGGATAGACTGTGAAACTAATTAACTAATTACAGGACAGAGACTTTATGTTTGTGACTGAGGAAGCTTGTTGAGCAAAGAGGATATAGCTATGGTATTCTAAATGAATCATAGGTCTAGTGTGCATTTTATTATCATCTCTTTTAATTACTCATGGCCTAAAGTTAATAATAATAAAAGAAAGTTATTGTGGAAGTGACCATGACATCATTCTTACTTTCAGTATTCACATAACTTTCTAAGAATATTCAGCCATACTGATTATGTTAAATAAAAAAGAGAAACTAAAAAGACCTTGGTGTTACCACTTAAGAAACTTTATCACTTTAGAGATAGCAGAATTCCTAGCAACAAAGTTCAATAGGTGTCTTATTCAGATAAGAAAACTAAAGCTAAAAAAGTTAAGTTCCCTTATCTAACAACTAAAGCTAAGATCAGAACCTTAGATTTCTTATCTCATATTTAGCATACTTTTAAAAAATAGTTTAATTGAATGAATATGTGATACACTCAAAAAGTTGTTCATGATTGAATTTCATTCATACAATGTCCAATACCCTTCAAAAATGCACATCGCAGGGCCAGAGAGATAGCATGGAGGTAGGGCATTTGCCTTGTTATGCAGAAGGACGGTGGTTCGAATCCTGGCACCAATTTCTCTAGTTTCCCTCCTGCCCTCTCCACTGTCTAACACTATAGCAGACATTCCTCCACACTCTTGTCTACCAGTTTTTTTTCCTTTTAGACACTTTACAATATTGTTATGGAATGGGTATCATATGTATATCACTTTATCTCCTTTCAGCACCCAGTTCTAGTCCAGTGATCATTTCAACTATTATTGCCATAGTAGTCCTAATTGCACTAAATTTTTATTCATTACTTTGCCTCTTGTCTTGTTATCTACAACAATCCTGTTTCATATTTAACTCAGTTTATCCATATAACAAATGAATCAAAAAAGATAAAAGGCTCATTACCTTTTGTATCTGTGCATTTTGACATAGTCATATCTTTCTCTGCAGTTAAAACTTCATTTTCTTCTACTCCAAGAAATATGATTCTCTGTGGAAGGTAGCAATCACCTCCTGTAATAATATACTCTTGTTAATGACAGTGAGCAAAACGTTGTGTCTGCATGCAAAAGAGTGACTGCTACACTTCACGATATGAATTAGTTTTAACCATAGAGTACTGAGAAAAAAAATTAAAAACCAAAACTGCGGGGCCGGGCGGTGGCGCTAGAGGTAAGGTGCCTGCCTTGCCTGCGCTAGCCTAGGACGGACCGCGGTTCGATCCCCCGGCGTCCCATATGGTCCCCCAAGCCAGGAGCGACTTCTGAGCGCATAGCCAGGAGTAACCCCTGAGCGTCACCGGGTGTGGCCCCCCCCCAAAAAAAAACTGTAGGTTTCTACTTTTATAGAGTCAAGAAATGAGAAGATTTCCTTTTTAACAGAGATCATGGACATGGTATTGTGATAAGACTATTGTAGAGATTACTATTATATAGTTTTATATAGTTTAATATAGTATATATATTTTGTAGTATTATATAGTTACACCGTGGCATATGCATAAAAATCTTGAGTTATATATTTTATATTTGAAACTTTATATGTTCTTATGCTCACTATATCAAAATTACATTAGGTAATTTCTTCAAATTGAATATTTTTTACTCCAATTTTAATTTTTGGCCATTTTTCTTTCAAATATACTTATCTGTGCAACTATATAATATGTTTATATTGGTCTATAAACTTATACCCAGGATTCTTTTATTTATTGACATAAGCAAATAATACCTAGAGAATAGATAGGTCTCACTATTCATGCCAGAAATATATGTGAGAAGATAAAAAAATTAAACATTTCTTGATATGCTGTTTAAGCATTACATCACAATATTATTCAACAGAATTATAAATATTATTCAACAAAACATGGAAAACATGAACATTCTCACATTTTTTATATCTCAACAAAATAGAAAACATATTATGAGTGTCACAGCATGAAGGAAAGTCCATTCTTCATATGAAAGGAGCACTTAGTGGTTGAAAATAATCTCTTATTAAACAAGAACATTATGATTCACTAGTATTTCAACTAAAATGTACAATTTAAACTGGTCAGATGGTATAGTTCCCAGGCAAGTTCACTGCTAGCTATATAAAGTATGAAATGCCACAAGGAGAAACTGCCAGTTTCTAAACTAAACTAAAGTGTATTGCTTCAAGAAAACCAAATAATGAGAACTTCTGCAGAAAATGGAAAAGGAGAGAGAATAATTGAATTCCGTTATTAAATAATATACTGAGAAGAACAAAAATGGATAACAGAAATGGAAACAAAAAGGGACAGAAGAAATCAAAATCAGTGTGTATATATAAATATACATATAAATCAGTGCTTATATACACACACACATACACACACACATATGTTGGTACCTGTAACAACCCCCTTGCCACACCTCACTCACTTTCTTAATGGCTAACATTTTTTTCTTTTTTTGGGGGGGTGGGAAGTTTGGGCCACTCCAGGTGATACTCAGGTGATTACTCCTGGCTCTGTGCTCAGAAATTGTTACTGGCTTGGGAGACCATATGGGATGCCAGGGATTGAACCCAGGTCAATGCATGCAAGGCAAACACCCTACCTCTGTGCCACCGCTCCAGCCCCTATACTCTTTTTACTTAAAAGAAAAAAAAAAGTATTTTCAGGAGCTGGAGAAATAGCACCACGTAAGGCAATTGCCTTGCATGCTTCTGACCCAGGACAGATGTGGGTTTGATTCCTGATATCCCATATGGTCCCCGAGCCTGCCAGGAGCAATTTCTGAGCACCGAGCCATGAGTAACCCCTGAACGCTGCAGGTGTGGCCCTAAAACCAAAAAATAAGCCAGTCAAACAATGTCCAACACCAAACACACTTTTTCCCACACCACCTAAATTTCCTCCTTTCCCCACTTTCCTAGACAGACGTTTTTTCTTCCCCCCCCTCCGTCCCTCCCTCTCTCCCTCCCTCCCTCTCTCCCTCCCTCCTTCTCTCCCTCCCTCCTTCCCTCCCTCCTTCCCTCCCTCTCTCTCTTCTTCTTCTATCTCTCACTGGCTCACTCCCTCACTCACACTGTGCACACCCTTTATTTTTCTTCTAACCCATATTATTATGGGTTAGAGTTTGGTGGTTTGTTTTTTTTTTTTTTTTTTTTTTTTTGCAATATAAAGATTTAAATTTTCTGGAAAAAGGATAAAACTATTTAATATTGAAATAATTTCGGGGGTTTGGGATCAAAGCCAGTAGTGCTTAGAAGTTACTTCTCTGACCCTGCACTCAGAAATCATTCCTGGCAGGCTTGAGGGACCATATGGGATGCCAGGGATCAAATCTGGGTCAGTCACATATAAGGCAAATGCTCTACCCACTATTCTATTGCTCCAGTTCCCTAGAAATAATTTTTCAAATGTTTGTGGTATACACACACATAAATACACACACATATGTAAACAGCTTATATGTAGATACTCAGATTAAAAAATGCAGTCCCTCTGATTCTAATTCTGATCGTATACAAAAGCAACCACATAATTAAATTCATGATAGTCTGAAGTTGACCCTAGGCACATGCTCTTCTTCCTTTAAAAAATGAAGGTTCTGGGGGTGAAAAGGTGAAAAAAATTAAGGTTCTGGGCCAGATAGAAAGGACAGTAATTCTTTCCATGCACACAACAGGCCTGCATTTAATCCTCAGTGCTGAAAATGATCCTTTAAATACCATCAGGAGTAAATCCAGAACACAGAGCCAAGAGGTAGCCTTAAGTGTAGTCAGGTGTGGTCCCTAAACCAAAAATGTATTAATTATCTAAAGTGAAGGTCTTGCATACTGTACATGAGTTTCCAGAAAGCATTTTGTAGAGATACTAGCCTCTATTTTGTGGTGCACCTCTAATCTCTTCATAAATATGAAGGTAAAAATGATCAGATAAAATTTGTTATGAAAAAGATTCTTACTAGTTGATTATATAGTAATAGTTATATTCAACTAGTAATAAAGTTAACTCACCTCCATTTTCAAAAGCAGTAATATCAGTCCTTGGTTTCCTATCCAGTGGTACTTTTATCTCACCTTGTCTTACAATTAGGCTGAATTTTGTTGGAACAGTAAGACCATCCCCTAGAAATTAAAGTCATCCAGGAATCATTTATATGTTTTGACAGAATTTATGATAACAAAAACATTCTATATAAAAACTCAATATAAAACTCCCTATATGAAAATCAATAATAAAATAATCAATATAAAGCTTCATATTAAATTTTATGCTGTAAGCAATTAATTTACAAGAATATGGATTTTAAGTAAATTCTGTGACTATTAGAAAAGTATTGTTTAGACATGTCTAAACACATAATGTATTTGGTTAGATGTAACCAAATAGCAATTTTAAAATCTAGGTATTCGAACAGTACTCTGAATGTACAGTATTTGTTATTTAAAGTACATTTCATACTATGAATTTTATTTTTTCTTTATCAGTTTATCAAGAAAAAAGGGGTATAAACTATGAATTTGTCATTGGCTAGGAAATGGTAATTAGACAGGCTTTCATTGAGACAAGCCCAGTTAAAACAGTAGAATAAATTGCATCAGGAAAAAAAATTCCATTCAAGTATAACTAGAAACCAACTATTTCTTGCCACAAATATTGGCTTATTAGAGAGTAAACCATTATTCTGTATTTTTGAAGGTGAGTGGCAAAATTTGAGAGACTATTGACTTGGGAAAAGGAAATTGTAGTTGCAGAAACTGCTTTTGCAAAGCAGAAATCCACTGCAGTTGAGAATTTCATACTAAACAGGAGGGCCCAAACTTTGATAATACCCAAGTCTCCATGGTTCCAGGGAATTTCTTAATAAGGGGGAAGGTTCATACAGCCCCCAAATTGGAGTCTGTCACCAAATATTGAATCCGTAACTTTATAAAATAATGTGGGAAATTGTATCTTTTCCCTGACTCCTTAAAAATCAGGCAGCAAAATACACAATGGATTGACTGTTCTTTCACCATGAAAACTGAGGATGTCCTGAAAACATGACAACTCAATACTAGAACTGCAATCTCCTATAGGAATAACAAATACCAAAGAAAGTTAAGTCCTCTGATTTAAAAATATAAGAAATATAAAAATATATAAGAAAAATATTCAGAAATGTAAGTAATGCAGGAATAGGGAAATCTAATGGTAGTAAATTTTAAATAACATAAAATCAATTGTATGTAAAATATACACTAATAGAGAATAGAAATAAATAAGAAAGCATACAGGAACAAAAATTATTTGCCATTGAAGTTAAAGTTACTTATATAATGTCTATATAGAGTCTTGATATAACACCATAAATAAAATCAAAACTTCCTTAGAATATACAGAAAGCAGTAAAATTGGAATGCCCTGAGGTATTCGTATTTTATAGTTCATGTCAAATTTAAAATAGTCTAGCACAGAATTGTAAAAAATAATGGTGTACAGTTTTTGAAAAACATTATAAACTTATCAATTTACAATTTTGTGGTATTGCAGGAGTTCAATTCTTGTCACCTATAAGTATGTAGGTATCATCACCACAGTAAAAGTAAAAATATTTCCTCACATTAGAGATAAAAAAGAAACATGGGAAGGGCACAATAAATAGTCAAAGCAATTGGATCTGAATATTTTGTCTATACAAGGGAGAGGGCATGAGAAGATGTCCTTGGGACATTGGTGAAAGGTAATACCTTAGGTGATGCGTGTAGTATTAGAATGATGTAACCATGATAAGAATAATAAACAGGGGGCCGGAGAGATAGCATGGAGGTAAGGCATTTGCCTTTCATGCAGGAGGTCATCGGTTCGAATCCCGGCACCCCATATGGTCCCCCGTGCCTGCCAGGAGCAATTTCTGAGCCTGGAGCCAGGAATAACCCCTGAGCACTGCCGGGTGTGACCCAAAAACCACAAAAAAAAAAAAAAAGAATAATAAACAGTCTTCTAAGTCCTGGTAAGTCAATAAAAAATGATGCAAAAATAATAATAAAGCCTCAGAGGGAAAGAAGGTATTAATTTTGCTATCTAGGGCACACCTGGAATAAAAGGTGAAATTTGCTTTTTTAAAAAAGTGTATAAACGGGCCGGGCGGTGGCGCTGGAGGTAAGGTGCCTGCCTTGCCTGCCTGCGCTAGCCTAGGACGGACCGCGGTTCGATCCCCCGGCGTCCCATATGGTCCCCCAAGAAGCCAGGAGCAACTTCTGAGCGCATAGCCAGGAGTAACCCCTGAGCGTCACAGGGTGTGGCCCAAAAACCAAAAAAAAAAAAAAAAGTGTATAAACACAGGGTCAGGGACTTGACTTCAAAGATAGAGCATGTACTTTGAACGTACAAGAGTTGAGTTCAATCTCTGATATTATATGTCCTCTCTCAAATGACACTAGGTATGACTCCAGTGGTCCCTGAACCCACCTTCTAGTATAGCTAACTTAATACACCACCCTCTACAAAAAAATCCATAAACAATATTTATATCAATACTAACTTTACTTTTTCTTTTTGGTTTTTGGGCCAGAAAAGAAAATAAATAAAACTCAGCAACACTGAGGTTACTCCTGGCTCTGATCTCAGGAATCACTCCTGGTGGGCTCAAGGGACCATAAGAGATGCCAGAATTGGAACTTGGGTCAGCTGCATACAAGGCATTTAAATGCCCTACCTGCTGTTCTATTGCTTTCGTTCTGATAGTGATTTTATTTTGACATTTTTATATTTTATATTTTATTTTGTTTTTATTTATATTTTATTTTGACATTTATATTATAGATATATGTGACACATTTGAACCTTACTGTCACAGGTTCAGAAAAATAGGAAAATATGAATATTTCAAGAGAGTGAAAAGCTAAGTCTCTGAAATGGTAATATTTGGGGGGACGGAGCAATGGTGCAGCTGTTTGGTGTTTTGCCTTGCACACGGCTGACCCAGGACAGACCTTGGTTCGATACCCTGTGCCCCATATGGTCCCCCAAGCCAGGAGAGATTTCTGAACACATAGTCAGGAGTAACCCTTGAGCATCACTGGAAGTGACCAAAAATCCATTAAAAAAAAAAAAAACTAACATTTGGGCAAAATCCGTGTAAGAATTCTTCAAGAATTCACACAATTAAAAAGTTCTTAAAGCCATAGCGTGAGTCCAGCAAGATAGTACAGTGGGTAGGGTGCTTGCTTTGCAAGCAGCCAACCCCAGTTATATTCCCAGTTATATCTGAACCTCTTCTGAGTGCAGAGCTTGGAGTGAATCCTGAGCATCACCAGGTGTAATAAATAAAAAATAAATAACTTATGTATAACAAAGATGTGTTTAACTGTATAATATTATTTAAATATTCATTTCTGGTTGTTGCTGTTGCTTTGCTTGTTTTCTTTCTCTGGTTAGCCTGAACCATCTGTCTTAACGTAGACTGCCTCACCTATTAATGAGGTCTTTGGGTTCTTAACATCTGCTGATATGGTGCCATATATGCATATACCTACTGCCATATGTACAAATATTTGGCCATTAATGGACTTGGAAAACATTATTCTATTCATTTGATTCTAGAAAATTTTCCATTCTATAGAGTGAGCAGGAAAGAGAAAAATTCAAATTTCTCCAACTACAGAAATTTCTGTTTTTTAGCTCATTCTACAATCAAGAAAATCTTGTTTTTTGGGCCACACCCAGTGATGCTCAGAGGTTACTCCTGGCCATGCGCTCAGTAATCGCTCCTGGCTTGGGGGACCATATTGGACGCAGGGGCATTGAAATGTGGTCTGTCCTAGGTTAGCATGTGCAAGGCAAACACCCTATCACTTACCCTACCACTTGCACCACCACTCCGGGCTCTCAAGAAAATCTTATTCATTGAAGAAACCATGATTTTCTCTGAGTTCCTGATTTTATACCTCCACCCAAAAGGATGTTTCCTATTTCTTGCTGTGAATGTGCACCAACAACAAAATCATCTTTGCCAAAGAACAAGACCATGACAGGAACAGTTTGGATGATCTCTGTGCCTTACCTCTGAAATCATCAACTAGAGACATTCAATGGATTATTCAATAAATAAATATACCTTTGTTCTGAATTTTTTGCTTTTCTTACTGTCCTGCTAATGCTAATATTTTATATTTGTAAAAAGTATCTATTTCATAGGCAAACAAAAGATAAAAGCAAATTGTCTACAGAATTATTGCTGGAGGTATACAGTCAGTTTTTCATATTGAATTTAAGTCATCCAATAAAAAGAATTCCTATTCACTCTCAATTTTTAGTTAGTATTTGTTATTTAAATCTAGATCCCATCTTACCTAAGTAAAGCACACTCTATCCTGCTATGCATATCTTATATGTTCCCTGAAATGCTATTGCCTTTTCTTTCATGTCTTACCTTCTTGTAGTTCACTGCCACTATCCAAAGGCTTGTCTGACTCTTTTTCTGCTGTGGGGGACATACTCTTTGATGATGAACTATCTGGAGGAGTAGGAAATCTGTAATATTCACCTAATCTCCATTAAGAAAAATAAGGATTAGTATGTTTTAACATGTTGAGTCTTAGAAAAATCCACAAATGTGTAATCACTTACCAGATTTATGACACATTTCTTTAATTGCTCTTTTTTCTTCAATTTCTTCAGGAGTCTTCGTCCATAAGCCCGAAGCATTTACTGGATATATTGTTTTAAAATCAAATTGTTCCAAAGCCAAAGAATCTGGAAATTTATAAACCAGAAATTAAAATCCTAAATTGTTCTCTGAATGGATCAGTTTTCAATTTTTAAATTCAATTAATTTCACATACTAGCAAGAGTTTCTAGCAGCTATATTTCTAGTATTAAAACAAATAAACTAAGTAAACAAATAACACATACATTGTGTCTTGAGACAAGAAGTTGGAGAGATAGACTTATATGCTAAATCATATTTTTACGTTTGAAGAACAACATAGAAATGGAAGAGAAAGGGTTATAGCAAACAAAAAGTAAATTGTCATATATATGTTATATTGGTTTTTGGGCTACACTTGGTTACTCTCAGGGTTTAATCCTGGCTATATGCTCATAAATTGCTCCTGGCTTAGGGGACCATATAGGACACCGGAATTGAACCGAGATCTGTCCTGGATCAGCCACATGAAAGGCCAACGCCCTATCACTATGCTATCACTACATATATTTCTTAGTTTTGGGGACCTGTAGTCCACAGGAAAGTAAATTCCAAGGAAAAGTCATTATTTGTATGTGGATTTGTATACTTCTTGGCATACTTGTACACATTTATTGGTACCACTGAGTTATGATTTTATAGGAGCAATACAGTAAAATTGGCTGAAAACCCTAAATTACAAGCCCGTTTTTATAAATTAAATAAAATACAAAAAGCTATAAGATGCATTCTATGAATATCTAAAACTTTAGGATTAAAAGTGAGACACTGGCAGATAAGTAGACACATTTAACTATTTAAAAATCGAGTACATTGAATAGAAATAAGAAACTATTAGTATCCTTAAAGTCAAGTATATATAAACATGATATCTAGATCTAATTCCTAATTCTCAGCCTTCCAATGCAAAGAATCACAATCACTTAGACATACAACAAAGGTGATCAGTCTATACATTGAATAATTAGTTGTGCTTGCTTTGGCAGCACATATACTAAAATTGGAATAATTAGTTATTTTTTACCAAATTCTCTTTATTCCATATTATAAAACTTTAAACAGTTAAACAAATGAAGAAAAATACCATGAGCTTCTTTGGTGCGCACTGTAAATCTGAGAAAAATCTTACTAACCAGTTTGTTCATCTTCTTCTTCCTCAAAATTTGTTTTTAAAACTAAAGGGTGATGTATGGGTCGTGATATATTCTCCTGAGGTTTCAGGGGTTCTTGACTGTGAGTTAGGGGTAGAATTCCTTCCTGAGTTTCTTTTTGTAGTGTAATATCTGGAGAGAAATTGGAACAACTCAATTTTTCAAGTCAGACATGATCTTCAGGCTCAATGTACAACTTAGTCCTTTGCCCTCCAAGATACTGAATATTTTGTTGATAGCTTACCCTCTTATTTATGGGAAGGTTATTAAATTGACATATAAAAAACACTTTCCTGTAAATTGTGAAAAACTATGCTAAACCATATTCTTTAGATAGTAAGTAATAAATGTAAAATGTGACATCCTATTTGTACTTTGTGTAAATACAAAATAATTATAAGCTTACTGTATTATTGCATTAACTGAGTGGCAAAGAAATAATTTAATTAATCAGATTATGGCAAATAAAGTAAAATTTGCAATGTGTGCAAAAGAAAAAAATAAACCAAAGACACTATTCATCCATTGGATAAAGTTCTAGTTATAGCTCTGTAATTTACAAAATTTACCATCAAATAATAGAAAAAGCTTACCAATGAAATATCTTCCATGATTAAAAATTCAATTCTTGTTTTCTAAACCAATAGTTATCAAGTCTAATTATCAGGTCAATTCAAACACCCATTGAGTCTCTTCTTGATGAATTTCTGATACAACACATCTACATATCTTGTAAATGTTTTAGGCAATTGTGAAATTAGACAAGTTTGGAAAATACTGCCTAAAGCATTAGATAACTGAGGTATTGAGTGATGAGAAAAAATGGGGTGTGTGGTATTGGCATTCTAATAATTTGAAAGCAATTATTGCTGTTGCAGATCTCTTAGGTTCCGCATTTACATTTTCCTTAAATTGTGTTTGCCCGAAAACAGGCCTGAAGTACTCATATAGTGGTATTTTCTAAATTTACATAATAAAGGCACATTTACTCAAAAGAAATTCTCCTTCACTTCTAGATCAACTACCAAAACCCAACATTCAAATTTTATTTATTGTACATACTTCAACAGGAGAAAAATCATAAAATAGTAGGATAAATAACTTATGTCCTTTAAAGGATGTTCATGTCTGAGTCCCCAGAATCTATATATAAAATATATATTTAGGTGTATATATAATATAGAAAGATGTATATATAGCATATTATATAGATTGTTAAATGTGAAAAAGGAATTAAGGCTACAGATGAATTTAAAAATGCAAATAAGGGACCGAAGCAATAGCACAGTGTTTGCCTTGCACACAGCTGACCCAGGTTAGATCTGTGGCATCCTATAGGGTTTCCCTGAGCCTACCAGGAGTGATTTCTGAACGCAGAGCTAAGAGTAACCCCTGAGTGATGCTGGGTGTGGTCCCAAAACAAAAAAACAAATAATCTTAAAGCTAGTGGACCCAGGGGGAATCAAAAGGATTTTTTTTAAAAAAGAAGCAAGATAAAGAGAGTCAGGGGGGAAAAAATGTGTGAAAACAGAGTAAGTTTCATAGGCTTGAAATTGGTGGCTTTGAAGATTGAGATGACAAAGCCTACAGAATGGCTTTAAATACTGGAGAAGGCAATTGTTTCCACACTTCTGAAGGATTTGACTCTATTGGCAATTGAATTTTCATCTAGGAACATCTAGTTCAATTAAACTTATATAACTGTAAGATTAATCATTTCTGTTGTTGAAGTCACTGGACTATTGGTGATTTGTTGTGGTATACCACAAAATTGATACACAAGTTAATAGAAAAGTGATGTTGGAGGTTCATGTTAAACTTTGTAAAGTAAGGCATATCAGAAAATCAGATACATTAATTAAGACATATAAAAAGAATAAAATACATAAGTAATAATTCACATCACTACTGAAATTTTCCTTCTACCATTACTCTTGTTAAAGAAAATAACATTCTTGATAGAAAGTCTTATAAAATCACTAAAAACACAGCACTAAGCTTTGAAAATAGAAATAAAAAGCAAAAAAAGACAGAAACAAATCCATTAGCTATTTTCAACATATTACCATATCTTCTAGATTTGTCATTAGCTGTTTAGAAAAGAACTGAGCAGTCAAAATAACCACTGTTTTAACCACATTTATTTAGAGTTGAGATAGAATTTGTATACCCACAACTCATTCATTTAAGAGTGCAATTCAATGGGTTTCAGCATATTCACAATTGTGCAACTATCATGAAGATCATTTGCTATTTGTTTTGGGGGTCACACTTGGAGGTGCTCAGGACTTACTCCTGGTTCTGCACTTATGGATCACTCCTGGCAGGCTTAGGGGACCACTTCTGGAGGGCACCACTGGAGGGCACCATATGGGGTGCCAGAAAACATGGGGTTCCAGGAATCAACTTCATTTGGCTGTGTGCAAAGAAAGCACCTTAGCTGCTGTCCCCTCTCTCTGTCCCCTAAGAGTAAATTGAAATGCTACTTCTGGGTTCTTTGTGAGAAAAGTTTTGAGTTAAAACGTTGAAATTTAGGTGCTATCATTCAGATGTTTTGTGCTGCCTAAGATACTTAGTCCCTCTAGACCAGGGATCCTCAAACTACGACCTAGGGGCCACATGCAGCCTTCCAAGGACATTATCTGGCCCATGGGGTATTTTTGCCTCCACTACTTTCCTGCTTAGCTGCAGGACACTTCCCGGGCAGTGTGCATGTATGGAATGTGCACTGCCCTCCTCTAACTCCCTTCCTCCTCTCAATCTGGACAGTAGTCCTCAAATTATGGCCCACCAAAAGTAGGCCCAGAGTTTCCTTTGAAAAACTGATAGGTTTGTTGATTTATCTTTACTTGTTCCTCATTATAATTATTGTATTTGTTCTTTTTTTGTTTTGTTTTACTTCAAAATAAGACATGTGCGGTGAACATAGGAATTTATTCATAGATTTTTTTAATCCAAATGGGCTGAGGGACAGTGAACTGGCCCCCTTTTTAAAAAGTTTGAAGGACTCTTGTTTTAGACTTCCATTTTCTCATCTGTAAATTGAATAGATTAATTCTGCATTTAGCAGGGTGTAGTGATGATTAAATAAAAACAGATATACAAAAAGTTCAGCATAGTGCTACTTTACAGAAAACTCTTAATATAAGAGATTTTTTAAGACACATAATATGACAATTTCTTATAACTCCATTTTTAAGTCCTAATTAAACTTTCTGTTATATAGATCTTAAGGTATGTTTGTGGAGTTATCAGAAAAATTAACAAATGTAGGTCTAGTGAGAAACAATGTCTGAGTAACTGCTTGCTTTATTATTTTGTATTTTTAAAAGTTCTTTGAACAGAAGTTGTGATAGCATATAATACCTATGAGAAGTTTCTTTCTGTTCAAACAAATTGTTCAAGGGGCAACAATTATGTGGGTTATGAAGTTTATTTAATCCTTAGCACCATCCACCAAAGTGGATAGAAGTGAATTGAACAATATTTTCTTGTATAAGAAAAACAATTATCACATATACATATTTTGTCTGTGCTAGCAACTCATATATTAATCTCAAAAGTGTTTATTAAACACTGTTTATTAAAATCATTTTTAGATCATGGTTTTTCAAAACATGAAATAGAAGTGCACATATTTATTTATGCTTCTAAAGTGAACTTAACCAAGGTTAATTTAATGTGACCTAATAGTCAGTTGTCCAAGGCATCTATCTCTGTGACACTTTGAGTAAATAAATATTAAATTATCCCCCACTGCTTAATTTGACTGGCTTTTAAAAAAATTAAATTATCCCATCAATTTTTCATTATAAACTGATTTGGCAATTTTCCAAGGAGATTAGTAGTTGTTTTTGCTGTTTTAATGTTTTGAGAAAATTGTCCTTAAAGCTAACTTTAAGTTAGCTGGAAAGTTTCTTAAGGGAAGTTGCTTAAATAACAATCTCTAATGTAAATCATGAGAGAAAGAGTACCTGGCTTACAATTATAGCATGTAAACTGTACTCTAATGTGCATAGAAAATTCAAAATTATAACAAAAATCAACAGAATTATGTTAGCACTGATAAGCTTTTGCAACAATTTGCTTTCAAAACTATTTGCTTTATTTGGAAATGGCAACTAGGGAATGTTGGCTTCTTTACAAATAAAAGTTTGGTATAGGCACATTTAAATGAAGTCTTTGAAAAAAATGTAAAGCCTGTTTAATTTACTAGTAGGTTAATGTTTAAATTACAATAGATTGGCATTTTATATTCTTAGACAAAAAAGACAAGACTCCTGATAATAGCACTTAATGTTTAAAAATAACATACAAAGGGAAAACCAACTAAGAAAAAAATTGCTTCTGGCAAGCTTGTCCTAATAAAGCAGCAACACTGGAGAATGAGATAGCAATTCCATGGCTCCAAATTTTTCACTTAACATTGATCACACAATGGGGCTCAACTTCTCCAGCTAAGGAATTTCCACAAGTTTGTACATTTAGATGTCTGAACTTATCTTATTTAACCCGAGAAACACAATTATACACTAATTACACAAAGTTATAGGCGAAATGAGAGTCCTGTTTTGGTGCCAAAATGATAAACTACCTTGAATTGATCACCCATATGCAGTTAGTGAAAAAGAAAGACAGGACTTCATTGTTAATGTACAACCATACATGCTATAATCCTATTTCATTAGAGTTATACAGGTAGTAGCCATGACGTTTTATAAAGTTAAGATATGATCTGAAGAGGACTTATTCTGCTCCAGCCTGAAATGCTGGCCTCAATTTGCCAGCCCACTCTAAAGAGGCTCCCTCTAAGGTATAATTCAAAGGCCAGATATAGTCAGAGGTTAAGGCACTTACTATAAGACACAGATGAGGGACCAGAGATAATACAAGGCTTAAGACATTTGCTATAAGATATAATTCAGAGATAATACAAGGTTTAAGACATTTGCTATAAGATATAATTCAGGCACCTGTCTTGTATGCAACTACTCATAGTTTGATCTCCAATATCAAAGAAATTCCCTGAACTTTGCCAGGTGTGATCCCTAAGCAGAGAGCCAGGAATAAGCTATGATGTATGGTGAGTAAAGTAAAAACACCAACAGCTAAAAAAACTAAAGAGAATTCAGAAGGGCAAAGGGCCTTGCAAAGATGCTAAATGAAGACCACCAAAAAGTTTCACTTCTTTGCCCTCACACTACAATCTTGGCTCTCTTAAATCAAGGAGTTGTGCAAAAATATAATCAGTTTCTCAAAGCAACAAGGGGACTCCATTCTGGATCCTCCTGTACTGCTAACTCCATCTAGACATGTCCTTTACTTTAGGGGACTCCCT
Source organism: Suncus etruscus (assembly GCF_024139225.1). Classification (NCBI taxonomy): domain Eukaryota; kingdom Metazoa; phylum Chordata; class Mammalia; order Eulipotyphla; family Soricidae; genus Suncus; species Suncus etruscus. The sequence continues at coordinate 42,161,402 of NC_064858.1, forward strand.
CTTTTTATTCTCAGTCTCTGGTCTTTTTCTGATTTTTTTTTCCAATGGGACAGATAAAGACAGAGAAAAGCTGAAAAATAACTTTGTGTTCCCATCTCTAATAGATAAGAACTTGTTTGCTTTTGTTAACTTTTCCTATGAAGATTCAAAACCACTGCTCATTCCAATGGCTTTTCTGGAGTTGAGGAAATAGTTTTGCAGAGTTCACAAGGATTTCTGGGGCCACTTGACACCTCCTTAGTTAGAAGCAACATCCCAGGAACACTTGGGTCCAGTCCTCATTTCTCCAGCACTCACTTCACTAGTGATTTCTATTACATTCTCTATTACAGTGGCCTCCTGCGACCCTGGGCTTCTCTTTCTTCTGCAAAGGCAACAGGATGCTACAAAGCAATGATACTGCCACTGAAAATATTTTAAGGTGGGTATTAATAAAGACTTGAGAGGGCAGGGGCTCGCAAGTAGTGCTCAAAGGATCTGGAGGCCACTTCCTGTGCTATTCAGCCTAGCTGACTGGGATGAATGTTTCCATATTGGGCTGCAGTGGTGCTGAGGGCTATTGGAGTTGCTGAGTGTTTGAGGAGTCAAGGAGGCTGATTCAGTCGACATAAGACAGGCTAGAGTTTTTTTCTTGGGAAAAGAAAGGAAGAGGCAAGTACAGATTCAGAGATATCAAGAAGGATATCTTTGAAGGATTAGAACATTTGGAAGTTTCTGCTCTCTATCTCTGGGAAAGGGAGAGTTTAAAGCAGCTATGTATGCTGTATGAAGAAGTTTCCAGAACAATCCTCAAACTCTTTTATTTGCATAACACCTTACAAACCCTTTTTGAGCCCTTCATGTTATTTCTCCACATTTAATCTTTTTTTTTTTTTAACTCAGTCCTTAACTCCTCATGAAGCAGAACATTCTCCCCAGCCCAGCCAGATGCCAACCAACTTCCAAAGTGAAAAGATTCTCACCATGAGAAGAAACCGACAGTCTGCTGTTACTGATTAGCTCTTGGGGACCCCTCTGCCTTCACCTCCCTTTACTGTGGACTTTCGCTTGCCACCAGATTTGGTTCCTGAGAAATCTCCCACTTGAGGACACCTCCTGATATGGGACTGTTGGGAGCCATCTTCCCTAGACTCCACAAAACCAAATCACAGGTTGAAGCTGCACTCCAAATCTTACCCCTTCCCTGCCTATTTCAAGTGATTCAAAGAAGACTTAAATTTCCTTTGAATATTTCTTTTAGATACACCCCTTTAATAGGCATAAACCATTATCGAATATCTTCTCATGTATGGCAGTTTCCCCTATCCTCGGGTTCCATTCAATACAGTATACTAGTAGACATATCTCTCTGTTCAGAGCACATGTAAACAAAAGGCTTTGGAGACTGTAAGTTTTAACACCTTGGCCCCCAACATGCACCAGTAATTCCCTGTGGCACTGTCTGTCCCCTTTTGCATAGGTATATCAATATCGTAAAAGTTAACAGATGCAAACAAGTTCTTAACTATTAGAGATGGGAACACAAATTTTTTTATACTGCAGTGAGATCTTGCACCTTTGGAATAATGACTTGGCTTAGACTCCAGTTGATTGGACATTGACTATTCACCCTTTAACCAAGGATACCACCTGCAGAAATAAACATGGTTTCCCACACCAGCGCCAGGAACATAAATTCTACCAAAGAAGGCCCCACTACTGCCAGGGCACTTACTAACTCCAAAGACAGTTCTTCTATCACCCTGACAACCGGGCAACAGCAACAGTTTGCTTTTAGGGCAGGATTCTCTGCTAATGGTGAGACAGAACCAGAAGACACACTATATACCACCTGGTCTTTAACTCAGAACCTGTACAAACCAGGATCTATAACTTCAGAAACCTGGCAGCAACAACTTCAGGCTGAACCGATAATGGCTAGGGGGTTGGACAACCCAGTATGCCTGGAGCTGTGAGGTTGTCTTATGCCAAATTACTTTGGGGGTAAGATCGCCCTGTTTTTAGGCCAAAGGATCTTTTCAATTTCTTCCATATTTTGCTATGCCTGTGAAAATGACAACTGACACACATACACACACACACACACACACACACACACACACACACACACACACACACACATACACTTGCGTGTTTCCCATCTCTAAAGAAAAAATGGGGGAAGCATACTAAACCTTTGGCTATTGTATGACTTTATTGGTGATACAATAATTTTCACAAATATAACTGCTAATGAACTCTCACCCCTTCTTTTTTCATTTTTTCCAATCTCTATTCTCTTTCTTTTTTCTTTCATTTTCTTTTTTTTTTTTTTTTTTTTTTTGCTTTTTGGGTCATACCCGGCAGTGCTCAGGGGGTTACTCCTGGCTCTATGCTCAGAAATCGCTCCTGGCAGGCTCGGGGGACTATATGGGATGCCGGGATTCAAACCACCGACCTTCTGCATAAAAGGCAAACGCCTTACCTCCATGCTATCTCTCCGTTCCCTCTATTTCCTTTCTATCTCTTAATAACTTTGCTTTCTATCATCCTGAAACAAATGTATTATGATCAGTCATGCCAAATAAGTGATACATTTTCTTTAAATAAATTTAAAAAAAAAGGCAAACACAAAAAAGATATTATACGTATGATAAAATCTATGAGCTGGTATTGTCCTGAAGAATATATCAAAGGAATGAACTTTTAATTATCCATTTGTCAAAGAAGTCACATTTGCAGATACAAATAATGTATATCCTATGAGCTCACCTCAAGAATGAATCCATCATGATATACTTGACAATGGCTGTACTAACATCAGGGAAAGCCAATACTGCCAACCTCTGATGCAAACTTCTCATTCCGCCTCTCAGGGCACTGAAACTTCAATAGCGCCTTCCACAAAGCCAAGTTAAAGGCTCAACAGGTCACTTATTTAGATAAGCATAGTACCACATAGTATCACTTATTTATATTGAATTGTGCTATGCTTTTTGTAATAATGGAATTACATTTTTTTCTTTCTTTTCTCTTTTGTGTTTGTGTGTATGGGGATGATTGGGGTCACACCTGGCTGTGCTCAGGGCTTTCTTCTGGCTCTATGATCAGGCATCACTACTAGCAGGCAGGGCTTGACAACCATGTGTGCTGAAGGAGTCAAACCTGGATTAACAGCATGTAAAGAACAGTCCCACTGCCCACTGTATCATCTTTATAGCTCCATAGTATCTTTATAGCTCCATAGTATTACATTTTCTTCACTACTGAAGTCTTTTAAAGAACCACACAGATAGTCATTATAGAAATGTAATCAGAACATGTGCAACCTAGAATATGTCTTGCTCTCCTCATCTAAAAATTCACAAGGTAATTCTTGACTCCAAAGCTTTGCTGAGACATCAGATGAGTAAAATATGCTTATACATAAAAATATTTAGACTGAGAAAGTGAATAACTCTAGAATAATTGCTCTTCGTTCAGTTCACATTGTCAACTAGCCAGGGGCCTTTTAGAAGCTTCACCTTACTTCTTGCTAAAATGATACCAGACTCTCAATTGCACTTCCAAAATTTTATAGTAGTAGTAGTAATGTTTGTTAGTAGTAGGGGCACTTGGCAATGCTGAAGAAACAGGGCCATTCCCTAAAGAGCTGTAGGTTAAGCAGGTAACCTTGGACACAGCCAGTGTGGCTGGGATCAAACTCTGACACGCCAAGCATGTGCTTTATATGTGACATAAACCACAGTTCCAGCCCCATCAGTAAATCACACTATTCACCTTGTCAAATTTTATTTAATGTTCAATACAAACTGCTACTCTCAAATCAGATAATATAATATATGATATAATTACATATAATAATATAAAATAATAAATTATTTTTGAAATTTATACTCACTACTACTTGGAGGCAAAAACAATCCATTGATATTTCGAGGTTTGCTGTGATAAAAGATACAACTGATCTTCACACAACCAAGAGGTTGAGTTTCCCAAAAGCAAGAAATGCTGCAGTTTTGCTAGACAGAGGAGATGGGGAAAATGAAATAATCAGACATCATCCATGCTAAAACTTAAGACAATGTATTATCACAAAATACAAAACGATAAAAAATAAAGTGGCTAGTTACTGATTCAGGACTAGATATTTCTGGCTACTGTTGTTTCTAAGTCTTGTTATTTAAAAGATTGAGTGGATTACCCTTAGATGGTGTGTGCCTGCATTTTTCAGAAAAGTTTATATTTAGCAAAGTGGAAAACCCAAGGGTAGTGCAAGGAAGATCACTATTTTTTAAATTGGGTTCTAAGAGTCAAGTTCACATTACTCATGGAAAACCCTCTTAACAGAAACAGTGCTATTGAGTAATTCTACCTGCATTTCCATGTGTCTAAATCTGCAAAGTAGATCTAAACATTTTCCCTCTCTCCATGATGAGCACACAGTGTCACTGCCAAGGGCTTCTTCACAGTGTCGAAATCGGCACTGGGAACCCTAAAGAAAAAAGTAAATGGTGTAGAAAACTCAATATAACAACTTCAGGGACTAAAAGCAGGAGGCTGAAAATTAACTAAAGGAAATAGGAGTAAATCCATTTGGAAATTAAAACTATGACAAATATAAACTTTGGAAGTTTCCTCAATGAGAAACTCACAATATAACCTAATGGTTAATAGAAACATGTCAAAAGTTACTGAAAAATGATATTTTTGTTATAAATTAATACATATGGTTCACGTAGAATAAATACAGGGTTTTTGTGATGAGAACAATAATAGAATAATATAATTTCTCTTTCTGCAGAAAACCAGAAAGAAAAAAATTAAGAATCATTTTGTTCATATTCCAATTGTGAGATAATATATTTTAATTAGCATATATTAAATACTATTTCCTATGGATCCTATAGCAATACTGCTAAATGTGTTATATAGGAAAGGAGAAAAGTGATTAAACCTTTATATTATTGTAGAATATTAAGTTAATTTCCATGATATACTACAGTACATTTCATATACTTATTTTATGCCCTTGGTCTACAATGATAAATTTGCCAGTATATTCACACACTATCTTTATATATAAAAAGTATATTAATTATTTTAATAATGTGGTCAAATAAAAGAAAAAATATGGTCATCTAAATTATCATATTTATATTGTCATTATTATAAAATTACAATATAAGATATTCAGTTTGAGAAAACTAGCTCATGTCTTTTGAGATGAGAAGTAAGACAAAAATACTACCTAACTTCTCTCTCTGATACATGTTATTTCTTTGTTCATAATATTACCTCTTTACTCTTTGTTCTAAAATATGTGGATCTCTGTACTGATGGGTGAATTGGGACTAGATAAACTACTGTTTCCATGACTTGTCAATAGTCACAAAGTTAATAACTTTTTCTCACCCTTTTATGTCTTTTTCTTGGCTGTAAAATGGTTGTAAAAAGCTCCTTGTTGTAAACTGTCCTTCTTTTTTTTTTTTTTTTTTTTTGGTTTTTTGGGCCACACCCGGTGACGCTCAGGGGTTACTCTGGTTATGCGCTCAGAAATCGCTCCTGGCTTGGGGGAACATATGGGACGCTGGGGGATGGAACCGTGGTCAATCCTAGGCTAGCGCAGGAAAGGCAGGCACCTTACCTCTAGCGCCACTGCACCGGCCCCATTTTTATTTTTATTTAAACTGCCCTTCTTAAAGATTGTTGTGAAATTACATGAGTTATTATACATAAATTTAGATAGTTATCTATCTATCATCTATCTATACATTATATATATAAAATCATTTAACTATGTATTGAGAATTTGCTGTCAGTAAGTGTGCTCTAGACATAAATAACTCAAAAGATGAAAGCACACATTTTACATGTAGAGAACCTAGATCAATCCTTGGCACTGTACCTCCCCTTCAGCTCACCGTTGCAGACCCACAGCACCCAGGGGCTAAGCATTGAATCAACTTCCAGTATGGTTGGGCAAGTAGAAACAGAAGTGATGCCTGGGCTCCCAGAACACTGCTTGGAGGTCCCCAAATAAATATGTAATGAAAATATTAAATGATAAGTTCTCAACATATTTAAGCATAGCCATGAAACAGACAATAGCCTTCCCACATAGAGCATAAATTCAGGTATTTTTTTACTGTTTCAGGGGTTAATCATAAAGTAACAGGCTCAAAATTGTGTCTAGTTCTTACAAAAAAAGTTAATTACATTCTCATTTCCAAGCAGAGATAAAAGACATTGAACTAGACATACCAACTCTTTCACAATTTCATTCTATATTGAAATCAAATCCCAAGCAGAAAAGTTCTCCATTACATGACTACTTTACAATTTAACTTTATACTTTAATTCATACTTGGTTAGTTTATATTATTTCTGTTCCTTCTTTCATTATATGTCAAACATTTACTATTAAGACTTTTGAAAGTGGAAAATCAGTAATTCAGTTAATGAATCTTCAACAGGGAAACAGTTAAACTTCTTAAAATAAGTTTGATAATGAATTTAACTATTTGAATTTAGATTACTAAAATCACATTAACAAAGAGTATATAATATATAATGAATTGATATTAGGAACATGGTATTTTAAAGAGGTATAACAAACAAAACATCACAAGGCGATTATAAAGCTATAGCACATTACAGGTAACACACACACACACACATATATATTTCCTAACAAGTCATAATATTAAAGATTCTATATTTCCTCAAAAATTTTAATATACCACAAAACATGATACATAGTTTATACTTTTAAATATAAAATACTTTGTGGGAGAAGCAAATTTTGATTTAGCTATGGAAATTATTGCCATATCTTTCTCCATTCTAAAAGCTTAAGCATGTGAAGTATTGTAAATTGTACAATATTTACCTTTAAGCATGTGGAATTAACAAAGAAATAGCAGTCATCCCCAACTTCTGCCATTTTCAACTTTCTTGCAGCTAATCCAATGTTTTTAATTTAAGTATTTCAGGAATGCAAATATAAGAACTATCAATGTGTTGGGGGGGAAAAGAATGTCTTTTCCACAGTCTTTCAGGCTATCAGTAGTATTTCTTTAAAACTGACCTCCTGTTGACAGTATATTACACAATAGATAATTCTTAAAGAAATTTAAATTAGAAGATACCTTCTCTAGCCTTGCAGAAATGTTGAAAGTGGTTGCTAGTACACACACCACCTCAAACTTCCGGAATTTTCATTGTTACCTCATATATTGTTTGCTCATCATAACTGACCTCATCATAACTGTAATTTAGTTTACCTGAGTACTGTACCGTATTTCTCTTACTAGTTATAGTATATTAACCATAAATGACCAGGAAAAGTACATTTTCTTTTTCAATGTTCTGATTGAACATTAAACAAACTAGCTTATAATTTTATAATAAAAAGTTAAGCCTCATAGTTATTTCCCAAACTCAAATGTTTATATATGGTTTTGAATAAAAATTACAAGTTACAATGAATAATCCATATTATTAACTATGTACTCACATTTTATCCATGGTTGTCAAAAGTACTGATACAATTCTGATATTTCAATAGTTCCAAAAAATACATCCACTCTTTGTTCATCTTGTAGCTATATTCCCATTGGTTTTTAATTGGTTAGAAAGAAACAATAATTTCTTCCTACAGCAGAAAAGTTTCCAAATGGTTGGAAATTTTGAAAATCTTGAAAATTTTGAAACAAAATACAATACTCTGCTTTGCTGGCATTTCAATCAGCAGTTATTGGTGTCTTCTTTTGGTACTAAAATAAGTAGAACCTAGCAGAAATTAAACATTTTCCTAGAAGGTGACCTAAGAAGCTGCACAGAGATGAGGTATAACTAGATTGGATCAAAATATGTGCTTTTTATTTTAGTGTGCTTTAACTGAAGATAAAAATATTAAGAATTTTAAATTCATGTTTTGATCAAATAAAAGACTGTTAACAAAAACTTTAAAATACAATTCAATGAATAAAAATCTAGGAAATTAAAAACTTTAATTAAGATGTATTTTGCTTCTAAAAGAAAAAATAAAACAAAGTACTAGCAATATTAAGAATTTTAGCGAAGAGAAACAGAAAAATCTAGTAAGGTGATTTTATCTTCTAAGAACAATATAGCTCTCTTAAATATATAGTTTACAGAGAAGAACATTCCTAGGAAACTTCTTCAAATGGTGTTTGCTTCCAGATAAACTAACTTCCCCTCCATCAATGAATTTTGAGCTACTTATTTCCAGATACCATTATATCATGATTACAGCAAACTTCATGATTAAAGCCATTCTAAGAGTCCATAGACGTAAAGCTGAAAGGCTGAAAATAAAACATGTTGTTCCCTTAACATTTGTTTTAAACAACTCTTGCACTAGACACAGGCACAAAGGTTTGCAAAGAGGTTTGCAAATTATTTTTGATCTTTTGTCAAGGCCTATAGACATGATTTTGATAGTCTGTAGAAAACCTAAAGACTTGATTTCTTCCTTTACAAAACATTTTCCTTTCACCCCATTTTCTTATAAGTCCTTTTCTCTTCTGACATCCAATGTAGTCTTTCAGGGAAAGTTATGGTCATATCAATGAGTATTTTTACTCTGTGTTGAGGAATTGTAGGAAGTTTGTTTCTACAGCTGGGACTAGGCCTGAAAATTTTCTAATACCTTCTGTTGGCCAAGGTAGACTCACATGAAGTGTTTTTCATCTGTGATGGAAACTAAAACCTTCTATCAGTCCTGAGTCAGTTAGGAAACTTCCAGTTAGGAATCCAGTAATAACCATTTCAATTTAGTGACTGAGAATGACTGTGTTGGCTCTTCAGATTTCTCAGAATCAGGGAAAGGTTCAGCTAGAAATAATTTATCGATGGTCCTAGTCCTCTGTCTCTGAATCCTAAATTTCTGTAGAGATCTTGTTCTAGGATATAACCAAACACAAAGATAGGAGGAAAGAGAGTCCTTCTTGGAAAATGGTTAGCCTTGCTGTTACTATTTAATGAACAAGTGGAATGTTTTGAAAGATGCTCTTTCTCAGAAATGACAGAATGTTGGACTAAGAAGATTCTGTGGCAGTTTGGGAAATGACAGTTGGTAGTTGATATTTGAGGGCCACACTTTTGAGGCAGATAAAACAAGTTGCTTGTCTTCAAGGATTCTTCTGGAAACAAAACCACTTGGAGTTGACTATAAAATGCAGGCCACTTTCTGCTCCTCAAATCTAAAAAGAGCATCAGATCTTTCTCCATGCCCTTCTTCCCTAAAAATAAAAAAAAAAAAAAGTATTTTGACCATAGGCACTATTGCCACCTGAGTGGTAGGTCTTTGTGAATCCAGATTGATCTGTGGTTAACCTTCCATCTGATCCAAAAGCACAGCAGATCTGGACAACATGATGCTGCAACAACGAAGCGTCACCCAAACCCCCATTTTTTGGTCGTCCTTTTGCTCCCGAAGTTTTCTACAAGTCTTCCTAAAATTCGGTTTTCATGATCTGTTTCTAAACGCCTCCAGGGCTTGGTTTAGCAACTTCCCAAAGATAACAGGCAAGAAGGGTTCTTGATCAAGGTGTTCAATATCTTCATAAGAATGAATCGATACATAGAAACTGGTGCTAAAATATAATCTATAATCTCATCAGTTATTCAGACATAAATATGGCGCGGAACCGGACCTAGTTTCCTCCAGGCCCAAGTCCAATAGGCCCAGGGAAGATGGTGGTGGGGATGGTGCTTCAAGCGCACCAAAGCTGGGCTCAGGACTACAATTCCCAGAAGGCTCAGCGGAAGCCCAGAGGCCGCTTCCTCGTCCGCTTCCCCGCCCCGCGGCCGGTGCTGGGCGACGCGGGTAGGCGGCCCGAGATCACGAAGGCGCCTGGTCCTTGGCCCGTCGTCTCCTGCCGCCCACGGTGTCCGGCATGAGGCGCTTGGGGTCGGTGCAGCGGAAGATGCCGTGTGCGTTCGTGACGGAAGTGCGAGAGGAGCCGTCCAGCAAACGGGAGCAGCAGGTACCGGCGGCGGCCGCTCGGGGGCGCTCCTGTGCCCGGGCCCCGGGGCGCTTTGCAGCATCTCTGCGGGGCGGAGCTTTTTCGTTTTTGCAAGTTTCTTGGACTCTTGCTTGTGGCTCTGCTCTCCTGGGCCTGATCACACAGACATGCATGTCATCTGCCTGGTTGCAATTTCCCTTCTGATCAGATTCTCAGTCAAGCAATTTCCTGCTCAGGGAGATGGACAAGCTTCACTCATGGTTTATTCACATTTCTACTTCTCTGCTCGAGTGCAGATTTGGGGGAGACTTGCTTTGCCTAAGCTGGGTGACAGCTGACCCAGCTGGATCCCTTAAGGTAGATAAAAGCGGCTACAATTCCGTGTTTTATTTGTTCTTTGGCCACGTGGCCTAACTCCAATAAGCCAAATCAAATGAAGTTGCTTTAAAAATTCTGTCTCTGCTCTTCTTTTTACCAAGCATTGATGCTATAAACGCCTTCATACCTGCCTTGACATGTTCTCAGCTCAGGTTTTTGATGCCTCCATAAACCATGGCCCTTAATAAATGCTGGTACAAGAAAATCATCCAGGTTTTAGGATAGTTCTTGAATATAGAGAGACGTTCGTGGTAGTTGAATCCTTAGTTATTAGTCGAGTCCTTCCATTTTATTTAAAAATAATAATAAAGGCGTTGTTGGAGATAATGATACAGCGATTGCCTTGCAACAATCCTGCCCGGGTTCGATCCTTGGCATTCCATATGGTCTCCTGAGCAGCACCAGGAGGGATCCCTGAGTGCAGAAACAGGAAGAATCCTGAACACTGCTATGGGTGGCTCCCCAAATGTGAAACAAATCGAAAAAAATCACCCCCATTACCTCCCTCTTTAACATCTTTTCCAGATTTCCTTTTTATATTGTTCCCTCCTACTGTCTTGTCATCCATCCAGATCCTGATTTTAAAACCCTGTTCTTAAGCCTAGATCTAGTTTGCTAGGTACTGCCACCTGCTGGGCACTGATAAATCGTTGCTCAATTATTTAACGAATGAGCTCTAGAGTCATTTCATTTTTAAAAGACCCATATAACATCTCTTCTAGTTCATTGTTTGCATGTTTTCTGTCCTGCTTGATTGATTATTGATTCATCCAGAATAATCGTTGCTTTTTTTGTAATCAAAACTCCTCAATTCTTACTAAATGTCTGTGGTAGTAGTTGGCAATCTTTTTGACCACAACACATCTATTCCACGTGAGACCTTCTTATTGTGAATAGTGGTTCAGCCTCACCCTGTGCTCAGAACTGTAAGCATGTGTGGGAAGGATGGAGGACAGTTAGTTCCTGAAAGTTCCCTCCAGCAGAAGAACAAGCCCCTTTCCTTGTCCCTTTAGGAATAAAACAAATAAAACTCTTAATAGCATTGGAGCTAGCATTCAAGACTTCAAATCTCTTGATCTGTCTCAATCTGTCCTTTACTTCAAACTGAAGTCTGTCTATTCTAGAAAATTCTATTTATCTTGTTAACATGCCATGCACATTTCTGCCTCTTTCTTGTTGTTGCCCCCTTTCAACACTTCCAGGACCACATCCAGAATTTCCGATATTTGTGAAACAGGTAGACTCTGAAATCTTTCATCAACTTCATTATATCAGTGATTCGTATGTCCAAATATAGTAGAGAAATGGTCGATTTTTACTTTTCAAAAACATGTGTGTGCTCAGGGCTGTTTAATGCAAGATAGGAAACTTTGTGAACGTCTTGGTATTATTTTGGAGGGGCACGCCTGGCTCGGTTCTCAGGGATTACTCTTGGCTCTGCCCAGGGATCATTCCTGGCTCTGTACTCAGGGATCACTACCATAGGGGACCATACGGGGTGCTAGGGATTGGGAAAACAGGTTGGCAACATCCCAAGCAAGTGCTCACCTGCTCAGCTATCTCTCTAACCCTTACCTCTTGGTCTCTTAGGTTGTCCTTTGAACATATTGATAGCCAAGAGTGGTAGATGATTGTAATTTCCCTAAAATTAATCTCTTACACTCATCATATGTACAAGCATGCCAGACCCACGTCACACACAGAAATCACAAACACAGTATGGGCCATACTTTTATTCTGCCACAGCAATTTATTGGTCTTTGCATGTGTGAGACTGAAGCCTATATAGATTCATTGAGTGTTTATATTGGGCAATACTTGGATTCACATTATACGAATCATGAGTATTGTGTTAATTCAAACAACTTAGGCTATGAAACAGTGGCTTAAGTTTTTCTTAAGAATGAAAATCAATGGGGCCAGAGCTATGGCAGAGCAGTAGGGTGTTTGCCTTGCATGCAGCTGACCCAGGACGAACCAAGGTTCAATTTCCCCACTTCCCATATGGTCCTTCAAGCCAGGAGTGATTTCTGAGTGCATAGCCAGGAGTAACCCCTGAGCATCACTGGGTGTGGCCCAAAATAAAAAAAATTATCAAATAAGAAAAGAATGAAAATAAATAACTGATAAATGTGGGAAAGAACTAGAAACTGTTTATCCCCATTCTTAGAGCTCTTTGGGTTTTTCCACTTGCTGATAAAAAAAAGCCATCAATTTAGTTTGTAAATAATATAGTACTGACAGCTCAAAGGTCTTTCTACCTCCCTCCCTGATTGCTCTCATCACCCTGAGTCACCTTATACCATTGTTTTCTCTCATAGAAAAATTAAAGTTTTACACAGGATGTGTCCTTCCCCACACAGTGCCAAGGACAATTCTTAATTTATGGTGGGGGTTTAAACAAATAGTTGTCAAGTAAATAAAGACATGACAGGGTATTAAAATGTCCAGAAAAAGCCTTCCTGTGTGGCATGGAAGGAAGGAATGAGATTATGAGATTTAAAAAAAAAAAACGAAAAAAAGAAATATATTTAAACTAACTGAAGAATAAACAGATCATCCCATAAAATGAGACTGAGAATGTTCTAGAAGAGCATGCATGTGTGCGTGATGTGTGTGTGTGTGTGTGTGTGTGCATGTGTCCCATAGAATGAGATTAAGAATGTTCTAGGACTAGGTGAACGTGCATACATATGTGTATTTGTGTGTGTGTGTGTGTGTGTGTGTGTGTGTGAAAAGACAGAAGCTGTTTTAAACCCATTCTTTTTTTCTCTCTTTTTGAAGCCCTTTAAAGTTTTGGCTACTGAAACTCTAAGCCACAAGGCATTAGAGGCAGATCTATACAGTGCAGTGCCGACAGAAAAAGTGGATGGAACATGTTGCTATGTTACTACCTACAAAGGTAAACTTAAACTACACTACAAATACGACTTTTCTTCCTTCCTCACTTATACCAACTCTCTAAAACAGGGAATTTGCTCCTATTAAAACCTTGGCCACCTAAGGATACTAGTATAATAATCCCACTCTCGTCCTTTATATTTCCCTTGAATATAGCTTTCTTTCGGAGGAAAGGCACACAATTAAAACCCACTTAATATTTATGAAGGGCTAGATGGTCTGAGACATGCTTTCTATACAGATTATCTCTAGTTTACACAGCAAGCCTCTCCCTGTCATAGATAAGGAAAGTAAAATTCAGAGAACTTAGTTTCATTAATTAAGATCACTTAAGGAATGGATGTGTGACTTGTTAATAGAGTGCCAGTTTGTCTGACCCCGTAGCTTTTCTCCTTCAACTTTTCCTGGTGCTGATTAATGCCAATGCTTTCATTATTGTGGGAGCACCTTAAAAAAAATAAAATCATAGGAATTGGCCACAGTGTTTAAGGGAGAAAATATGCTGATGAAGAGAAATAAGTTTGGTGATTTCTTCTGGGTGGGGAAATGAATAATTAATTCTATTATGAGAAATGGAACAGACATTCCTAGTGTCAAGAAATATCTTATGAATGCATTTAGATCCTTGGAGAAATTGTGATAAAATTCTCAAAACCTAAAATTCTCTGGCAATCTTTTGAATGGGGACTTTAAGGGACTGTGTCATTCACAGGGCTGTGACCACCATCTACCATCCATCCACCTATCCTTCCATCTTCAGAACTCATTTCATCTTGCAGAACAGAAACCCTGTATCCCTAATGAACTCTCTGTTCCCTTGACAACCACCATCGTTCTACTTTGTCTCTGACTAAAACAGCTCTCAGAGTAAAGAGTGTATTTGTCTTGTATGGCATGCTTATTTCACTTTGTGTAATGTCTTCAAGTTTCATTCATAATTTTCTCCCTGACTTATAATCAGTTCAGTAGGCTCTGGGTGGGAGATCTCTGTTCTGTACAGAAAGCCCAGGTTTGATCCCTGACACCACTGGGGCCCCAGAGCATGTCAGGACTAACTCCCCAGCCATGTGGTGTCACAAACATTTATTTTTAAGGTTTAATAGTATATGCATTGTCTTCAGCTGCATTTTTGTTTATCCATTTAACCATCAACATACACTTGGGCTTCTTCTTTTGGGTATGATGTACAGTGCCACAATTAACATGGGATAAAAATAACTCTTAAAGCATTTCAATGTTTTTGGGGGATGCTAATTGGTTTTCATAAGCTGCTAGACCAGTTTAGGTTATTCTAACAATGTTCAAGGGTTCCAGTTTCTTCACATCTTAATGACACTAGTAATTTTCCGTTTTCTTTTAATAGCTGCCATTTTAATGGGTCTGCATGGAATTTTAATATTTATTGATTAAACGAATAAAAGAGCCATTTAACCAGGAATTATAATATAGTTTTAGCCTGGTTCTTATTATCAGGTAGCAAACAAATAATACAAATTGTCTGAATCAGTGCATATTCAATATTTTAAACTATACTTCTGGATTATATACTGGAAGGTACTGTAAAAATATTAAGCTTTAATTTTATATTAAAATTTACAACGGAACAGTAGTACAGTAGTAGGGCACTTGTTTGCTTTGAATGCATCTGACCTAGGTTCAATTCCAGGACCCCATGCCAACTTCTACCAGAAGAGATCAATAATAAACCTTGAGTACCATCTGGTCCAAAAACAAAAAATGAAGAAAAAGGAAAAACAAAAAGCTTAAGGTGTATCATTATGTATAGGTGGCAATGAAACAAGAATTAATTGTTTTACTTTGTTGTTATCAAAACACCGGACTATGTTTAGGGCTTAATCCTGGCTCTGTGCTTAGAATTCACTTGTGATGAGTTGAGGGGTGTTGGATTGTATGACCCAATCCAGGTCAGCAGTGTGTAAGGCAGGAGCCCTACTGCACTACTACTGTTCCAGTTCTAAAGTTTAATATGAACTAAAATCCTGCTATTTTAAGGCCACACCTGACAGTGTTCAGGGGTCACTCCTGGCTCTGCACTCAGAGATCACTCCTGGCAGTCTTGGGGGACCAGATGCCGGAGATTGAACCTTGCAGATGGCCTACCCACTATACTATCACTCCAGACTTCCATTGAATTCTTAAAAATAAAATAAAATAAAAACATGGCATGTAATCAGACATTGCTTACAAATAATCTACTAGTACCAACAAAGGATGCCTTGTATTACCCAACACTGCAAGATGGGCCCTAGGATAGTCAGGAAGCGTCCTTCCAAGCACTCATCCTTGAGAAGTGCCTCTCCAGCCTCGGAGGCTAGGATCAAGTGTTCATTCCGCTGTGACATGCCAGCAATCCTGGGACCTGAGATTACAGACTGTTACTGCTCCTGACCAGAGTGTGGCCCATGATGGCAACATAGCCCCTGGTCAGATGCTTGTGGTATTAAGCCTCTTAGCACCTTTAGATGCTTCAGGTTTACCAGGAAGAGTTTTCTGGTTCTGTTTTTCTCCAGAAGAGCTTTCTTGTCTCATAAATGCTGCTTTCCAATAAAATGGTCTGAAAATACCCATAGTAAGGGCTGACCTGTTTTTGCTTGTTTTGTCTTTTTTGTTGTTTGTTTTGTTGGTTTTGGGCCACACCTGGTGGCACTCAGGGATTACTTTTGGCTCTGCGCTCAGAAATTACTACTGGCAGACTCAGGGGACCATATGGGATGCTGGGGATTGAAATCGGGTCTATCCCTGGTCGGCCACATGCAAGGAAAACACCCTACCTCTGTGCTATCACTTCGGCCCCATTGGTTTGCTTTTTTAAGCCCTTGCTTTATCATTAAGCAAAAGCTTAAGTCTTAAAAATCGGTGGGCTGTGTTAGACTGCTTTTTCATTTCCCTTTCTCTTCTAGGGTTCTGTCTTTTATGAAAGCACCCTATTTCTTGAAGAACAAAATTAATTCTGAAATGCCTTTCAAGGTACATTTGATTGTTTACATGCTTATGTTTTATACTTTTTTTTTTTTTTTTTTATAGGTCAGCCATACCTTTGGGCCCGACTAGATAGAAAACCTAACAAACAAGCCGAGAAAAGATTTAGGCACTTTCTCCACTCAAAACAAAACTCAAAAGGTTAGTGAGTACTTCTTTTTTTCTCCAAGTTCTTGATGTGAAGCCAAAATGTGTGCTTAGTTTTTACCATCGTGCTGCTCTTTATTTTACTTTTATATTTAATTGGTATAAACGACAAGATATTTGATCTGAAAGTATGCTATTTTTATTTATTTATTTATTTATTTACTTATTTACTGGTTTAGGGGCCACACCTGATGATACTTGGGTTACTTGTGGCTCTTCGCTCAGGGGTCATTCCTGACATTGCTCAGGAGATCATAGAGGATCCTGGGGATGGAACTCTGGTCAGCCATGTACAAGGCAAAAGCCCTACCCTCTGTTCTATCACTCCAGCCCTGCTAATTTTTGATAATTTAATACAAAATTTGAGTTTTAAGCATTTGCAAGCATTTTATACCAAAGATGTGCAATCAGTAATGTCATTTTTTTTCCCGTTTTGGGCCATACCTGGTGGAATTAGGGGTTACATCTGGCAGGCTCGGAGAACCATATGGGATGCTGGGATTGAACCTGGGTCAGAACCCAGGTTGGTAGCATGCAAGGCAAATGCCCTACCGCTGTGTTATCATTCTGACTTGGTGTCCTTTTGTAGAATTTAAGCTTTTTTTATATGTATATAAGAGAGTCTTCCTGAAAAATAATGAAGAAATGGTCTCCTGCTGGATTTATCCCAAGAGTTCCCTAAGCAGCCATGGACATTGGCAGTGAAATGCCATGTGCTTGGGGTGAATGGGAGGGGAGGGGGTTCCCAGACTCCCATCCCAAAAAGCTTTCCCTAAATTATAGTTCATTCATTTTATGAACATAGACAATTATACATTACATTTGTGACATTTCCTAAAGTGACATTTTCATTTGTTTTAATTATAAAAGATGTTTTTTTTTCTAAATCAGGTGTAAATCTCCAAAGTATATCAGCAATGCCTCTACATATTTAAGTATCTCTGTATATTCACCACCGAGTATCTACTTGTAGTCTTAATGAGTTAAAATTTATAAATGTAGAAATACTGGAACATTAGCAACTTTAGTAGGTTGTCATTGTGTATAGTCTTAGTACCCTAACACTGAGAAGTATAATTTTGTAGTGATAGCTGTACCTACTTTGAATTTTTTCAGTATTTCATGTTTTTTAAAATTTTTAAATAAATAAATTCCTTATTGTATCACTGTGAGATACACAGTTACAAAGTTGTTCCTGATTGAATTTAGTCATACAATGTCCAACACCCTTCACCAGTGCACATTTCCCACCTTTAATATCTCCAGTTTCCCTCCTACTCTGTCCTCCCCCTGCCTGCCTCAAGGCAGACATTTTTTTTCTCTCTTCTCATTCTCTCCCATTATTTTTAGGCACTGTGGTTTGTAATTTTTTTTAAAGTATTTAACATTAAAGTATTGTTCCATATAAGATTATTGAACTCTTTTAGACTTTTTTTGGAATGTTGAGGAGGACTTCAAGCCTGTTCCAGAGTGCTGGATACCAGCGAAGGAAGTAGAACAGTCAAATGGCAACCCAGTACCTGATGAAAATGGACACATTCCTGGTATGAAAAGTCTCTTCTGAAATGCACTTTTGTGTTTACTATTATAAAAAACATAAGCTCCATTACTTAGAAATTAGACATTTTAATTTGATCCTATGTAGTACTTATGCACTTCAACATTTGAGACATGTTTAATACAAGAGCTATAGTAAAGTTATTTTATCTAAGAATTTCCCCTTAGGTCTAATTTTTTTTTAAAGATGCACAGTTTATTCTCTGTGATTTTTAAAAGTAACAAACTCTAATGGGAATATTCTTGATGTTGTTATTGAGTTCAATTATGATTGATTTAACTTGAAGTGAGCTAATTAAGAGATTTCTACCTTTCCTATTGGGGACAATAAATGAAATAAATACATACAGGAATACATAAATACATACATAATATACATAAATACATGTATAAATATATAAATAAATACAGGAAATACATAAATAAAAAGAAGAAATTTACTTATAAGTATTTCTGGATGAAAGAAATTTTGTGAATGTATGACAAGTAGGATGATAAGCCCATTAATGTCCAGTTCAGCAAGCAGGACTTGAGTATATTATGAACATTAGACTCCTAAGTTCCAGTAATTTAGAAATGAGGAACAGAAATCTTTATGTTTCACTCTCACCAATCTTTTAGGAAATTCACTAATATAATATAAAAAATAAAAAAATCTGAACAGGATATAATTGGAGAAAAGAGGAATAAAAATGCTTTTTCAGATGTGGGATGGTTGGAGACTGCTATATAGACATCTATACTGAAGTGAGAGGACCAGGGAGATTATAGGCAAATCTGCCCCCCTCACACACACATACGGAGGGAAACATGTAGAGTCTTAGGTGTTTTTTGCAGCTGTGAATTTAGGCTGGAAGATTCTGGTATTTGAGATGATAAACAATGAAGATTGGAGATGTGGAATTCACTCAGTATTCTAATATAACAGAGTTTATAGACCATTAAATGGAATTTGGAGTTTATCCTGAAGAAGATTATTAGAGTTTAGGCAATCAAGGCTGTGGCCAATAAACTTAAAATTTTGATTTTGATGAAATTATGATGAAAGGGGAATAAGTTTCTTTGGGAAACAGTATATCAGAAAAGAGGCTATTACTATAGACTGTAGTCTGAGTGAGTATTGAAAGCCAAATATAAGATGTATAAATATGGATGTATAAGCCCTAGAATATATGTATATATATTTTTTGATAATGGATTTTCCATAATGAGAAAGCAGATGCTGGCAGCAAGAGTTAAGATTGGAAAAACATTGATAGTCAATAGCTGTGGAAGAATGAATTGTTGATTAATTTATTGGGAAGCTTAACTTTTTATTATCCCTGGAGCTGGAGAGAAGGTTAGAAAGTAAACTTAATTTAAAATATGTTACTGACCAGAGATAATATTAGGAGGTAAAGCTCGTTGCAATCAATCCAGGTTTGAATCCCCAGCAAATGTGGTCCTCCAGCATCACCAGAAGTTAGCCTGAGCCCTTTCCGTAGTAGCCTAATTTCCCCGCTTCCAATAAAAAATAAATTACAAGTTTTTATTTAGTGGTTTTGGGGCCACACCCAGAGGTACTCAGGGCTTACCTCATCGTCTCTGCTCAGGGATCACTCATGCCAGACTCAAGAACGATGTGTTATAACAGGATCGAAACCAGGTCGACCATGTGCAAGGCAAACATCCTATCACTGAATTATCTTTCCAGCCCTCTTATTTTTTTTTAAAGCTTTCAGATAGTTTTTCTAGAAAATCTACCTAGTAAAATAATACCCAGAGCTTAGTAAGGACTGATCAAACAGGTTAATTCCTTTGCCAAAAAGACAGATAGACCGACAGATTTATAAAACCTTACATGATGTAGCAAAATTGGCCAGGGAGAGGGCTCCAAGAATAATACATATGTTTCACACAAGGAGGGCTCAGGTGTGAGTGCCAGCAGTATATGGTTCTATGCACCAAGGTTTTTAGGGATCAGGGCTTAAGCACTACCCAAAAAAATCACAAAAAAGAAAAGCAACACTTCACAGGAGCTAGAGAGAGAGGCTTAAAGGCTCTTCATTCTAGAGGCCTGGGCTTTATCCCTTGACACTACAGGATTCCCTAAGCATCACAGAAAGTGATCTCTGAACACAGTAAGTGGTGACCACAAAACAAAAAGCACAAACACAAGTAGTAAAACTATTGAATTCACTTTTTTTTTACAGTTGCTTTATTAGATGTGAGCATTCTTAAGTGTATCACATATTTTTATACATAGATATACATGAATTCATACAAGTTGTGAGACTAATAGAGTATGAACATGAGCTCATTTGGGATCAAATCTAGGCATTGACACATGTAGGTCATCTTCTCTACAAATTGAACCACATCCCTACCCTCCTCCTCTTCTTTTCTTGTCTTCTTTTTTCTTCTCTTCTTTTTCTTCTTCCTCTTCTTTTCTTTTCTTTTTCTGTTTTGTTTTGTTTTGTTTTGGGTCACACCGGCAGTGCTCAGGGGTTACTCCTGGCTCTACGCTCAGAAATGGCTCCTGGCAGGCTCAGAGGACCATATGGGATGCTGGGATTCGAACCACTGTCCTTCTGCAAGCAAGGCAAAGGCCTTACCTCCATGCTATCTCTCTGGCCCCTCTTTCCTTTATTTCTCTTCTTTGCCTTCTTCTTCTTCCTCTTTTTCTTCTTACTCCTTCTTCTTCTTCTTCTTCTTGCTCTTCTTCATCTTATTCTTCTTGCTCTTCTTCTTTCTCTTCCTCTTCTCACTCTTCCTCCAACTCCTCTTATAATATTCTCTTCCTGGGTCTCTGAGACTTCATGATTCTTATGTGGTTTCTGTTGAGTTTACCAAAGACTTCTATTTTCATGTTCACATTTTTTGACTAGTTTATCTGTTGTCTGATCATTTACTTTAAGGTTCTCTTCCAATCTCTTCTGCTGTATGGAGTTGTTCTGCATCTCATCCTCAGGCTCACTGACCCTGTTTGCAGCCACCATTACTGCAGTGGAGAGGCTTTCCATTGAGGTTTTTTTAATTCATAGACTGAGTTTTCCAGACCTGTTATTTCAGTATGAAGTTTTCTAATTTCAATCTTTCTATCCTCTTGATTCTTATTTGTGTTCCATTCAAGTCCATTCATGCTTTCTTTAAGCTCTATGAACATCCTCCCGTAGTTCTTCAATTCACTTTGAAGTGAAATTTGTGTGTGATAGAACACACACAATGTTTTCCAGGAAAAAAAAATGCAAAATATATATGAAAAAAACAACAACTCGGGGCCGGAGAGATAGCACAGTAGTAGGATGTTTGTCTTGCACACAGCCGACCCAGGACAGATGGTGGTTGGAATCCCAGTATCCCATATGGTCCCCCGAGCCTGACAGGAGCGATTTCTGAGTGCAGAGCCAGGATTAATCCCTGAACATCACCAAGTGTTGCCGAGTGTGACCCCCCAAAAAAATAAAAAATAAATAAAAAAAGCAAAAGCCAACTTCAAAACTCATTCAGAGTAATGCAACATGCTTACTAATGACTTTCTCTGCATTGCAGGTTGGGTGCCGGTGGAACCTAGCAGTAAACAATACTGTTGGCATTCCTCTGTTGTTGATTATGGACTTGGGCTTGCTCTAGTATTGAAGCATCATCCAGATGAACTTGGGCTTTTGGAAATCAGTGCAGTTCCACTATCAGAACTCTTGGAAAAAACACTGGAGCTTATAGGAACAAATATTAATGGAAACCCATATGGTAAGTAAATCTGTTTTCCTGTCCAGGTTTAGTAACAGTTATTAAGAGAATTCTTGGATTCAACTTAAAGCACATACATACAAGAGAACTTTTAGGTTCAATTTTAAACACCCTCCACATATACATTCATACTACTGAGCTAGAGTTAAATAATTTTCCATATTATAGCCATTTCTGTGACTTTTACATCTATGGAATAATTTTTACATGACTATCCATTTTGACATGTCTACCCAAAATACTGACTTAATCCAAACCACTGAAGCTTCCTATAACATTACAGAACTGTGTATGGAAATTACTCACATGTAACTTTGTTGCTTTTGTAAAAATCTGGGTATACTAAGTTCATTGACAATTATAGTTTTCATGCTAGGTTGTTGGTAGTAATAGATAAGAGTAACATAAATACAGAAAGGATGGCATTTCATACATCAGAATCTCTATCATGGTGAACTGGTCTATCTGAAATCTCTACTTGAGAGCACTAGGGTATATATTGTAGACAGGGATTGGTAGAGGCCCAGAGACATGAACACTGAGATAGTGAAATCCAGAGCAGACTGACTGGGAGGTGGACGGAAGCTGAGATTGTAATTATCCAAGTTCTGTAATATGGGACTTGGCTCTCTGGCAGACCCCAAATGACAGTTGGAAAATGGCGTTATGTGTAGAGCAGAACTTAATAGGCTGTTTTCTATAAAAGGACAGAAAGTCTTTTCCCCCACCCCCCCTGTGGTAGTGTTTATTTTTTTTAAATAATTTTTATTGTGGCCAAAAGTAACAAATCTTTCACAGTAATATTTAAGGTACATAGTGACA
Source organism: Suncus etruscus (assembly GCF_024139225.1). Taxonomy (NCBI): domain Eukaryota; kingdom Metazoa; phylum Chordata; class Mammalia; order Eulipotyphla; family Soricidae; genus Suncus; species Suncus etruscus. Next base: position 42,183,910 of record NC_064858.1, read on the forward strand.
ATGAATCAGGGCCAAAGGATAGAAGGTCTTTTGACTTAGCCATCCCATAAACAGGCTATAAACAGCATTTACATGACCAGTTGCTCTATTTCAGAGACATTATTTTCAGAAATAATGATAGAGTGTGAAGGTAGAATTTGGATTTAATGGAGAAGTTGTCATGTTAGAGTCAGAAGCATTGTCATTTATCTAAATCACCAACTAAGCTCTTGGGAAATTCATCCCTAGTGTGTACTAAGGACATGGCTTAGCCATAGACCACTGGAACCCTAGTTTAATTCCTGACACTGGGAAGAATTAGAAAAAAAAATTTTTCTTAAATGGTTTTCAAGGTTGTTATTTTTTTTTTAAGTATATTTTTTCTGAAAACATTGACTAACAGTAATTATTCATCATTTAGGATTAGGAAGCAAGAAATATCCATTACATCTTCTTACACCACATGGAGCCTTTCAGATAAGAAATCTACCTGCCTTAAGGCACAGTGATCTCTTGTCCTGGTTTGAAGGTTGCAAAGAGGGTAGAATTGAAGGCATAGTGTGGCACTGTAAGGATGGCTGTTTAATCAAGGTAAGAGCAGAAAAGAGCTCCTGTAACTACATTTTAGCAAGTTTCTAAAAGACTGAAAAGGAGACTAAAATCTACTTCAAGTTTTGGTAATTCTAGTGGGTACTCAGTGAAAATCCTGTAATTTATGTGTGTGACATGCCCCCCTCTTGGAAAGTCCTGTTGTACAGTTATGCTCTGTGACATGTAGCATGTCCTGTTCTAATTTAACTCAACTTCTTCTGGATTTATTGGTTCCAGAATTTATAAGAAAGTACCCAGGGGACAGAGAACATATACCTGAAATCCTTTCTTCATGTCTCATATAGTTACTTGACTTTTCCCACTGGTATCTGAAATTTGTACCACTCAAAACTGTCTTTAAGAACTGGGGAGCGGGGCAGAGAGATAGCATGGAGATAGGGCGTTTGCCTTGCATAAAGAAGGATGGTGGTTTGAATCCTGGCATGAGAAGCATTTCTGAGCGTAGAGCCAGGAGTAACCCCTGAACACTGCCGGGTGTGACCCAAAGAAACGAACAAACAAACAAAATAATATATATACACATAAAACTGGGGAGCTCAGGTGGTAGAGGACTTTCCCAGCATGCCTGAGGCTCCAAGTTAGATCCCTCATCCAACACTGCCAGGAGTAGCTCCTATTAAAAAAAAAATAAAGCCAGAGTGTAGCAGTCGCACAGCAGGAAGAGCATTTGTTTTGCACAAGGCTGACCCGGGTTCAATTCCCAGCATCCCATATAGTCCCCTGAGCACCTCCCCAAGTAATTTCTGAGTGCAGAGTTAGCGGTAACCTCTGAGCATTGCACAGGATGTGGCCAAGAACAACAAAAAGCATAACCTACATATACCAACTTCCTCCCTCCAAACCATTTTCCAGGGCCATTTTTTTGTGGGCCACAGCCTACAAAAATCAGTGCTCAATGGTTGGGGCTCACTCCAGGTGTTGGTGGGTGACATGCAGTACTGAGATTCATTCAAACCTGTGTTACAGCTCTTCTTTCTAACCCTCAGCATCATGTGTAACCCTCTCTTTTCTATATCCTGTTGTGGGTTCTTACAGCTTACCTATTTAGTCTGTATACTTTGACTCCATCACTCAACTTAATGTTTTCATTAACATGAGATTCTTGTTTAAGTTCTGTCACCCTCCTAAGCATCATCTTGCAGATATAGCCTTATCCTGTTCCTTCTTTGCAAATTAACATTTCTTTGCTACATAAAACTGTTTTAGTGACATTTAAGATTTTTTTTTTTTTGCTTATCAGACCCCTGCTTAACTTTATAGAATTGCTCTCTTCTCTCCCAGGCATATCACCCCTGCCCAGTGCAATTAGTTGAGAATGGTGAGAACATAGAAAATCAAGGGAGAGAGGAGAATCCTGTCACATGGCACAGTCTTTGATTAGATGCCCCGTCAGCCATGATTCTTGTTGCCTTTGGTTCTCAGTAACTTTTGGGTGAGGAGGAATTTTGGGCCACACTTGGCAGCACTTGGCAGTGCTCAGGGGTTATTCCTGAGCTTAGAAAGCTCTGGCTGGCTCAGAGAACTATATGGGATGGCAGTGATCAAACCTGGGGTCAGCTGCATGCAAGGCAAACACTCTACCTGCTGTGCTATCACTCCTGTCCAGTCCTCAATAACTTTGTAAGGAGCTCTCATAATGTCCCCAACATGTTTCCAGGTGCTAGAACTAGACTTGTCATGAGTCTCATGATCTATTGGGGCAGACAGACAGTAAACAGGTAAATAGAACACTATATGAGAACTAGGTAAAAAAAGGGTAAGATCAAGAGGAAGGTCAGGGTGTGCCGGGTGAAGGCAGACAAGTGGAGATGCTCATACTAATTCATGTGTGGGTGAAAGAAGAACAGACTAAAGCTGATGCCATTCTTACTCTTTGCAGGTTCATCGTCATCATCTTGGTCTATCTTGGCCAATTCCAGACCCTTTCATGGTTTCCAAACCAGTTATTATCAGCATGAACCTCAACAAATATGACAATGGCGCTGATACTAAGTGTTTATTTACTTATTTTTCAAAAATAGACCATCAAAAATTTAGTAGGCTCAAAGATCTGATACTGGAAGTTTAAACTGGAAATTAAGCTGAAATCCAGTGTTCCTGTTGTTACATTTGAATGTGGAATATTCTGCCGTGTTTAAAATGTAAAATAATTAGAGGTGACTACTTGTTCAGTATCTAAATTATATGTCTTCTCGCATCTGAGGAAACAAGTTTTACAGTTGCAAATAGCTGTTCAAAATTTTATTTGAAATCAACAAGTGAATTTAAATCTGTGGATTTAATAAAATGTAAGTAATGGTAAGGTCCCAGTTATATAGGGGCTGGGTTCTGTCTACTATAACAAAATAACTTAAAGACAGCAAATAACAATATTGAACATTTTATTTGAAAAATTAAAATTTAAGGTGAATTTAACCTTGAAAAACTTACTGAAATATGGTTCAACCTCTTATCGATATATACATACACATACTAATATATACATATATTTGAGAATCTTAACCACCCACATATATACATATATATGAAACTTCCATTTTAAATGCTAGTATTGTTAAAATTTACAGTCTCACATTTTTGTTTTGTTTTTTTTGGGTCACACCCAGCAGCACTCAGGGGTTACTCCTAGCTCTGCTTATATAATGCTCCTGGCTGGCTTAGGGGTTCTGGGATTTGAAACACCATCTGATTTGGCTGCATGCAAGGCAAATGCCTTACCACTGTGCTGTCTCTCCAGCCCCACAACCTCAGACTTGGGGGGGTGGTGTTAGGTCACACCCAGTGATACTCAGGGGTTACTCCTGGCTCTGAGCTCAGAAATCACTCCTGACTTGGGGGACCCAACCTCACACTTTTTAAACACTTAATTGAAATTAGAGTAAATGTACAGAAGGTTCACCATAACACTTTGCCTATTTGCTAATCACAACCTATTTAAAAGTCTTTAAAAATATATAATTTCTGAATGAGCTAAAAACTTCATATAAATTCCTTTACTAAAACTTCTAATTTAGACAATACATTATTGGGAAGGAAATCATGTAACTTATACAGCTTTCTTGATTTCCAGATGGAATTTTAACATAAAGTTAACAAAGTTAAAACCAGTGTCATAGGTGACTCTTAATAAATGGGAAAATTAGAATTTTCCTTTTCATCTTCAAACTGTTCAGAAGCAGCAGCTGGACTGGGTAGTTCAACTCTGAATTCTTCTGAGAGTTTTTTCAACTTCTCTTCTAAGAGAATATTTTTTTTCACTTCTTCTTTGTAATTATACTTCAGATCTTCAATTTCTTCAAAAAATGAAGGATCAACATTTTCCAGTTCTTTTTTCAGCTTTTGTATTTCCTCCTAAATAGAAACATATTCTCTTTAGGATATAATACATTTAGATTAATAAGTAGATAAATCAGTGGCTTTACATGCCTTCTACTTGGATTTGATCTTTGGTATCACATAGGGTCCCCTGAGCCCGCCAAGAGTGATCCCTGAGTGCAGAGCCAGGAGTAAGCCCTAAATATAGAATTTTTTAAAAATCTAAAATCTGGTTAAAAGGTTTTATAAACAACTAATCTGTTAACTGTCAAATTATTCTGTAGGGGTCGGAGAGATAGCATGGAGGTAAGGTGTTTGCCTTCCATGCAGGAGGATGGTGGTTCGAATCCCGGCATCCCATATGGTCCCCTGAGCCTGCCAGGAGCGATTTCTGAGAGTAGAGCCAGGAGGAACTCCTGAGCAATGCCGGATGTGACCCCCTCACAGAAAATATTCTGTAAACTATTGTTCTGGTCTTTGACTAGAATTTTTTATCTTTTTAAGTTGGAGCTGGGTGTTCAGGGAAAGATTCCTTTTTTGCTCAAAGAAAGGTACATCAGTATTTGTAATAAAAAAGACTTGTGGGGCCAGAGATATAGCACAGTGGTAGGCATTTGCTTTGCATGAGGCCAACCTGGGATGAACCCAGGTTCGATTCCCAAATTCCTGGTATTCCATATGGTCCTTTGAGCCTGCCAGGAGTGATTTCTGAGCAGTCCCAGGAGTAACCCCCTGAGTACCACTGGGTGTAGCCCCAAAACAAAAACCAAAAAAAGACTTGGCTATTTACAACACAGATTTTGATATTTTGTTTAAACTTTATTTATATTTTCTCTACAAATAATGCATTTTAAATAAATAATAATCAATTGAATATTAATATATGACATGGGAAACTAGGATTTTTCTAACTACCTAGGGGGCATCTAATGAAGGATAATTTCATCTGTAATTACCAATAACAGCAGGTCATAGCTTATTTTTATATTCATGTTCTTTTGGTGTATTTTTCTTGTATTTACAGATTCTTAGAGACAAAACAGCAAAACAGCAAAAAAAATTTCTTAAAGTTTCAAAGGGAAACAAAGATAGTTTTAATGTGATCCAAATCTTAAAATATTAAGAAATGAATGATGTTTGTGACAAAAAAATAAATATTATTCCTAGTCCTTTGAATTTGTCTGATATAAGTGTAAAATTCAATACTAGGAATTTTTAGGATGCATACTTAAAAACTCAAAGGTGGCTGTTATAAAAAGTTTTCAATAGATGTTTCACAAAACAATACTATATAATTAAGAGATAATTATTTACCTTTAAGCTCTGCTTTTCTAGATCTGAGGCTTGAAGTTGTGTCTCTAGATCTTGTAGCTTTTCCTTCAATTCATCAGGATCTGCTAAATAATTTAATCAACTCAGCTTTAACACCAAATCAGTTCATATTACAGGATTTTCTTAGAGCAAAAATACTGAGTATAACCATCTAAAGTTTGGTAAATGGGCATTTTATTGGTAAAAAAAACACTATTGGACCTGGAATTGCAGATAGCAGATAGTGAAACAATGGGGAGAGTGCTCAGAAGTTTAGTCATGCTAAATTTCTACATGAAACATTTTATAAAGGAGTACAGATCAGGAACATGTATTACATTCTGAATATACAAATAAAGAGGTTGTGGCCAGAGTAATAGTGTAGTGGGGAAGGTGCTCATCTTGCATGCAGCTGACCAGGCTCAATCCTTAGCACCTCATAAGGTCCCAAGCCTGCCAGGAGGGAATCCCTAGGTACAGAGCCAGGATAAGCCCTGAGCACCACTGTATGACCTGAAAACAAAACACTAGAGAAAAGGAATGACGTTAAGGAAAAGAGCTCTAACCATATGGTGACAAATAGCACTGAGTACTTTCCACGGGTTCATACATATTTCCTGTGAGATCACTACATGCAAAACATGCCAGGCAGGATGGAGGACACAAAAATGGCTTCCTTGATATTTGGCAGGAAAAAAAAAACAACCTCATAAAATGGCACTAGTGCTTTATTTAATTGGATCCACCTCTGAGTTTTAAACAGCTAGGTTTATTTTGCTTTAGTCATCTTTGCTGGAGATGTTTTCTTTACTATACTTAGGATATTGGATTTTATATTTTGCAGCCACTGAAGGTAAACTTTGAAATGACAGAGATTGAGAAAATAATGAACACCAAAACCTTTCCAGGAGTGAAACAGAATCATGTTCTAACAGAATCCTTGGAAGGTTCCCTAATTATATTAAGACCAGTGCCTTCTGTATATTCTTTCTTTATTATGGGGATCAAAGCAGCAGTACCTACCTTTCCTTTGGAAGGTGAAGAAAAATGACACTTTTAATATTTGCAAAAAGCACAAATTATTTTTTCACAGATGCCTCTTAATCACTGGGATGCTGTTTTGAGCTTGTTGTCAGTCTGTGTGATGATATGTGTAGGCATTGTGTCTATGTGTGTATAAAGGATAAAATGATATAAAAGGATATGCATGTGTGTAAGAAAAAATAAAGGATAATTACACATGTGTGTATAAAGGATATACAAGTGTTTGTGTGTGTGTGTGTATGTGTGTGTAGGATAAATATACCTGCCACATCCCACAAAGTTAGGCTCTTTAAATGGAAGTGCTGAATCCGAGGTTTTAGAAATTCAGATCAGAGACAGCAGGTTAACCACATTGTACGTATGAAGCTTAATCATGAATAACTAATTCGCAGTTATTCAATAAAAAGAAAACTAACCAGCTGATGACAAATATCAGAACACAGATATAACATGAATGGGAATAAAAAGTATTAAAAAAACACTTGGGTTAAAATTACATGACAGCAGCATGACAAAATCCATTACCGTGTCTGGTACTTTCAGCTCCTCTCTGCTCTCTGTGACAAGCTTCTATCTGATGGATTAATTCTGTTCTTTCTTTTTCCAGCTGATTGTTAGCTAATCTAAAACAAAAGTTACTTGGTTGAAAAAAAAATTTGAGTATTTCTTACATAAACACATATCTGTGCTTCAGAACTTTTTTTCTCAAGGATCATAGATGGAATCAACACTCAAAGCTTCCCAGACCACAACTCAGAGGAGCCTGGAGAGGTGCTACACAGGACAACGGTTGGCACTTCTCTTAGTAACTTCCGGTATTTCAATACTATGTTACTCAGAAAAGTTTGAGCTAAGTTTAAGCTATAAACTTGACACATTAGAATCTGATTTACCCTCTTGTACCTAGTATGTATATGAAAGGTGAGAGATGAGCATAAGGGTGAAATAAAGCTGTTATATATATATTTTGTTTATTAGCAAAGTAAGAAAAAAATCCTGGTATCTTGCCATAGCAAACCTCATTGTATTACAGGATTATTTTATGAAAAGGGATAAAGCAACCAAGTGAATATATATAAAATACCTGAGAACTTGAAGCTCCCGCTGGAGACCTTGCTCTGTCTTCGCACCATCTGGAACATGTTTCAAAAACTCAATCTTTGGACACAATAAAAAAAGAGGCAGTTTGATAAGGAATTCTGAGGTTCAAAATAGATATATGCAAGGAAGCACAACATTAAAATCTGGCTTTTAAAACTACACAGGGTCAGAGAGGACACTGCAGGTAGCTATTCTGGAATACAGCTGATGGGTTATTCCGGAATACAGCTGATGGGTTCGAGCCCCAGCATGTCATGTGGTTTCCCCAACCCCAATAGGAGTGATCTCTGAGCATGGCTAAATGCTCACAAATCAAATATAAAAACACATCAGCACTTTTCTGTGATATTCTCTATTAGGGATTCATTCACCAGCTATGTAGTGGGTAATTGCTGCATATTGGGCATCACCACAGTTGCAGAGGGGCCAATAGGGGAAAGGGTAAAGATCCTAGCATGTTCCTATGATCTTTCAAGTTTCAGTGAAGGAAGAAAAACAATGTTAATGTGATGTCAAGCCAGATCAAGAGGAGGATTATCAAGAAGGATAATACAGCTGGAGAGAAGGGACAAAGATTAAGGCATTTGCCCGTGCATGGCCAATTCAGTTTAATCCTGTTTTGGTCCCTGGCTCTGTATGTGGTCTTCTTAGCATCTCTGGAGTGACTCCAGAGCTTAAAATGATTCCTACTACCCTCCCACCCTCATCCAATGAAGAAAAACCAGAGAAAGAGGAGAGTAATATGAGATGATACAGACAAGTTTGAGAACCCTCCAGGTAAGACTTGAAGGGAAATTCAGACAAGGCCCTGAATCCTGAGTATGTGTGTTCAAGGTGGCTGAATGAGGGAAAAGTTGTAAAGAGAGGGCTAAAGGGGAAATAAAATGCAAGACTGTTAGAAAATATAGTTGTTGTGTTTTGTTTTTCTGGAGCTAGAATTTGAACTTGGTATCATACACATAAGGCAAATGCTCTATCACTAGACCACAGTTTCAATCTCTATGCATGGTTTGGCTTGGTGATGCTCAAGGTCTTACTCCTGGCTCTGCCCTTAGGGATCAATTGTAGTGGACTCAGGTGCCAGGGATCTAATCTGAGTCAGACACATGCAAGACAAGCATTCGACCAGCAATACTACTCTTTCCAGCCTCCCACTACATATTATAGACTATGAATAAATGGAAGAACTTTAGACGTTCATTTCAGGGCTGATGGGGAACCACTGGAGGACATTTGATGGAACTACAATATTTGCTTTCTATCTTAAAAGAATCCCTAGCCACTAATTGGAAGATAAAATCAGGATGAGGGACAAGTTGAAATAAGCAAGAATGGAGCAAAGAGGCTAGTTAGGAAATTTTCCAATTGTTCACGTGTGGAAGAAAGCTTGGACTAGACTGCAAGTACGGAATTAGATGCTAAAGCCAAATTTTGGATCTACTGTGGAAATAAAACATGTTGATGAGAAAGACTGGGAAGGGGTGAGAGAAATAAGGAGTTAACCCAGTGGTTCTCAAATAGTGGGGCATGCAAGGCTCCATAAAGGGGGGTGCGTTTGACCTCGGCAAACACTGTCATAACAAGCTAAGCCCCGTATTTATGTCTCTGTATGTCTCTGGAGCGGAGAGTTGCTGTGTCCTGCTTCAAACCCCGCTTCGAAAAGCTATGCATTGCAAAATGTGCTCATTGTAGCCATTAATCCAGACATCACCTCTGTTTAAAAAATCAGCTCAAATTATTTTATATATTTTTTTGCAGGTTAAAGTTGTTTTTTAAAAAAGATACTATTTACAGTCGCACCGGGGGGGGGGGGGCGCGAAAAATGTTTTCTTCTTCCTACAGGGGCATGACAAAATAATTGAGAAGCACTGAGTTAACCCAAAGTTTTTGGTGAAAATTTGGCGCCACTCATATGCTGGCTTACCATGGAGCAAGTAATCAAGAATTGACTTTTTTCTATAGAGGCTGAGCCTGAGATATACTGTTCTACTTTAGAATGTAAAGGAAAATGACATTACTTGCCTGTTGCTCAAGGTCTTTGGTATATTTCTTAACTTTTTCTTCCCTCTCTGTTGCTTCTTTTACAAGATGCTTTAGATCAACAAGGCTCTGTGACTTTTTTGCAATATCAGTTTCCAATTCTTTTAATTTGGTTTCATACATTCTAAAAAGTATAAAGGAATAAAATGGAGTATAACTTGTCTCACTGATTTAAGACAATTTCAGTGATCATATGAAAATGATGATATCTTTTCTTATCTCTTCTAGTCAAATCTTTTGCTATGCATTTACTTAGAATGAGGAGGTCGCATGGAATAATTACTTCTAACCAACATGTCAAATTAAAATAGAGCGCCCAGGCACTTTCCAATATAATATCATTTTCAATTGCACAATGAAAATATACAGTAAGTTATGCATTATGGATATTCAGAATATGTATAAAGAGTACTTCTCTCCACACAGACATGTGCACATACTCATTATCCAAGCTGAACAAAAATAAAATAAAAAAAAAACCTGCAGGAAAGAGAACAAACCCTGCCAAAACTTGAGTGAGAGAAATGTCATGATCAAGTCTGTGAAAATCTTAATAGATTTTTAACCTGAACATCCAGACTTCAAAAGAAAGCTTTTAAACACAGCATATTGTACCACTTTAAAGGACAGCAATGATTTTACTATTTGTGCTTTACAGAGAATAAAAGGATGGTTGGGCAATAAAATTAAGGACAGTACAAAGAGTAAAGATTATTTTCTTGTTACACTGAAAACGCTTTTGATAATTTTGGTTAACTTTAAAAACTAGAATTAGGGGCCCAGAGAGATAGCATAGCAGCGTTTGCCTTGCAAGCAGTCGATCTGGGACCAAAGGTGGTTGGTTTGAATCCCGGTGTCCCATATGGTCCACCGTGCCTGCCAGGAGCTATTTCTGAGCAGAAAGCCAGGAGTAACCCCTGAGCACTGCCGGGTATGGCCCAAAAAACAAAAATAAATAAATAAATAAATAAAAACTAGAATTAGATAAAAATACTTCTAACCTGACCAAGACTGCTTACAAAGTGATGAAATATCAGAAAGTCACTGCTTCATAGTATGCTCTGCTCAAGTCACCATCAAGCATATTTCTGTGATGAATCAATGGAATAGCTCATGTATCACCTGAGCCTGTCTCAGTAGTCAGTGTTGGGTCTGTTTTAGACTAGGTGTATTGTAAATGTGTTTTAAATCTCTGGCTTAAATGAAGCACCAAAAGTTGAAAAGAAGATGACACTAAAGATTTCCTTGGACTCACTACAGCCACGATGAATCACTCTTGGTAAAACAGTGGCACTCCCATGATTCTTGGAGGAGTCGAACAAACTTGTGCAGAAGGTTCATGGGTAAGGGTCAAGTCAAAGAAACTCCTCTAAGATACTAATGCTGTTGCTGAGTTCCTCTGTTGGAACAGGCTAAAGAGTGAGCTGCCCCAAATACTATGCCAAAACTGGAACAAAATCAAAATCAAGTGCCAGATTTTAATAAGCCAGCTCATCCATGCCTGACTTATACCTGAAGTGAGATATGAACTCAATGATGAGGCTGAATGCAATAGAAACAGGGTCTGGGTCGGTGTTCCACAGCAACTTCATGATGCCATCCAGACCCTAAAACAATCTGGGCCCAGCTCTGCTGTTACCCAAAGTACTGAAAAAATTTAAAGAAGAAAAAACCTCTGACAGTGCTGGACAGGAAAGACAAAATGAGTAGGTCTGACTAAAAAGGAGAGTGTCATATCAAAGGCTTTAGTTTTAAACAGGCAGTGTTAAAATAGTCAGTTTTCTTTAGTTTGAAAATCTTTGCTCCTACCTTGTCACAACAATTGATTTCCAGCTTTTGCTGTCTGCACCTTCAAGTTGTGGCCCTCTGCTTTCTGCAAACTGCAATCTCTTACCCTTCTCTGTCAGCTGAATGGTCATCTTCTCATTTAATATCTCTAAATTATTCTTAGCAATCCGCAATTTCTCAGAAGTTTCTGTTTCCTAGCATTAAAATATGATTAGTATATTATAAGAAAACACAATGTTCTCTTAGTAGATACAATGTGTTCAAAACTACCACTATAAATTAAATAAATATAAACCTGAAGTTCTAAATGATTATAATTCAAGTAAATGCTCCATCCATTTCTTGGTATCTACCAGCAATAAATCACAATTATTAGAACAAGTCATGTCAATGAGGTCAGAAAAATACACTGGTAAGTATTAGACTCTAGATATTACATTTCTCATCTTTCTAATAATTTGAGATAATGCATTATTTTATTCACTTATTTCTTCATCAATTTAAATAATGTTGTGACTTTCTCATACTTGAGAAATCTTACTACCAGGATACAATATGAATAAATACCATATTAGTTCTAATATTTATATTCATATTGGGAGGTCAATACTTTTACTCTGGCCTCAACACTTTGGATCTGATGCACTAGTTTAAAATATTAATTTTAATTAAATCATTAGGTCATGCTTGTACATAATATCTATTTGAGTAGGACAACAGGTATATTTACCACACATATAGGGAAAGATTACTATTTAAGAAAATGGTTTTATATTTGATTTACTCCTACTGTAAATCAAATATTGTGCTAAAATAAGTGCATGAATATTAACTATCATAGCATTCCTGTAAAATAGATATATTTGTAGTTATACTAGTTCTCATAGCTAAAAGTGAAAAGCTAACCATTAAATTTTATTTATGAAGCAGCTATATTATATTGTCTCTAAATTTACACAATTTTTATTTTCAATGCCCACATAGCAAAAATCAGGCAGGCATAACATGATTCCTAAATCACGTAATCTACTTTGAATAGATGTTTTCATCAAGTCTTTCAGAAGTTGATTAGCAAACTAACATAGACAATAATAATAATCAGCTAGTAATTAAAAAATACCTTTTTAAGTTCTTTACGAAGCCTTTCATTTTCAGCAATGATTTTCTCTGTGCCTTTAGTCGTGGATTCATAGCGCATGCTCAGCTGACGTCCAAGGTGGGCTTTAAGTTTTTCTAGTTCAGTCTAGTAACAATAAAAAAGTATAAATTATCATAAAAGGAAATGAAAGATGACCCTATAAAGTCAGTAAATAACTCAAAATCCTTTGAGTGACCATACTTTACAAAAAACCTTTATTAGATTTGAGTTCTATATAACAGTGTTTCTCAGCCAGGGGCAGATGGTTCCCAATGGGCACCCAGGATATTCTGAGGGAGCAACAGGTGAAACCACGTAAATTAGGGACCAGAGCATGAGAGCAGGGGCTCCCCAGATAGGAAGGAAAACAAGGTTAGCACAAGGCTGAGAAACACATATAGGACCTTCTCAATCCCAGGTATGTATTTGAATAAGTGGATAATTTAGAAACAAAAACAAAATATCCACAAATAATCTAACCATTTGACCTATCCCAAATATCTTCTCAGTATCAAGGATTCAGGATCTCAGAATCATTCATATTTTTCAAAACAGACACTGGAAATAATACAATGCTATCTTTTTTTTTTGGAGGGGGGCTACCCCCGGCGGTGCTCAGGGGTTACTCCTTGCTATCTGCTCAGAAATAGCTCCTGGCAGGCACGGGGGACCATATGGGACGCCGGGATTCGAACCAACCACCTTAGGGTTGGCTGCTTGCAAGGCAAACGTCCCTGTGCTATCTCTCCAGCCCCTACAATGCTATCCTTTTTTTTTTAATTTTTATAACCAAATACATAGTTTATTTTTTCCCACAAATTCTTTTAAATTTTTTTTATTTAAACAACTTTATTACATAAATGATCGTGTTTGGATTTCAGTCATGTGAAGAACACCACCCATCACCAGTGCAATGTTCCCATCACCAATGTCCCAAATCTCCCTCCTCCCTACCCAACACCTGCCTGTACTCTAGACAGGCTTTCTATTTCCCTTGTACATTCTCATTATTAGAATAGTTCAAAACATAGTTCTTTCTCTAACTAAACTCATCCCTGTTTGTGGTGAGCTTCATGAGGTGAGCTGGAACTTCCAGCTCTTTTCTCTTTTGTGTCTGAAAGTTATTATTGCAAGAATGTCTTTCATTTTTCTTGAAACCAGACCATTCTGCATCTTTCTCTCTCTCTCTGACTTATTTCACTCAGCATAATAGATTCCATGTACATCCGTGTATAGGAAAATTTCATGACTTCATCTCTCCTGATAGCTGCATAATATTCCATTGTGTATATGTACCACAGTTTCTTTAGCCATTCATCTGTTTGAAGGGTATCTTGGCTGTTTCCAGTCTTGCTACGGTAAATAATGCTGCAATGAATATAGGTGTAAGGAAGGGATTTTTGTATTGTATTTTTGTGTTCTGAGGGTATATTCCTAGGAGTGGTATAGCTGGGTCGTATGGGAGTTCGATTTCCAGTTTTTGGAGGAATCTCCATATCGCTTTCCATAGAGGTTGAACTAGACGGCATTACCACCAGCAGTGGATAAGAGTTCCTTTCTCTCCACATCCCTGCCAACACTGTTTATTCTCATTCTTTGTGATGTGTGCCATTCTCTGTGGTATGAGGTGGTACCTCATGGTTGTTTTGATTTGCATCTCCCTGATGATTAGTGATGTGGAGGGTTTTTTCATGTGTCTTTTGGCCATTTGTATTTCTTCTTTGTCAGTGTCTGTCCATTTTTCTCCCCATTTTTTGATGGGATTAGATGTTTTTTTTTCTTGTAAATTTCTGTCAGTGCCTTGTATATTTTGGAGATTAGCCCCTTATCTGATGGGTATTGGGTGAATAGTTTCTCCCACTCAGTGGGGGGATCTTGTATCCTGGGCACTATTTCTTTTGAGGTGCAAAAGCTTCTCAGTTTAATATATTCCCATCTGTTAATCTCTGCTTTCACTTGCTTGGAGAGTGCAGTTTCCTCTTTGAAGATGCCTTTAGTCTCAATGTCCTGGAGTGTTTTACCTAATTGTTGTTCTATATATCTTATGGTTTTGGGTCTGATATCGAGGTCTTTAATCCATTTGGATTTATCCTTCATACATGATGTTAGCTGGGGGTCTAAGTTCAATTTTTTACAAGTGGCTAGCCAGTTATGCCAATACCACTGTTGAAGAGACTTTCTTTGCTCCATTTAGGATTTATTGCTCCTTTATCAAAAATTAGGTGATTGTATGTCTGGGGAACATTCTCTGAGTATTCAAGCCTATTCCATTGATCTGAGGGTTTGTCTTTATTCCAATACCATGCTGTTTTGATAACTATTGCTTTGTAGTAAAGTTTAAAGTTGGGGAAAGTAATTCCTCCCATATTCTTTTTCCCAATGATTGCTTTAGCTATTCTAGGGTATTTATTGTTTAAAATGAATTTCAAAAGTGCCTGATCCACTTCTTTGAAGAATGTCATGGGTATCTTTAGAGGGATCACATTAAATCTGTACAATGCTTTGGGGAGTATTGCCATTTTAATGATGTTAATCCTGCCAATCCATGAGCAGGGTATGTGCTTCCATTTCCGCGTGTCCTCTCTTATTTCTTGGAGCAGAGTTTTATAGTTTTCTTTGTATAGGTTCTTCACATTTTTAGTCAAGTTGATTCCAAGATATTTGAGTTTGTGTGGTACTATTGTGAATGGGGTTGTTTTCTTAATGTCCATTTCTTCCTTATTACTATTGGTGTATAGAAAGGCCATTGATTTTTGTGTGTTAATTTTGTAGCCTGCCACCTTGCTATATGAGTCTATTGTTTCTAGAAGCTTTTTTGTAGAGACTTTAGGGTTTTCTCGGTAGAGTATTATGTCATCTGCAAAGAGCGAGAGCTTAATTTCTTCCTTTCCTATCTGGATTCCCTTGATATCTTTTTCTTGCCTAATCGCTATAGCGAGTACTTCCAGTGCTATGTTGAATAGGAGTGGTGAGAGGGACAGCCTTGTCTTGTACCAGAATTTAGAGGAAAGGCTTTCAGTTTTTCTCCACTGAGGACAATATTTGCCTCTGGCTTGTGGTAGATGGCCTTACCTATATTGAGAAAGGTTCCTTCCATTCCCATCTTGCTGAGAGTTTTGATCAAGAATGGGTATTGGACCTTATCAAATGCTTTCTCTGCGTCTATTGATATGATTATGTGATTTGTTTTTCTTGTTGTTGATATTGTGTATTATGTTGATAGATTTACGGATGTTAAACCAGCCTTGCATTCTTGGGATGAAACGTACTTGATAGTAGTGGATGATCTTCTTAATGAGGCATTGAATCCTATTTGCCAGGATTTTGTTGAGGATCTTTGCATCTGTATTCATCAGCGATATTGGTCTGTAATTTTCTTTTTTGGTAGCATCTCTGTTTGTTCTGACTATTCAGATGTGTTTCTTGTACGCAGCAGTAGGTTGGATTGAGTTTTTTGATCCATTTAGCCTCTCTGTGTCTCTTAACTGGTGCATTTAGTCCATTGACATTGAGAAAAAGAATTGTCTTGGAAGTTAGTGCCATCTTTATATCGAAGTTTTGTGTCTATTGGTCAGTCTTCTCTTAAAGTAGGCCATTCAGTTTTTCTTTTAAGAATGGTTTTGAGTCTGTGAAGTTTCTGAGCTGTTGTTTGTCTGTGAAACAATGTATTGTTCCTTCAAACCTGAAATTCAGTTTTGCTGGGTGCAGTATTCTATTTATTTCATTGACTTTTGTCACTATGTCCCACCACTGCCTTCTGGCCTTGAGTGTTCCCGGTGACAGGTCTGCAGTAAATCTCAAGGATGTTCCCTTGAATGTAATTTCTCTTTTCAATCTTGCTGCTTTCAGAATTCTGTCTCTATCTGTGGGATTCGTCATTGTGACTAGAATGTGTCTTGGGGTATTTTTTCTGGGGTCTTTTTTAGTTGGTACTCTTCGGGCATGCAGGATTTGATCGCATGTATTCATTAGCTCTGGTAGTTTCTCTTTAGTGATGTTCTTGACCGTTGATTCTTTCTGGAGATTTTCTTCCTGGGTCTCTGAGACTCCAATGATTCTTAAGTTGTTTCTGTTGAGCTTATCATATACTTCTATTTTTATCTGTTCCCATTCTTTGAGTAATTTTTTCCATTGTTTGATCATTTGCTTTAAGGCTTTTTTCCAATTTCTTCTGCTGTATGGAGTTGTTATTCATCTCATCTTCCAGTGTACTAATTCTATCCTCAGCTGCTGTTAACCCGTGGGAAAGCTCAACCATGTTTTTCTTCAATTCATCTACTGAGTTTTTCAGACCTGTTATTTGACCTGAAATTTCAGTTTGGAGTTTTCTGATTTCTATCTTCATAATCTCTTGATTCTTATTAGTGTTCTCTTCTATACTTTCTTTGAGTTCTTTGAATATCTTCCATATTGCGACTCTAAACTCCTTATCTGAGAGACTGACTAGTTGGTTGGTCATGTTCAAGTCATCATAGTTGCCATCGTTATTCTCTATGTCTGGCGCTGGCCTGTGTTGTTTCCCCATTGTCACACTTGTATTGTGGGTTTTTCTACATGTTGTGGTTGTATTCATTGGCTAAATGATGTGCACGGCTGGGAAGCAAAGCAGAGCAGCCGTGCTCCTCTGGCTCCACCCTTTCTGGGCTCGTAAACTCACCTCCAGGCAAGATTCCAGGAAAGGCAAGCCTTCTGCAGATGAGCCACACACAGGATGAAATCAGGCCGAAAATGGAGCACAGCACAGAAGACAGGCAGATAGGGGTGCTGGTATCTGAGTTCCAGCAGAGTTCAGTGGCTTCCGCTTTCTGGGCTACAATGCTATCTTAATGAAATTTGGTGGTCTTAAAATAAGATGACTAAGTGTTACCTTTGTTTCCAATAAATTTTTTTTCTGTATGCATATCTATTTCATCCATTAAAGATATTTTATGTAATATGACATACTAATATAAATAACCCCATTAAAAAATTACCTTCAACTTTTCATTTTCCGACTCAAGATTAACCATTTTTTCACTGGTCAATATTCCGGATGCTCTTTTTAACTGCTCATTTTCCCTCTGGACTTTTTCAACTACTTTTTTCATCAAACCAATGGTTTTTTCAAGTTCTGGAATTGTCTTTCCACTTCTACCAGACTATAAAAGAATGTTACATTTTTACTTAATCAAATATGTTTAAGGTATAATGTAAATTATTAATAACCTAGAAAGTCTCATTACTCTACTTACCATTGATTCTTATTATTTCAAGGCAAATTTATATTATTAAATTAAATTAACATTATTAATATTAATAATTAATTATTAAATTATTAAATTAATACCATACTTTTAAGAGATAAGAATTATGATTCTCATATAACATAGAAAAAATAGAAAAAAAGAAATAAGGGGCCAGAGTGATAGCACAGTGGTAGAGCATTTGTCTTGCACTCGGCCAACACAGGATGGACTCTAGTTCGATTCCTGGCATCCCATATGGTCCCCTGTGCCTGCCAGGGGTGATTTCTGAGCGCATAGCCAGGAGTAACCCCTTAGTGCCACCAGGTGTGACCCAAAAACCAAAAAAGAAAAAGACAAAAACAGATAAATTGATAATCCTAAACTCAGGTTAGTAATAACAGCTTAAATAGTGCAGATATCTGGTCCAAACATATAAAGCTAAAATCTGAAACATTCTATTTAGCTAATCTCTTTTCCATTATACCAGAGTTTCTTTATATGGAATAAAATCACAAAAGACAAAGTAGGTCTTAAAAGAGCATGAGTTGGGGCTGGAGCAATAGCACAGCACTAGGGCGTTTGTCTTGCATGTGGCTGACCCAAGATGGACTGCAGTTCGATCCTCAGTGTACAATATGGTCCCCCAAGCCAGGAGCGATTTCTGAGCGTATGCGAGGAGTAACCCCTGAGTATCACCGGGTGTGGGTCCCTTCCTCCCAAAAAAGCATGAATTATTAAATTTACATTGCATCATAATTAAATAATAGAAATAGAAATAGAAAGAAGTTTTATCTAGTGGCAATAAGTAGATAGGGCATTTATGTTGCAGGCAGCAGACCCAGGTTTGCTGACATTCGGTGGCCCAAACACTGTCAGGAATAATTCCTGAGTGCAGAGTCAAAGGGAAGCCCTGAGCATCAACAGGTATGCTGACCACCAAAAAGAGGAAAGCTTTTTATATAGTATATAACAGAGAATATGTGAAATAAAAAATTGGTAAGCATTATCCAAAAAAGGCTACTAATTTATAAGTTTCACTGCATATAATTTAAGATAACAGTTGAGTAAAATATTTTTAGTTATTATTCAAAGTGTGCAATAAATAACCCCGAAATATAAACTTTTACATAATATATATCTTCCTAATTAATTTATCTACAAAATGTAAGTGAATAGGACTCATTTATGAAATGAATGTTCCTATCAGCAGAAAATATTTCATAAATACTTTCCTAATAAACCTACTTATATATTAATCAAACCTATCATATAGTTAATGTTAGTACTTGAATTTTTTTTTTTTTTTTTGGTTTTTGGGTCACACCAGACAGCTCTCAGGGGTTACTCCTGGCTCTACGCTCAGAAATCGCTCCGGGCAGGCACAGGGCAACATATAGGATTCGAACCACAGTCCTTCTGCATGCAAGGCAAATGCCTTACCTCCATGCTATCTCTCCGGCCCCACTGAATACATTTTTGTATAATGATGGCTTCCATTTGTGCATTCAATGACTTGAGATAAGCAAAGACTTAGATTTCAATTGTAAGAAGTGAATAGAAAGTAATGTTAAAAGAAAAACATAATTATAGAACATTCTAGAATGAAGTTAATGTGAATATTATTAAAATAGTTAAGCTATTACAAGGGAACCAACAAGTATCTGCCTAAAATAATAGATTCCTGGAAGTTAAATGTTTTCAAGTGTAAAAGGATATGCAATGAAAAAAGAAATGATTGTTCCTGATAAAACAAGAAATGAAGTCCAAATAAAAGAAAATAGTGAAAGTGACATGACAAAAAACATCTGAATAAATGAAGAAAGCTTAATTATGTCTCATATACAGAACATGTCAATGTCACAGAATAAAAATTTAAAAATGTCATTATTAGTAAAGACATGGCAATATTATATCTAATACAAACATATATTTTCATTTCAGGTTTATCATTTCTGAAAAGCAAATATATAGAATATACTCATGTACGTACCCCTCTGACTTGGCCAAGTTTCCTCTGAATTTCTGCTTTCTCTTTCTTAAGAAATTCACACATTTCCTTCAAATCGGTAACTTGATTCTAAATGATTAAAGGCATGTAACAATTTAATATTGTTATGATCATTGATAAAAAAAAAAAGCAAATCAGTCAGCTGAAATTGTTAGTCTATGAACTGGTAAACAAATTGAACAAGTTAGTGTCTACACCAACCAGGAGGTGTTTTTAACTAAACATGTTGAATTAACAGTATATCTAGGTTTTTAATAGATATTTTCTATATGATTCCTTTAATATACAATATAGGTGAGTTTAAGAGTTGTAATTTAGGGGCTGGAGCGATAGCATAGCAGTAGGTCATTTGCCTTGCATGCGGCTGACCCAGGATGAACCTCCATTCGATTCCTGAAATCCCCTATGGTCCCCCACCAGCCTGGAGCGATTTCTGAAAGCAGAGTCAGTATTAACCCCTGAGCATCACTAGGTGTGACCCAAAAACAAAAAACAAAAAAAAGAAAGTTGTAATTTAGAACTCTTATTTCAACTATCCAAAAAAAGTGCATATATAGCTCTTATTCATGGTACAAACAAAAAACTGAGTTGACAGCATGAGTTTTGATAGTTTAACAATAAAAAGTAGGACAGAGATTGATTATACTGATGGTTCTTAGGCCCTTTCCAGTCTGAAAAAATTTCCTTTCAGTTTGTGGGGGGAAATGTTACTTCTGTTTCGCCATGGTATGTCCATACCATGTAACAGAACTATAAAATTAGTGATGGGGCTGGTGAGGTGGCACTAGAGGTAAGGTGTTTGCCTTGCAAGTGTTAGCTAAGGAAGGACCACTGTTCGATCCAGCGGCATCCCATATGGTCCCGCTCAGCCAGGGGCAATTTCTGAGTGCTTAGCCAGGACTAACCCCTGAGCATCAAACGAGTGTGGCCGAAAAACCAAAAAAAAAAAAAAATACTGATGTACAATGCTTTCTATTTCTTTCTTAGCAGTTCACAAAATTCTATTTTTAACAAATTCATAGGTATTAGAAAGTTAAAAGCCCCTGAATTACATTAGTACCAAAAGAATTAGCAGATTGCCTAAATTCTGGTTTAGAACATAGAACTGACTAGAACATCAAGAGAAAAAATAATTTTCATAAATATGGAAATGAAAATACTATAAAAGTCAAAATCTTTAAAGTACAGTTTTTATAAAAAAATTCTAACATTTTACACTATAACCACTGTTAATGATACTCATTTTTGTTTTGTTTTGATTTCTAGGGCCATACCAGGCAGCGCTCATAAACTTCTCCTGGCAGTCTTGGGGTATACCATATAATATCCCTGGAATTGAACCCGGCTCTGTCCCAGGTTAGTTGCTTGAATGGCAAATGCCCTACTGCTGTGCTGTGCTATCTCTCTGACCCTATTAATGATATTCTTATTGTACTCTTGTTATCCGCTGTAAACTCTTAACAAATTGTTTAATGAACAAATACTGTAGAATACCACCATATTTTATAAAGATGGAATTTTGTCTTTTCATAAGTTAACATAAATATAACATCTAAAGAGAAGAAAAAGTTTCCAGATATCAGAATTTCTAAGTATAATAGAGGGTTAAATATACCTTTAGTCTTGGCAAATCTTTATTTGCTTGTTCAAGCTGAAATTTTAGTTCAATATTTTCCGATGATAACTTCAAATTTTCCTTTAGAAGCTCCTGTTCTCTTTGAAAATGTTCATCTGACTCTATTCCTGAAGTCTTAGGGAAAATCAAGTTAGGGAAAAGTTTAATAAAGAAAAGATGTATATAAAAAATTGGATTAAAAAAACTATCCTAAAAGAAACAATTTTTCCTTCACTGTGAGTATGAGAAAATCAGAGCAACTTGAAGATCAACTGACAGTGCATTCATATATGATAAAATAGCTAAGTACAAGCAACAAAGAAAATCTCTTCAACAAAAGGTTGTGGGACAACTGATTAACCTAGGGGGAGGGGAACACAATGAAACTAGACCTCTATCTCATACCATACACCAATGTTAATTTAAATGTTAAATAGTTGTATCATTAAATGCATTGAAGAAAAGATACCATGGACACAATATACCATGCATCATGACACTAATTTCAAAGAAGTCATTACGGAGAAGAGTACTGGCCATAAAATCAAGTGCAGGATTATATTCAATTAAACAAATAGAATTATTTCAACTAGGATTAAATTTAAAAAAATATCTGTATAGTGAAACAAACGGTGGCAAAAATAAAGACTCCTTATTGAATGGGAGAAAATGTAAGTGATACTGGACAAAGGGTTAATCTCTTAGATATATGATATACTCCAAAGATTAATAAAAAGAAACAATCCTATAAAAATGGTGGGAAATGGAGTTGAAGAGGCATTTCCTCAAAGAAGACATAAAGATGATCAAGTCTTTCTGAAAAACAACAGACACTCCTCAAAAAACTAGGAATTCATGTTCCATAAAATACAGCAATTCCATTTCTTGGAATACACAGTAAGTACCCCAATGTCAAATAAACATCTGTACTCCTATGTTCACTGCAGCACTATTCTCAATAGTTCAAATCTGGAAACAACGCAAGTACCTAAAAGCAGTTGACTGGTAAGGAAACTATGACACATCTACACAATAGAATACTAAGTGGCTGTGAGAAAGCACTAAGTGGCTGTGTGGAAAGCACCATGCTAAGTAAAGTTAGAGGGAGAAGGACAAGTACAGAATGATCTCTCTCCTGTGTGTGGCATAAAGAAATACAGAAGGAGTGTATCAAGTGCCCAAAGGCAATAACAACATAAAAGGGTCTTCATAGGAAGCCTTGGACTGAGGAGGGAACTATCTGACAGTGATAATGGGAAATGGTTCCTCTGGAGAAGGAAGGCTTTCTGGAAACCTTATCAGTAATAATTTGCAAACCAGAGTGCTTGAAAACAAAAACTAAAACTGGTGCCTATTCCAGGGGCAGGTTGGAGTCTGGGACGGAAACTGGTGTAGCTGGTGGAACTGGTGGACTACTGTTGGAATATTGTATGCCTGAAACTCATTCGTGAATAACTTTGTAATGCATGGTGCCTCAATTAAAACAAAATAATGGAAAAAGAGCTCATCACTGATTATCAGGGCCAAGCAATTAAAAATGACTGTGACATCTCATCTCACCAATGGAAATGCTAAGATCAAAAGGAATAAAAATAATTAACATTGTTTGTGATATGGGGAAAAAGGCATTCTCTTTAACTGTGCAGGGACTAATGTTTGGCTCAAGGCTTTTTGAAAATGATGTGGAGACTCCAGGAAATTAAGAATAAAAATTTTTTATGACCAGCAGTTCTTATGCTGGGACACAGACACCAAGAACATTAAAGCACTGATGCACACAAACATATTTACTTCTAGGTTTATCCCAACATTAATCACAATAGTCAAGGTCTGGAAACAACCCAAGATAAGTAGATAATGAAATATAAAAAAAGGGACACTGCTCAACTAGCAGAAATGATGAAATCATTTAGTGTGCTGCAGCCTGGATAGAAGCGAAGTATTTTATTAAGTAAAATGAGCAGAAGGAAAAAGACAATCACTAAATGATCTCACTCGTGCATGTGTGAAACAAACAAACAAACAAAAAACAAAAGCAAGGTATAAGTAAGACAGTCCCCAACAGAAATTAAATGAGCCAGTGACAAGAGAATAGCTATCTGTGTGACAATGGGGCAGAGATGGCATCTTGGGGCTGTGGCAATGGGTCACTGATGTGATGGTAGGAAGGATGCTGCAGTAGCCCAGAAATATAAAGCAACATATGGAAAAGATGCACAACCAAATATAATTAAAAATTAATATTGTAAAACAAAACCTACAGAAATATCTTGCAATAAGATCTTCTGCAAAGCATAAGAATCTTAAATTCACTCTTAGCAAATAGGAGAATTAAAGAGGTTAATTGGCATCACTACTTAATCAAAAATAAAAGCATGACAGGGCCAGAACGGTAGTGCAGCGCTAGGGTGTGCTCGTTTTGCACGTGGATGACCCAGTACCAACCTTGGTTCAATCCCCGGTGTCCCATATGGTCCTCCAACCTAGGAGCGATTTCTAAGTGCATAGCCAGAAGTACCCGCATAGTGTTACCAGGTATTTCCCCCTCCCCCTAAAAAAGCATGAATAAATTGTTTTCATGTTAATGAGAGGGATCCAATGATTTGATCTATAAATGTAGAAACTAATTTTAATTTTAAACTCTAAAGACAAAATTTTATAAAAAAAAAATAATGACATATACTTACTGCAGGTCTAGAATAGCCATCCTTTGAAAACTGTTTTTCAACAGCATGAAGTTTTTCTTGTAGGTATCTATTTTGTAAACGCAAATCTTCTATAACAGAATCACGAGGCAGGGCTTGGTGGGTCCTATGAGCAACAAAACCACAGATTCTTTCCTATTCAGGTAGTAATTCAAGAGGTGGGGTGGGAAGAGGGAATAAACCCAGCATCATAGGTACAGGGATGCTGAACCAATGGTGTACTTGGAGTTGGGATCTTAATGCCTGAAACTCTGCTATAAAAGCTTTGTAGATCACAATAAATGAGAAATAGTAAGCAACTTTTATTCATCAAGTAAAATTCTGAAATATTTAAGAGAAAAATGATTTGAAAAGAAAAAAGAAATTAGAATAGAAAGTATGTTAAATTATTACGATAGTTTTTTAAGATCAACATTATATATTCATACTATTTGAGGATACTTACAAATAAGTAATAGTGGTAATTTTTGAAGACTGTAAACAGAAGTAAACCAAGTCTAACAAGTTTAGTAACAGTACATATACCCACGCCCAAAACATAACATTAATATGATTGCATAACAAAATATAAGCACAGAATATATGTAATATATACATAATGTATATTATTATAACAGAATATAAGCACTTAGAAAGGAATTATTGTGACCTAGTCTAGAACCTATGTCTAGGTGGGAGCATTAGGGTGAAAAAGCCTTTGGTTGCCTGTACCCACAATTGCCACGAGATGCTCAGGGAATGGGGGGAAATTGATAGAGGTTAGAACATAAATTTGCCCTTGTATTTGAGATAGTTTCACCAGCATCCTACAGACTTTTCTTTGAGTTCCTCAAAAGACCACTAATATTTCTGTAAATCAAAACTATTTCCTAGTTACCAAGCAAATGTGCCTGGTTATTCCAGGCTTTCCTAATCAGCATAGGAATGCTATAGGAGATAAGAATGTGAAAATTGGGGCCGGAAAGATAGCACAGCAGCGTTTGCCTTGCAAACAGCCGAACCAGGACCTAAGGGTTGGTTCAAATCCCAGTGTCCCATGTCCCATATGGTCCCCAGTGCCTGCCAGAAGCTATTTCTGAGCAGATAGCCAGGAGTAACCCCTGAGCCCCGCCAGGTGTGGCCCTCAAACCAAAAAAAAAAAAAAAAAAAAAGAATGTGAAAATTACCATCTGGCCCTGAGCCAAGGCCACAGGTTTTGAAGATAATCTTTACAAAACAAAACCCAATTTAGGTATGCAGTAAACAGCTAACAACTCCTCCAACCCCACTCCCAGGAAAAAAGGAACCGGCATTCAAACAACAAAGCTGCACTGGCAGATTTATGAGACTTTGAGAATTTAGAGCATTGTTAAATTTTAGGCCAAAAATAAGTGATGACTCCAGTAAAGATCAATAAGTATTGTAGCCATTGTATTAAGGGGGAGAATCAATGAATTCTATAGAATGTTTTAATGATTACTTATACCTCACAGAAGCCACATATGTTTTCCTGCTATGTAAACTATTGACCTCTCCATTCTTCCTTTTAACTTAGAATGATTTGCTTAAGTAAATGTTTAAGAACCCTGCTCTTTGAGTGAATAAGTGGGCTAGATCCAAACTCCTCTCTTGGGGCTGGTGAGGTGGCGCTAGAGGTAAGGTGTCTGCCTTGCAAGTGCTAGCCAAGGAAGGACCGCGGTTCCCCCCAAGCCAGGGGCAATTTCTGAGCACTTAGCCAGGAGTAAGCCCTGAGCATCAAATGGTTGCGGCCCCAAAACAAAAAAACAAAACAAAAAAAAAAAACAAAAACCAAACTCCTCTCTTGGTGTGCAGTCTAGTCACAATTAGCTGACTCCTGTGCCCACTCTCCTAGAGGACCTTGCTTCCTTTCCTGTGTCCAGCCGCTCCTGCCCAGCCCCAAGCAGCTTGTGACAGGGAATTAAAATGAATCTAAGATAATTTAAAAGAAATGAAATAGAAAAGGTAGAAATATATGATTTTATTTGCTGTTAGAGCATGATTTAATTTTGCTTTTCATGATAAGGAACATATTTTTGAAATAAATACAAAGACAAACATCCCAAAAGTTATTAGAAAAAATGGCGTGAAGGATTCTGGTTTCTAGTTCCATGGAATAAAAACACTTAGTTTTTTTTCCTTCTTCCAAATGCCTGTACTGGCTGCTGTAAGATTTTTTTGTTTGTTTGTTTTTGTTTTTGGGTCACACCCGGCAGTGCTCAGGGGTTACTCCTGGCTATCTGCTCAGAAATAGCTCCTGGCAGGCACAGGGGACCATATGGGACACCGGGATTCGAACCAACCACCTTTGGTCCTGGATCGACTGCTTGCAAGGCAAACGCCGCTGTGCTATCTCTCCGGGCTGCTGTAAGACTTAAGAGAGTAAATATTTTATAGACTGGGACGTAATACTAGAATCTGAACTATCAGTAAGTAGGCAGTGAATCTTCCTTTTCCTTTGATATTTCTTAGCCTAAACATAGCATGGTTTGAAACATGATGATGAGTGTTTGCACCACAGGGAGAGGAACCCTTACACTCAAACTCATGAGGAAAAAGAGCTAATAATAGTACTACAAGAACAAGGCTTGCCCATATATTTTTTTTTTCTCTTTATTCTGTCAAGCCTGTTCTTAAGCAGTCTGGCAGTACTGTCAGACAGCAATGGAAGCCTAAAAGAATTAAAATATTTAGCAAAATGAGTTTTCTCCAAAGAGGGGCTGGGAATTATTATGAAAGGATAGACCCCTTTCTGTTTTCCTACTGTTTGCTTAGATGCAATGTGTATCCAAGGGTAAATAAAACACCAGATTTAGCTTAAGACAATGAAAATGGAGGCAAAAACCAAACAAACAAAACACACACACAAAACACAAAATATATCTGAGGTGAATCCAGGTCTTGGGGAGCACACAAGGTAGAGTTACTCTTAATGGGCCTCTAGGCCTGCCCTAGCTTTGCACGTGTGCTGACTCTAATTCTAATACTCCGGGATCAGTAGACCAAAGACAGCTTGAGGACCCCAGGAGTTCAGACCCTCTGATCACTGTGGAAGCTTCAGGAATAGTGTGTTAATAAAACTACAGCCCGGAGGGAGCAGGTTGGAGCTTGGAGCCTAAACCTAACCAGATAAACTGCCTGCTGAAGAAAAAGAAGAAAAAAAAAAAATACCTACGTTTCCAAGAAAATCAGACCCTCAAAAATAGAATATTGAGGGGCCGGGTGGTGGCGCTGGAGGTAAGGTGCTTGCCTTGCCTGCGCTAGCCTAGGACGGACCGCGGTTCGATCCCCCGACGTCCCATATGGTCCCCTAAGAAGCCAGGAGCAACTTCTGAGCACATAGCCAGGAGTAACCCCTGAGCGTCACAGGGTGTGGCCCAAAAACCAAAAAAAAAAAAAAAAATAGAATATTGAAAATTTTAGGAATGCAACCCAAGGCTAGAGAGCAAGTGAGTACTAGAGGGAAGGCACTCATCTTACATGCAGCCTGATTCAAATCCTAGGAACCAGGGATTGCCCCCATGCACTGCCACTCTTAAGCATGGAGTCAAGAACAGACCTTCACCACTGCTGAGTTGGCCAACCCCAATCCCCAAAATGCAGTCCAATTTATGTGGCATACAATGGTAGGAGCCTTGACTCCCAAGAAACAGACATCCACCAGAATCCAAGATTTAAGACAAGTGATTACATCAGTTTAATTGGGACAGCTAGTTATCACAGCCCATTTCTGTAACAGCTTACCTCATATATGATATATCATTTTCCAAGTCGAGATTTCTTTTTCTTAATTCTTCGAGCTCTTTTTCTGACTCCAGAGCACGCACTCCCATAATCTGATCAACAGTCATGCCAGTTGTTTTTAGTTTCTTCTGTAAAGTAAGTTTCTCTTTGTCGGCTCTGGGATTTAACACAGCATCATGAAAATTTACTATTTGCAGTTTTACTTGTTCAATTATAAATGCCAGTTTACCCATTCCAAAACCATGTGCAAAACTGAATCATTACATATTTGATGAGATGACTTCTTTGTTTCTTTGTTTTGTTCTTGACTCACTTTTGAAAGTGCTCATTGCTATTCCTGGAGAGGCAGTGCTCAGGCAAACCAAAGATACTGCCATATGGTTTAGCTTCATGCAAGATAAACAAACCCTTTATCTCCTATATCATCTCTCTAGCCCAAAATAACTACTTCAAAATTATTGAGAATATTGAAAGAATAAAAATTGAATATTGACAACATTAGGCAAAACTAGAAAAATGCTCCTATCATTATGACAAATTATATCTATTCTAGATATGTTGAAGAAATTATACACAATTAGGTTTATATTAAATTTAAACTCACTTGGCAAAAAGTTCCTTCAAAGTATTCAACTGCTTTGTAAGATGGCATACTTCTCCTTCTTTCTCTTTTAATTTGTTTCGAATTCCTTCTATCTTGGCTTGCCATTTTTTACCTTCTTCCCACCTAATTAATTCTTCTTTAGCATTCTATTAACAAAACAGAAGAGGAAGAAATTAACCAATACTGTTTAAATTTCATACTAAGATATAACAATAATTACTTATTAGAACAACAGCAAATCATTTCCTACAGAATAAATAGCTTCAGGGCCGGAGAGATAGCACAGTGGTAGGGTGTTTGCCTTACACACAGCCAACTAAGGACAGTTGGTGGTCTGAATCCTAGCATCCTATATGGTCCCCTGTGCTTAACCAGAAGCGATTTCTGAGCAGAACCAGAAGTAACTCCTGAGTGCTGCCGGGTGTGACCCAAAAACAAAACAAACAAACAAAAGCTTAAAAAAGCAAACGAATAAATAGCTTCATCTTGCTAAGTAATTCTAGTATTTTTAGGCATGCCAACCTATGGCCGAAAACCACTTTCAATTTCTTCAATTGAGATTCTCTATTCTACAAATGGACAGATGAAATTTTAGGAAATGGTGTGGATTAATGACAATCTCCATTTGGAGTTCAAATGAAGGTTCCAACCAATATCCTATGAAGAAAATGAAACCGTAAAAGAAATATGGAAATGTAAGAAGTGGGAATATGCTTTGTTATCTCACATAACTAAATAACAAACAGTTTGCAGAGAAAAAGTTGTTAAATTTCCAATATAAAAGCATTCTTCAAGTATAAAAAAACATAGATTAGAAATATCAGAATTGTAGAATCTCAAAGAATATCTTTAATAGATTCCTTAGTGATTACTTAATATTAGTATGCTCTCTGTTACCTTTCTTTTTGTATTTAATAATTCACAGCAATGCATTTAGAGACATACAAACATTTCAAGCATTTCATCTTAATATAATCTTGGAAAACTGACAGTGCTACTAGCATTATTTTTATTTTAAGAAAAATAAAAGCATATAAAATTGAGTCCAGGGAAACCCATGAAGCTATAGAGGTAATTATGTAAGAAATAAAGGGATCTGTATAAATTAAGGGATTCAGACACTTGTTTTATGCCCTTTTGGACCCTGGACCCTGGATAAAATCCTCATCATAGATATATATTCCATAAGTACCACCAAAGGTCACTCCTAAGCACAGACCCCGGAATAGTCCTTTTCTGCCACCTGGTGTGACCCAAGCAACATTCTCCACCTCCAAACAAAGAATCAAGCTAGGTACTCTTATCCAGCGAAACAAGCAAGCTAGAAGAAAAGAACATTTTGATTTTGAAATTTCCACCCAAGTTTTGGACACAAATTCAGGTTTTCTTTCAGTTGTTTTCATGGTATTCCCCATTACCATCTAAGAACATCATACCTGCAAGATAAGAGTCACATTGCTGCCAGCAAGTATGTTTTGGAGCTATGCATGTGAAAGCAAACATTTAAAATGTACATATAAGGAAATTTATTTTCTTTTTTCTTATTTGTGTCATTAACATGATCATATAGCTAGTGAAAATTTTCTGGTTACATTTTTACAGTACCTTTTTCCCTATAGCTTGCCATTCTGACTTCCTTTGGGAGCAAACATTACTACTAAAATCACTATTTCCCAGTTACTTTTAATATTATCAATATAATCTACAAGCTATTGGTTTAGCTTATTAATAACAAATCTTATTATGTTTTAGCCAATTCAAGTTTTTCTTTGGATTACTTGTATTAGTAACTTTTTATAATAAAGTAGCTTACTAATTAACTTTAAAAAATTTAAAACTATTTCTATCAAATTACAGAGTTAATTAATGATGAAAATATTACAAAACACTTCTTTATTCTAAAAATATGTTTACTTATTGAAGGATAAAGATGATACATAATAAACCGGAGTGATAGCACAGTGGTAGGGTGTTTGCCTTGCATGCAGCCAACCTTGGACAGACCCCGGTTCGATTCCCAGCATCCCATATGGTCCTTGAGCCTGCCAGGAGCGATTTCTGAGCACAGAGCCAGGAGTAACCCCTGAGTGCCACCAGGTATGACCTTCCTCCACCCCCAAAAAGTTGACACATTAGGTCAAGATAGAAGACTGATTTTTTCCTTGTAAAGTTCCATCAGTGCCTTGTATATTTTGGATATTAGCCCCTTATCTAATGGGTATTGGGGGAATAGTTTCTCCCACTCAGTGGGTAGCTCTTGTATGTTGGGCATTATTTCCTCTGAAGTGCAGAAGCTTCTCTATCTCATCAAAAAATGGGGAGAAAAAATGAACAGACACTTTGTCAAAGAAGA
The DNA here is from genome assembly GCF_024139225.1 of Suncus etruscus. Classification (NCBI taxonomy): domain Eukaryota; kingdom Metazoa; phylum Chordata; class Mammalia; order Eulipotyphla; family Soricidae; genus Suncus; species Suncus etruscus. The sequence continues at coordinate 42,214,489 of NC_064858.1, forward strand.
AATACAAATGGTCAAAAGGCACATGAAAAAATGCTCCATATCACTAAACACCAGGGAGATGCAAATCAAAACCACTATGAGGTACCATCTCAAGCCACAGAGACTGGTGGACATCACAAAGAATGAGAACCATCAGTGCTGGCTGGAATGTGCAGAAAAAGGAACTCTTATTCACTGCTGGTGGGAATGTCGTCTAGGTCCAACCTTTATGGAAAGTGATATGAAGATTCCTCCAAAAACTGGAAATTGAGCTCCTATTTGCTCCAGCTACACCATTTCTAGGGATATACCCTAGGAACACAAAAATACAAAACAAAAATCCCTTCCTCACACCTTTATTCAATGCAGCGCTATTTACAATAGCCAGACTCTGGAAACAACCAAGATGCCCTTCAACAGATGAATGGCTAAAGAAACTGTGGTACATATACACAATGAAATATTATGCAGCCATCAGGAGAGATGAAGTCATAAAATTTTCCTATATATAGATGTACATGGAATCTATTATGCTGAGTGAAATAAATCAGAAGGAGAGAGATAGATGTGGAATAGTCTCACTCATCTATGGGTTTTAAGAAAAATAAAAGACATTTTTACAATAATGCTCAGAGACAAAAGTGAGGAGGGATCAAAAGTCCAGCTCATGACATGAAGCTCACCACAAAGAGTGATGAGTGCAGTTATAGAAATAACTACATTGAGAACTATCATAACAATATGAATGAACGAGAGAAGTAGAAAGCCTGTCTAGAATACAGGTGGGGATGGGTGGGGAAGAGGGAGATTTGGGATATTGGTGATGGGAATGTTGCACTGGTGAAGGGGGGGTGTTTCTTTACATGACTAAAATCCAACTACAATCATATTTGTAATCAAGGTATTTATATAAATATATTTATATAAAAGAGATAGAAGACTGAAAATTCCCAGCTTTTTCCTTACAGGTCAAAAGTTCCATTCTTTGAAATTAAGTGCACTGGTAAGAAGTAATAAATTCTAAGACTCATGTAATTGTGTATTAATATTTGAAGGGAGTTTGGGAGGGGCTACAGTATCAGGAAGATGATATGGAAAATGCACAGTAATTTTGAGAAAAACTTGCACTATAGGAGTCTCTTCAGGTAGGCTTACAATCTTTTTTTTTTTTTTTTTTTTTTTTTTTTTTGGTTTTTTGGCCACATCTGGTGATGCTCAGGAGTTACTCCTGGCTATGTGTTCAGAAATCTCTCCTGGCTTGAAGGACCATATGGGACACCAAGGGATTGAGCTGCAGTCCGTCCTAGGCTAGTGCGCACAAGGCAGACACCTTACCGCTTGAGCCATTGCTCCGGCCCCATAAAATTTTATTTTTTTATTTTATTTCATATTTTTTGGTTTTGGGGCTACACCCAGTGGTGCTTAGGTGTATTCTTGTTTCTGTGCTCAGTTATCACTCCTGGCAGGCACAGATACCATATGGAATGCTGGGAATCGAACCTGGATTGTCTCACATTGGCTGTGTGCAAAGGAAATGCCCTACCCATTGTGCTATTATTCTGGCATGGCTTACAAAATTTTAAAATATTAAACATCTAAGATGGGGTACAGCAGGCAGGACGTTTGCCTTGCATGTGGCCGACCCAAGTTCGATCCCCGTCATTCCATATGGTCCACTGAGCCTGCCAGAAATAATTTCTGAATGCAGAATCAGGAGTCACTCCTGAGCACCGCTGGTTGTGGCCCCTTCATAAAAAACCCAAAACACCAAAAAACATCTAAGATATCTTTGCACTATCATGTCACTACTTATAATATGTATAGAGCCCTTTACCAGAATATTAAAGGTTCAATATTTACAAGTTTATCCCTTACTTAAATATATTAATCAGTGTATTTCTTCACATACCTTTTCTTTCACAGACTTTACTTCTACCTCATCTACTTTTCTTTCCAGTTGGCTTTCTAGCTTTTTAATTTTCTTTTGGAGTTCTTCAATTAAGCTCTGCTTGTTATCAATCAGGGGTTTGCTCTGAAAAATAAGACATGATTTTACAATCAAAATAGATAAAACAAAATAAACATGTATGTATTCCAGTTATAGAAACTTCCTAAACTATAGCTAACTATACTTCTAAATTATCCTCTTGCTATGGTAACATCTTTTATATTTCAATAAATAAAATTTTAGAACAAAACATAAATATACTTCACAGAAGAAATCAGCTACATTAGTCAAAATGACCTGGAAACTGGTCTTAGTAAATATATATAAAATTGAATCGTCTTTATATAAATCATCATCTTTATCAAAGACATTATCACAATCAAATATCAAGTTACCTGTAATCCATTAGTTAGTCTTTTAATTTGCCTTTTTAAGTCATCATTCTCTTGATCAACTTCATCTTTTTCTTTCAGCACTTTATTATACGCTTTTTGTTTTTTTTGCAGTTCGCTGGTTAAGTCATTCAAATTATCCGTAAGTAAGTTTACTTTATTCTTACTTGTTTTAAGAGCTTCTTTCAATTTTGAAATATTTTCACTTAAATCTTCAATTTGTAACTATAATAAAAAAGATGCATTACTATAGCTAATTACTAATTAATTACTAATTACCAGTTACCAAAAATAACAGCAAATAAACCGTGAAGAGTTATTTAAAAGTTTTCATCCAAGATTTAAATACAAAAGGGAAAAATAGGTACAAGCTTCTTATATTTTTCTATTCTGCTTTTAAATACAATAAGTCTACCATGTAGAAAATAAAACAGAACATTAGAAAAACAGCCTAAAACAAATCAGTTTCAATAAATGCCCAGGAACAAAATGTTATCAAAGAAACAGATGTTTCATTATTGTTGCACTTATTAAATAAACAAATAATATCAGTGTACAATGACAATGTTTTAGACATTACTGAAGAACAAGAGTAGTATAAAAAATTCTTGGACTTGGGGCTGGTGAGGTGGCGCTAGAGGTAAGGTGTCTGCCTTGCAAGTGCTAGCCAAGGAAGGACCGCTGTTCAATCCCCCAGTGTCCCATATGGTCCCCCCAAGCCATGGGCAATTTCTGAGCGCTTAGCAAGAAGTAACCCTGAGCATCAAATGGGTGTGGCCGAAAAAAAGCAAAAAAACAAAAAAAAAATTCTTGGAGTTCAAATATCTTTTTTTTTTAACTTCTATCTGATTTTATTACTCTTTTATGTTTTTGTTTTGTTTTGTTTTGTTTTTTGGGTCAAACCCTGTGGCACTTAGGGGTTGCTTCTGCCTCTGCGCTCAGAAATCACTCCTGGCAGGCTCAGGGGACTATATGGAATGCCAGGATTCAAACCTCCCTCCGTCCTGAGTTGGCTGCGTGCAAGGCAAACGCCCTACCGCTGTGCTATCTCTCCAGCCCCTTATGTGTTCTCTTATGAAATTTTTAAAGTATATTTAAATACAGTGATTCACAAAATTGTTCATGATACAGCTGTTTCAGGCATTCAATCTTCTAACACCAACCCCATCACTAGTATGACCTTCCTTCCACCAATGTCCTAGTTCCCCATACTGCCTGCCCCTTTGGTAGTCATAAAATAAGTTACAACAAAATGATTACTGGAATTATAAAATAAAAAGTATTCAAAAAAACAGTGGAAACTGTCATATTTTATAATAAAGACTTCAAATATTTTGTAGTCTACATTGTAAGACTAGCCTATATATTCACATACTACTCAGTGTATATAGTTCACCAGATAAAAATTCCCACATTGTCTTACACAATTAGTGTAAGATAAAAGTAGTGTAGTGATAAAAATTTGGCACACATATAGGACAGTGGGGCAGGCTCTTTCCTTGCACATAGCTGACCTGGGCTAGGTCCCTGGCACCACATATGATCCCCAATACCAAGTAAAGAGCTAGAAATAAGCTTTGAGTACCTGTGGGTGTGGCTCAAAATAACACACACACAACCACATGATTACTGACAATTTGAATTCTGTTGAATTTTACAGATGAGTGTCACTAATAATACTACTATGAAATATGTATTATAATAAATTATAAAGAAAATAGAAAACAAACTATCCCAGAGAAATTAGGAAAGTATGAGAAAAGGTATTGATAAATGCAAAAAACTCAGAGAAGATACTTTAGACACATTGAAAAAAATATCTAGTTTCTATATTGACTTACTTAATGGATCTTTACTTTTATTACATTTCCAGGGCTAAAGAGATGCCATCTGTTTTGCCACACCAGCCTATCCGCCAGCGTCCTATATGGTCCCCCACACCAGGAGCAATTTCTGAGGGCATAGCCAGGAGTAACCCCTGATCATAAACAGGAGTGGCTCAAAAAACAAAAACAAACAAACAAAAAAAGTATTATGGGGCCGAAGTGGTGGCACTAGAGGTAAGGCGTCTGCCTTGCAAGCACTAGCCTAGGACGAACCGTGGTTCGATCCCCCAGCGTCTCATATGGTCCCCCACGCCAGGAGCAATTTCTGAGGGCATAGCCAGGAGTAACCCCTGAGCATCAACAGGAGTGGCTCAAAAAACAAAAACAAACAAACAAAAAAGTATTATGGGGCCGAAGTGGTGGCACTAGAGGTAAGGTGTCTGCCTTGCAAGCGCTAGCCTAGGACGAACCGTGGTTCGATCCCCCAGCGTCCCATATGGTCCCCACAAGCCAGGAGTGATTTCTGAGGTACTTGTTTTGCATATGGACACCCTGAATTTGTTCTCTGACACCATATATGGTCTCCTGGGCCCACTCTAAGAACAGAGTCAAGAGTAAGTTCTAAATACAGCTGGGTGTGGCCCTCTAAGACAAAAATACACAGATACCTTATTTATCAAATTTAAGGTAAAAATATTAAAATAAATTGTTAATTAAATATAATTTAATAAAAGCAAAGTTACAATGGTATCTCCGGTGTTAACCCTCCAAGATATTAATCAGTACATATGTATAGCAAAGATGCTTATTGTTATAAAAATTTTATGTGTATCTAGCCCCACAAATATGAGAATAAAACACTTATTCTTTATCAAAATTACTATATATTAATCAATAATCCTTTGGGAATCCATCACATGAACGCATGTGTTAGTTCTCACCGTCAACTCTCTAGTCTGTCGATCAACAATCTGTTGGACATTGAGATTTGCTTCCTTCTGAGAAGTAACAGAAATAATTCGCTCCTCAGCTGCTGCTGTCATTTCTGCCCGGAGTTCTAGAAGTGCTCGACTAAGTGCCTAAACATTTAAATGCACACATTTTATTTTAAAAATTGGTATTTTGTTTGAAGATAATACAATGTCAAAAAATCTTGTATTAGGGTGGAGCGATAGTACCATGGGCAAGGTACTAGCTTTCTATACAGCCCCCATACTCAATCCTCTGCATCCCATTTGATCCCAGAAGCACAGGCAGGATTAACTCCTAAGAACTGTCAGGTGTGACCACAAAATGAAAAAAAAATAAATAAAAGAAAGGCTTTATGACATGTCAACTGGTTTCCTAAAATGTCAGGAGTTTAATCAAACATAATTCACACTCTTATTAATCTAAATTTTTAAGTGAATTTTTCTTTCATAACTGCACTTAGTTCCTTCCAAACTAAGTGTTGGAATGCAAAATCTTGATGATAATTACTTTAAGAACACAGGAATAAATAAAATAATTTATGTTAAAGATTAAGTAGGTATGTTTTGTTTTCAAATACTCAAATTCAAGTATTTTTCACAAAACATATTTCATGAGAAATTAAATTGATAAGGAGAGTTCGAAGATCCAAAATGCTTAAAATATGCCCAAAAATGTCATGAGCTGGCATAGAAAAACATCTTCTAGAGTAACTGAGTTTATCAAATATGAGGTAACTGAAAGAAAAACAAGTACATCAGATAATAAATTGACAAACTCCTTCCTCTAGTAATATCCTATTGGTTAGAGAGACAGTTTAATAAATAGGGTATTTGCCTTGCAAGTGGATGGCCTGGTATAATCCCTAGTATCTCATGAGAGCCCTAAGGTCAAAGCAGAGCTAGGAGTAATATCAAACCAACTGGTTTGGTCATAAAACACAAAACCAAACAGATCCTGGTAAACTCAATTTTTAATCTTTCCTTATTATTATTATTGTTTTGTTATTATATTTTGTATTATTGTTAATAATGCCGTAATCCTTGCTAGCTTAATCTCCAAAACTGTTGAGAATGGTAAATTTTCAAATTGTCCAATAATAGCCTTGGTAATATAAAATCCCAGAGAACTAAAGTTTACCCTATTTTACTCAGATAACCCATAAATCATATTGATGCCACTATAAAAGATAAAAAGATAAGTTGCAGGTAATTAATGTGCAACATGCTTTTCCTAAATGTTGATGATATTATTCTATTACTTACTTTCTGTTGTTTCTCTTTCAAGGCTAACTGACTCTTTAGCCGATCTACCAGATTTCTCATAGTAGTTGTTGGAGATCTTGAATTTGCTTCTTTTTGAGCTTGAAGTTCAGATTTTAAATTTTGTGATTCCTTTTGTGATTGAGCCAGAAGACACTTTAAATCTTCTATTTCTGCCTTCACTTTTCGGACTTCATCACTATGGCTTTCTTGGAGCCTAATATATATGCAAATTATATATATTTATACATCTATAAGTCAGATGTAATACCTAATATATAAATGTTCTTACATATATAAGTATCTTCACAATTTAAGTTTACATTTAATCTAAAAAAGTTAACTTTTTTATTTATTATCAAGAAAACTTATCAAATTATCAATGAAAACTAGACTTTTCCCTATAATTTTATAGCATTAGACTAGCAACACTGAAAATTAACAAAATACCACTTTAAAAATTATAGCTTTGAGCCAGAGCAATAGTACAGCGGACAGGGTGTTTACCTTGTAAGCTGTTGACCTGTTCAATTCCCCACACCCAATATGGTCCCCAGAGCGCACCAGTAGGAATCTTTGCATGCAAAGTCAGCAGTGAGGCCTTAGCACTGCTGGCTATGGCCCAAAAGAAACAAAAATACTTAAAATTACTGTTCTTGTAAGATTTAAATATTTCCTCTTTATCAGGATTTCTCTAACCATACTTTTTTTCTTTTTTTAACCCCACACAAGGCGGTGCTCAGGGGTTACTTCTGACTGCTCTCAGAAATGGTTTCTGGCAAGCTCGGGGATCATATGGATGCCGGAAATGGAACCCAGGTCTGTCCTGGGTCAGCCATGTGCAAGGTAAGGCAAAGGTCCTACCGCTGTGCTATCTCTCTGGCCCCATACTTTTTTCTTTAACTAGGAAATCGTTTGCTTTGAGGGTGAGGAATAAAATCCCTGTCCTGTTCAATATATGATGTTAAGCAACATCCATGCCTTGCCTGTAAGATGCTAGTAGGACCACCTTGTGATACTCAAGATTCTCTCTGAAGAGAGAGGATGACAAATGGGAAGAAACTGTAACCTGAATATATCCTATTTAAGATGGTCAGGAATATGCCAGATACTCCACAATGATCCAAAGAGAATGGAGGGAGTAGAGTGATCAATCGTCTATATTTGTGTTAACAAAACTGCTGCCTTTATATATCTTAATTTTTTGAACGTTTGTTATATAAAAAAGTACTTTCTTTGTAAATAAAATCTCTATCATTAAACATCTCCAATAATTAACAAATATCTCCAGAGGAAGGGAGAACAAAAGTACCTTAATTAAGACCTATTTCTCTGGTGATAGAAGTGGGTAGGACATGTGCAGGTAGCTGACTTGGGTTCAATTCCCAGGTTCAATCCTGAGTACCCCATTTGGTCCATAGAGTGATTATAGAGTGTCGAGCCAGGAGGAAGCCTTGAACACTACTGAGTGTATTATGTCCCTCCAAAAAGAACTACTGTGTCAACAAATTGCAAAGACAAACCAGAAACTTTCAAGGAAGTCACATTTCCAAAGACACTAGTGCTATCTGCACTTACTATTTATGTCTTTGGAAATAAATAATACCAACTAATTTAGTTAATAGTCTTAGTTTTCACTCATTCAGCAGTAGATCTTATGAAATGAACTATTTATAGTCCATGGTCCATACAGACACTGCATTAATAAAATGATCACTGTAAAGATTCAAATTATTTAATTATTAACTTACCAGTTAAAGGAAGATGTTAAATTACAAATAATTACAAAAACTTGCTGCTTATAGCATAAAAAATATGAGAATAATTATACCATACTCAGTCTTAAGGATAAGGCAATATAATGTATGTTGTTAATAGAACAGTGCATGGCACAAACCATGATTATGTTTGCTTTCACCAAATCACTGATAACATTTGCCCATTTTTATTATATATTACTAAGACTTACCGCAACTTAACATTTTCAAATTCTTTGACTTTTAACTCAGTGACTTCTTTTTGTTTCTCTAACTCTTGGGATACTTTTTTAAGTTTCATCAAAAGTGAGGAAAGAGAATCATCTTGTTCTGCTACTGTCTTTTCCATCTCAGCCAGACGAATAAAATGCTTATTGGTAGGAACTGGTGTAGGAGACTGTTTTAATAAATCCTAAAAAATGAATATTTTATCTATGATACATAGACATAACTGATACATATAATCTGATTCTTCAAATATTAAAAATACTCATCTAAAATTTAATAATAAGTATGCAATGAAGATTTGAGACAGTAAGTAGAAATTATAGTACTTCTAGTCCTAGTGTCTAGCAGTTTCTACATATTGTGAAGGAAAATTAAGTGTTCACTGTACTAAAGAAGTAGAGCTTGAGGGCATTACCATATTAAATGACAGAATGAAAAACATGTCAATTTTATAAATGCTACCGCCATGATCAAAAGAGGTGAAGTACACTGAATTAACAACAGAAAAAGCATTGTAACATGTATAAATAAAGACAAATCAGGTCATGGAAGGGTTTGAATATTTGGCTAAAGAGAAACAAGATTTTGCAGGTAGCAGGGAGCTACTAAAGTTGTGCATCTAGCAGAGGTCCTCAAACTTTTTAAACAGGGGGCCAGTTCACTGTCCTTCAGACTGTTGGAGGGCCAGATTATAGTAAAAACAAAAATTATGAACAAATTTCTATGCACACAGCATATAACTTATTTAGAAGTGAAGAAACAGGGCCCGGAGAGATAGCACAGTGGCGTTTGCCTTGCAAGCAGCCGATCCAGAACCAAAGGTGGTTGGTTCGAATCCCGGTGTCCCATATGGTCCCCTGTGCCTGCCAGGAGCTATTTCTGAGCAGACAGCCAGGAGTAACCCCTGAGCACCGCCGGGTGTGACCCAAAAACCAAAAAAAAAAAAGAAGTGAAGAAACAAAATGGGAATAAATACAATATGTGGCCACAGGCCATAGTTTGAAGACCCCTGATCTAGAGAGACAAAGTATTAGTGTTTATCAGAGGTTGTTTGGAAACAAAATCAGGGTGCCTTTAAGGATGGAAAAAAAGGAAAGAAACTAACTTTTCAAATATATAGTTGCAAATATCACTACAGAGTAAAACACGATTCTTAAAATCTTACCCACGTGGTTTGTTTGAATTTATTGAGTGAACTATCAGCCTGTAGTTCTAATTTGTGATGAAGAATATGAAGGTCTTCCTCGTGCTTCTTAACAATTTCTCTTTGCTCCTATGTTTCAACAAATCAAAAGTGTGCATTAAGTTGACTTAGATGAATTCACATGCTAAAAGCTCTTACATATTTTTCTTAGCTTTGTCTTCTAAAATCACTCTAAAAGTAGGGAAGGAACAATTTCTGCAGACAACATTCATACTAAAATACATTGTCCTTATCACAGGTCATGCCAACAAGTCCAGTCTTCAATCATAATTTATATCAGAATAGAATGTATCTTTCATATTTTAAACTGTTTCTTTAGTGGGGGGGGGTGTGGCCACACCTGGCAGCACTCAAGGACTACTCCTGCTCTGCACTAAGAAGTTACTCCTGACAGAGTCGAGGGACCAGATGGGGTGCTGGGAATCAAACCTGGGTCAGTTACCGGCAAGGAAAATGCACTACCAGTTATACTATCACTCAAGCCCCTAAACTGTGAAAAAAGATCTGATGGTAAAATTTTCCCCTCCAAAGTTTTAGAAACTCTTATTTCTATTGAACACCAGTATGATGAACTTCACACTAATATTCTGCTTCAAAATTAGCCTATCAACTTATTGAGAACTTTAAAAAAATCATTGATAACTTCAAAATTAGCCTATCAACTTATTGATAACTTTAAAAATGATAACTTTAAAAATCAGGCATTTTCACCATGACACCTATATCTTCCGTAGTCCCTGTTTTACTAACAGACCTGTAGCCAATCATGTGAAAGTAATAATTCCTAAATAGTATCATTTGAATGTGAAATGAACTACACCTATAGGGGAAAACAGCATTAGGCATTAGGCTACAACAACCACAGGGTAATAAGGCAATAAACAAAAGAGCATCAATGCAATGAAATACCTCTCTGGCCTTTTCAAGGAGATGCTGATTCTTCTTTATTACTTCTTCCTTCTGATTTAACCTGGCTTGCATATTTGCAATGATCTGCTGCAAAACTTTCAATGTATGATGGGATTTCGGCTCCACTTCTTTCCTGTCTAGCTCAGCTATAAGCTTTTCATGTTCAGTGGTGACAGGCAATCGAAGCCTTAGTTCATTGATAACCTTGTCTCTTGACAAAATATTCTGCTCTGCTAACTTTAAAGCAGATTCTTTTTCTTTTAGCTTCTGCAATGATCAAAGAACCAAAAAATGGTTCAGTATTTTGTAGTTTAAAAAATTCTTCATCTGGATTTTAGTTAAATCAATTACAAGCAAAATCTAGACTTTTACTTTCTTTTTTCACATCACTTTAAATAATACAATCTTGAAATGATTAAGTTAATTTATATCTCCATAATAATTATCTACATGGCTATATAACTTATAAGATGAGATGAGAAAATATAATTACAGTTCTTTTAAATATCTTTTAGCTTTAGAAAGAGAAATGAATGGTGTGCTAGATCTAGAAAGGCAATGTAATAAATCATTTTATTTCAGCCTATTGACAACTGCAACACTAAAAGAGTAATCCATAAAAATTAGCTAAAAGTATAAAAACTGAAAATTAAGTGGTCAAATCAAAGACTACTAAATTGAAAATTATGCTGCTTACTAATAAAAAATAAAAAAGCTTTACAATTCACTAACATTAGCAGATATTTTAAAACAAGCAATTCAATGGCATTACATGTAAAGAGCAATTCTTACAATAACTGCAAAAACCTTTTCTCAGTTGTACATTTTTAATAGTAAAATTAAAAATGCAAATTATGGTTTAAAGTAGTAATATTGTCTAAATATATAATTAAATGAAAATATAAACAGTTTATATTTTACAAACAACTTAATATAGTATTGAACTTCATCATTCAAATTTAAGACCTAGATCAAATAAAGTAATCTCTACCTTACCTTTAAACCTTTTAACCAAGCACAAAAATGAAAAGAAAAAGGATTTGTAGGCTACCAACCATGTACTTGGAAAGAAAACATAGGAAAACTAAAAGAAAACTCAGATGTCCTCTTGGATCTTGCATCAGGAGACCAGAGTTTAATCGCCAATACCAGATAGTTCCCTGAGTACCACTGAGAATGATCACTGAGCACTACTGGGTGTGGCAAAAAAGAAACATAAAGGAAAATAAAAAAATATAAAGGATAAAAATAATACTTGATTACACGATGAGGATAATGTAATAATGCTCAAAAGCTACAATCAATATTTGTCCTTTCCCTTTCATGACTCACTACTACTGAAGTGTGTCTACTGCAAAAGTTACAAGCAGGAATTGAATGAGTAGTGAATTCAAAAAGGCATATGTAATATTTTTTATTGATGGTTAGGAACATTACAGAAGAATACAGGACATTATATATTCATAATCCAATGCACTATTCATTAAAATATTTTAAGTATATGCTCATATCAAATAAGACAACAATCAAACTGCAATTTCTTTTAATTACCTCCTCTAGTGACTTGCAAGCTGCCTGTGTTTCTAAGATTATTCGAATATTCTCCTTTATTTTTCTTAGAGCAATCTCAAGTTGATTTGGAAGGGACAAACTGGGGTCAGGCAGTGATCCTGTAGTCTCTTCAAACTGTTAAATAACATAAAAATTACAAGAAGTTGCAGTATTGGAAAGAAATACTCTTTAGAATAATATGACAGCCCTTATTTAATGAACAAATTTTATACCAAGTTAGTATCAATCAAAGTTACCTCTTTAGAAAACTTTTCCATTGGTGGACATTAGAGACAATACTACAGAAAGCAGAAAATGGGATTAATCTTTATACCTTTTGTGCTGCATTGAGTATTTCATTTTGCTGATGACTGAAAGCATCTAGTTGACGCTCCAGTTCTACTTCTCTTTGATCCCAAGCCATCTGCCTTTCTTCATGAAACTGAAAAAATAAAATATGTGTTAGGACACACAAAGACACATTCACTGGACATGTACCTTATTATAATTCTTATATTTAGAAATGAATTAACAGAGTTGAAGCAATCTGCCTTAGGACAGAGATAGACAAATGTGAAGTGAGAATTTCAGTTCATCTAAGAACCCTTGCCTCTTTCTGTCCCAAAACGTATTTGATGACATTTGATATACCAAAAGTTCTGTTGTAACAAATTCAAACACAGCAGTGACAGAAGCAAATCCTACTAGAATAGAAACCTCTATTCTAGTAATGGGGAATAAGAGTCAATAAGGAATCTAATTTTATAATAGAGTGGTGAGCACTATGGAGAAAAATAAAATTACGTAATCTCTACTTAGGAAATTTTGATGGTAAAATTTACTGCTAAATATTGATATAGGCAATATATCAATTTCACTTATAAGTGAAATAATTTGTGAAATAAATAATAAGTGAAATATTTGAACTATCATCGAAAAGTAGTTAAAACAAAATTATACAGGTATCTGAGTGAGAACAATCTAAACAGGGCACATCAAATTCTAGACATATATTGATTAGTATTCATCATCCTATGAAGTCTAAATAATTTATTCAGCTGCTTTTTAAGAAATATTTCTATAAGTCAAATAACTAATATTAAAAGCAAAATGTATTTACTAACTAAATTTGCTTATATACTGATCTTTTTAAATTCATTATAAGCCAGACATATTTTAATAATACTTCAGAATATAAGAAAACATTTCAACAATGACAAGCACCATACTCAAGTCAAATAAAGTTCTACTCAAGTAGAATATGTGCTCATAAAATGTTCTTATATTTAACATTTTCAAACAGTATCCAATAAATATAAAGAAAAACCTTGTTCTGCTGCACAATTTCTTCTTCCAGATTATTGATCGTATGCTCATATTCAGAAATTATATTATTCAAATATTTTATCTCCTCTTTATCTTTGACTATCTCTCGATTCAATTTCAGCTCTTGAAGATGAAGTTCTTCCATTTTCATATGCCAATTGATTACCTAAAGAGGTATTATAAATGTAAATACTATTAAAAGAATTATTTTTCCACTGATCATAGTGCTTTTAATTGAAAATAATGGACATTCCACAATAAAGTTAAGATTATAAAATAGTCCTAGTCAAGCTAGATGGTGAAACTTGTTTCGAGTTTTCATAGATTTGTCTATGTGGGATTTAACATAAAACAACATTCTAATTATATTTAAATAATAGCACTTTCACTTTTTAAACTAATTTCAGATGTTTATTGGACACTCACTATAATTATATTAATTTATGTCCTTAAATATAAAACTTACTTTTAAAAGGGTGTCTTAAATATTCCTAGTCTAGAAAATAAAACACTTGCAATATAATTAATTTCACTCAGTATTTTTCAACTGTGAGTAAAAACCAAATCATATTAAATGTTAATTTGGGTCTGGAAAGCTAGTACAAGGGCCGAGGCATTTGCTTTATACATGGTGAATGCAGATTTGATCTCTATCACCACACAGATTCCTCCAAGCTACAATAGAAGTGAACACTGAGCAGAGAGGTAGAAATAAGCACCTGAGTACCACCAACAGATGTAATATCACATTCCCCAAAATAATAACAACAATAATTAGTATAGAATTCTGATAATAATTATGAATAAAATTCAATGTGAAACAATCTATAATTAACAAGTATTTAATACATATAAATTTTTCTAGATTAAGGTTATTTGAAATATAAGTATTTCTGTTAAATAATTAAATACTGTATTAAATGTTGAAGAAATAGCCTCTTCAACTAATGGTTCCAGGAAAACTGGGTAACTACATATAAGAAATTAAAGCATGACCTCATACCTTACATGAAGTCTATTAAATGTCTATTTTAAAGTATTTCTATTAAGTAAAAATTTATTTAATAGATACTTCTATTAGATAGAAATATTTAAGTATTTAATAATAATAAAAGTATTACTTCTATTCAGAATTAAGTATTTCCATTAAAATTTCTCAAAAAGTTTCCACAATAGACATTTATACAATATAAGTTAATAAATCATAACTGGATTTTTTTTTGATAAACCAAGCATTTTTCACATAAGCACTGATTAAGAATTTGAAATGATGATGTAACCTTTTGGAAAAGCTGAATTAAAATCAATGTTTACCTTTTGGGCTCCCCTAGCATCCTTTAAAGTACTTATTAACTCTTCTAACCCCTTAAGCTTTAATTCCATCTCCAATGTCTTATTCTCCAGTTTTCTATGCTCCTGTTGAGAATTTTTCATTTCTTGCATTATCTTCAGTTTGTCATTTTGTAACTGGATCATTGTCTTGGAGAACTTCTCCTGCTGTGCCAAGGGTAATGCCCCACTAAACTGTCTTCGGAGAGACTGAATTGTTTGCCGAAGATGTTTCGCTCTATTTCTCCCCTCCAGACGAGCATAATAAAGAGCCTGATCTTTCTCATCAAGTTTCTGCTCTAAACGCAAATTACAGGTCTCCATCTTCTGCAGTTTGGAGGTAACTGACTCCAATTTACTCAGAGCAGTAGCTTCACTAATTTGGAGAGACACAATCTGTTGATGCAACTTGGCAATCAATGCTTTTTCATCTGACTGGGCCTACAAAAAAATAAAATAAAAAAAAATATATATGCATATCTATCTACATATTCAGGTTATATATACATATATACAGATATATATTTGTAATATCTTTCAACTTTTCTCAATAAAAATGTAACATTTAAAAATAATAATTTTACTAAAAATATTAAACCACTTGGTAAAAATGTCCTTTAAAAATCTAATCTTTTTTAGAATAAATTAACAAAGAATTGTAGAAGGAAAAAACCCATCTAGAATCAAATATACTCATCACCTGGGATTGATAAATAGCTGTAGGAATATTACTACTTTAATTTTCCTATGTAAATACCAATACAGATCTACACATATTCCATTCTAGAAAAGATATGCCCCAACCTGGCCATGTAATTCTTTCTCTAGAGAAACCTATGTTCTCTTTTAAGCATGTTATTCCCCTCCCCTCCCTTTTATAAAATTTTAACAAAATATACTAATGGGGGCCATGCGACAGCACAGTGATAGGGTGTTTGCCTTGCAAGTGGCTGATCCAGGACAGATCTTTGTTCGATACTCGGCATTCCATATGGTACCCCAAGCCAGAAGCAATTTCTGAGAGTGCATAGCCAGAAATAACCCCTGAGCGTCACAAGGTGTGCCCCCCCAAAACAAAACAAAACAAAACTAATAGGAAAAATATGAATGTTTTCATTCTGAGAAAATTCTATAATGTCGGAGTATGTGAAAAATTATATATAAATATACAAGAAAAAGGAAAGATTGTACAACAGGTAAGGTACATGTCTGATAGGTGATGTTGATCCCTGGCATTCCACATAATCTCCCATTCATCACACATGGTCTTCCAAGCATTGCCAGTAGTAATTCCTGAGTGCAGAGTCAGGAATAACTCCTGAGTATCACTGAAGGTTGTCCAAAAATATACAACAACAGGGGCCGGAGAGATAGCAGAGTGGTAAGGCATTTGCCTTAGGTGCAGAAAAATGGTGATTCGAATCCCGACATCCCATATGGTTCCCAGAGCCTGCCAGGAGCAATTTCTGAGCACAGAGCCAGGAGTAAACCCTGAGTGCAGCCGGGTGTGACCCAAAAACCAATAAATAAATAAATAAACAAACAACAACAAAGAAGATATAAAAGACTTACTATTTTCTTCTGTATATTAACTTTGATCAATAATCAACACAATTTCATTTGCAGATATTCAAATCCTTTCCTGAATTATGAATATTATTCAAATTAAAGTTTTCTAACCTGGTTACAGTTAAGAACAATACCTGCACTTTATCTTCTCTGGTTATGATTTTAAAAATCATCCCAATACCTATCTGAATTTAAGAAAAGAATGTTTTTGAAGTGCCAGCAATATACATACCTGATAGTCTAACAGCTGCATTCTCACAGACTCTACTTCCTTTTCCCTGGAATGCTGCTGTGCATTTAAAATTTCAACTTGTCTTTTGGCAATGTCAGAAATTTCTTTCAGTCTAGTAAATGATAAAGCATTTAAAAAAATTAAGTGTAAATTTCCACACACTGTAATCCAGCCCCAGGAGAACCAATCTGGAGCAAGGTCACCACAACAATATACCAAGCCAAGCATAAGAGTGAAAAGTGGGGGTTGTAAAGGGGGGGGGGGGGGAGTTTCCAATCTCCTGAACTCACCAACTGACCTCTCAACACAACCAGGAAGAGGAAACTAGTGAGTAACAAAGTATTTATCTCCAGCTAATCCAGCCTGATGGGCCTTTTATTTGTAAAAAAGAGATGGACGCAAGCGGACCTATTGGGGGCTAGGGAATTTCTTTGTTTTGGTAAATTGGATTATATTACGTAATTCTACAACCAGAAGTGACTCCTGAGCATTGACAGGTGTGACCCAAAAACAAAAAACAAAAAGATAGGTGGCTGGGAGCACAATGGTAAATCAGTGAAATGCCTATATCACTACTGTGATAAGATTCTAGAAATTTAAGTAAAATGTCTTTCACTTTGACCTGAAATAATTTTAGTTCAATGTGACAGATAAGTCATATTTCCGCAAGATCTCATTATTACCCAAGTAATAGAATGCATTATCTGTATGATACAAATGCAAAATATTATCTCTCTCTCTCTCTTTCTCTCTCTTTTTTTCTCTCTCTCTCTCTCTCTCTCTACCTACCTACCTACCTACCTACCTACCTACCTACCTACCTACCTACCTACCTACCTACCTACCTACCTATCTATCTATCTATATTGGATTTTAGATCACACCGGTGGTGCTCAGGATTACTCCTGACCTACCTACCTACCTACCTACCTACCTACCTACCTACCTACCTACCTACCTACCTACCTACCTACCTATCTATCTATCTATATTGGATTTTAGATCACACCAGTGGTGCTCAGGATTACTCCTGGCTCTATGCTCAGAAATCACTCCTGGTAGGCTCCGGGGACTATACGGGATGCTGGGAATCAAACCACCATCAGTCCTGGGTTGGCCATGAGCAAGGCAAATGCCCTACCACTATGCTATCTCTCTGGCCCCAAATTATATATTTTTGATACAATATATAAGAACTATTAACTAAATATTAGTTTATTTCAAAAGATAAGGTTTTTGATAGGATAAGAATATTTTAAAAGGGTGGCCTTAATAGTGTAAAAACCTGGGAAGAACTAGCATTCTCAAAAAGAACACCAAGCTTCCAAAATGATAACAAGAGAACTTTAAACATGAGCCAACTTTTTTAATAAAAATTCTGCTTGACATATCAAATCAGGGCTTATCAGATTTTTCTTCCATTACAAAACATTATAATAAAAATGTACAGTCAGTTCTAACTGGAACACATCATTTACCCTGCATAAATTTTGTGTTATTGTAAGAGCTAAGAAAAAGCTAAGTTAGGTATAATAGGTGTGATTTATTAGGACTGACATGCTTTTGACTTGTTTTTGCTTGTTGCAGTCTAGTTGCAGGCTGCAATTATAAAGTACAAAGACTAGGCCTGAAGAGGAAGTTACTCACCCAGGCCTAGTCTCATTATGCTTCCCCTATACCCTAAGACCTATTTGAGATGTGCTGCAGAGTGTGTTATGGATTTTGCTTAGAATTAACTACGCTTTAGCTTCTGTACTTTGCTTGCTTAAGAACTTTAGTTACAGGCTGCAATTATAAGGTAAGACTAGGCCTGAAGAGGCAGTTAATTACTAGAACCAGACATTAGGGGCAGAACATCAGGCGTGCCACGTCCCTTCCCCTAGCCTAGTTGGTCCTCAAGATAGCCATAAAGAGCATTCCAGCACAAGATATCTTAGAAGCCTCCCCCCATTAGCCCTAGTAACTGTGTTACCAAGGAAACAAGGCCCCACCCTGACAGATCAGGACCCTCCCAAGGGCCAATCAATAAGCCTCGCTTTGTTGATTGCATTCTCCGAAGGTGTTTATTTGAGGCGGTGGGCTTTCTCAGACCCATTAATGGACCTTTTTAACAGTATAAGTTAAGAAAAAACTTTTACATGTTAAAAAAGCCACATCCTAGATCTTAAAGACTAATATGAGTTAATATGCTTAAAATGAAAAAGTTCAAAAAATAAAGTTCAATAAGTTCAGTAAGTGAAGAGTGAATCAGAATTTGAAATTTCAATTCTTTTACATCAGTTTCACAGCAATAAACGAGAAATTTAATTATGTAAGGCATTATAATTGGCCACCATTTTCTTTCAAACTATATTACTATGCAAAAATACTGGACTTTATAGACTCCTGATTCCAAGTTTAGTTTTTTGCAATAATATTCCAATAATTTGAAAAATAAAACAGAAAATCTTGAGAAGTGGCTTCCTCTTCAATTAGTATCTGTGCTTGTTAAAAATAAATATTATTATTACTTAACTCAATGCATACCATTATTAACAGACATTTGGCATATTATCCAAATGCCACTGTAGTTAATTTTCATGTACATAAACTAGAATAGACACACCTCATCAAATGCGCCCAAGTTTATAAGCACTTACTTGGACACTTCAACTTTGAGCTCCATTTCACTCTTCTCTAATTCTAGAATCCGCTGTCTATCAGCATCACTCACTGACTTGCTCACACTGTCAGCTAGTTCATCTCTTAACATCTGTTCCACCTTTTGTGCTTCCATATTGATTTTGGTAAGCTAAGAAGAAATTTGTAAAAAAAAAAATATTCAAAATTATCAATTTTGAATTAGTTTTTCCTTTTCATTTAGTTTTCAGGATATAGTCTTCTGAATTTTGCCCTCATTCCAGAAGTGACAGGTGGTAAAGTCCATTAGGAACACCGTCATAAAAACTGATCATAGACCCATCCGACAACTGTCACCAATATTAAGCACCTCAGAACCATTAGAATGTCTGATAGCCTTACATTTGGAAAATGCAATCTATTTAATTTCAATTTTATTAAATTTTATATATCAATGGATCTAAATGAAACAAAATTTCATTGATACACACTTACTGTTCCACTTTCAAGAAAAAAACAAATGATAGGACCAGGAGATAGTAGAGTGGGGAAGGAATTTGCCTTCTATGCAGCTAACCCCGGTTCTATTCCCCTAACCCCACATCTCATATGGTTCCCTTAGCCTACTAGGGATGAGTGCAATTCCAGAAGTAACCTCTTAGCACCATTAGGTGTGGTCTCAAAACAATCAAACAAATAAATAAAAAAAGTGCAGGATATGCTTTGAAATAATCATTCTCAAGATAAACATTTTCAGAGTGCTCCATCATAAACTATATTTTACTTATAAGCTAACTTAACAATAGAATAACATCTGGCCTAATAGAAAAACATCCAAAAACTTAGAATATGAAGTCTAAGAGCAGAGATTCCTATTTACTTTGTTTCCTACAGCCCATATAATGTCTGGTATGAAGTAGGCAGCCACGGAAGGCATTTCTATTCCAGAGCAAATGACCTTTTATTTTATTTTAGTTTGGCTTTAGGACCACACGTGGTAGTGCTCAGGGGATATTCCTGGCTTTGTGCTCAGAAATCACTCCTAACTGGCTTGGGAGACCATATGGTATGCCGGGGATGGAAACCAGGTCAGCCACATGCAAGGCAAATACCCTACCCGCTGTGCTATGCTCTGGCCCCAAATGACATTTTTTGTACTTTAAACCTAATCAACATGAGAATGGTAAGAAATAAGAACTAATTCACAGAAGTTAATTTTCTTTTCTTCTTTTTTTTTTTTTTTTTTTTTTTTTTTTTTTGGTTTTTGGGCCACACCTGGAGGTGCTTATGGGTTACTCCTGGCTATATGCTCAGAAATAGCTCCTGGCAGGCACAGGGGACCATATGGGACACCAGGATTTGAACCAACCACCTTAGGTCCTGGATTGGCTGCTTGCAAGGCAAATCCTGCTGTGCTATCTCTCCGGCCCCAATTTTCTTTAAAAATCATTTCAGCTTTTAAAATTTCTTTTATTTACTAGGAAATACAAACAATATTAATACAGTACTTCAGAGACAGAGAAAAACTCGACAGCTACCATGACTAATTCTTTACTTTCTATTATAAATATTGTAAGATCAAACCTCAGCAAATTTGGCTTCCAATTCAAAATTACGTTCTTCCATTTGCTTTAATGAAGTCCTTATGTGTTCATACATTTTTTGAGAATGTTCAGCCCGCTGCCTTTCATTTAGTTCCTTCATTTCCAGCATAGTAATTTTTTTTGAAATAGAAACAATCTCACTGTTGGTTATTGATTTCTTTGCCTTATCCATATTAGATTCATCTCCTATATACAAAAATACTGATGTCAATCTTATGTTATTCTTATCAAAGTTATATCTCATATGTTAAGACACTGTATAGAAGAACTCAGGTCAACCACTTATAAGGCATCTGCCTTCCTCATTGTACTGTAGTGCATTCTGGTCCCATCTTTATATTCATATGCTTGGAGATTACAATAACAAAGTCCATATAGAAAACATGTTGGTCTACTGAATATGTCCATCTAAGTTTGATACATCCTATCTCTATAATTCCTTTCCCATCTCAACTTTCTTTCCTTTTTTTTGGATTTTGGGCCACACCTGGCATTGCTCAGGGGTTACTCCTGGCTGTGCTCAGAAATCGATCCTGGCAGGCATGGGGGACCATATGGAATGCTGGGATTCGAACCACCGTCAGTTCTGGGTTGGCCGCTTGCAAGGCAATCACCCTACCACTGTGCTAACTCTGCTCCCCTGCCCCATCTCAACTTTCCGGAACAAAATATTACTCCTCAGGGCCAGAGCAGTGGCACAAGTGGTAAAGCATTTGCCTTGCATGTGCTAACCAAGGACAGACCATGGTTCGATCCTCCAGCGTCCCATATAGACCCCAAGCCAGGAGCGATTTCTGAGTGCATAGCCAGGAGTAACCTCTGAGTGTGACCAGGTGTGGCCCAAAAACAAACAAACAAAAAAATTAGTCCAATGATAATAGATGTTATTTCCCAGAGGACTGCTGAAATAATATCAAAGATCTTTATGTCACAGAACATTTAAAAAGGATGCCTATATTTTTGTAGATATATAGATTTTGAAGATAAATTGTATAATAAGCAACTGAGTGAAACAAACACTATTTACATGGCTCTAAGAGCTACTTCTTTATGAGTAAGCCATTCCCACTGGTTCCTTGGCAATCAGGCTGTAAGGCCATGTGGTCAAGAATGCGGTACAGTTTTATTTATTTTATTTTATTTCTTTTGTTTTTTGGGTCACACCTGGCAGCACTCAAGTGTTACTCCTGGCTCTATGCTCAGAAATCGCTTCTAGCAGGCTCGGTGGACTATATGGGATGCCGGGATTTGAACTGCCGTCCTTCAGCATGCAAGGCAAACGCCTTACCTCCATGCTATTTCTCTGGCCCCGCATTTTTATTTTTTAATTAATTGATTAATTTTTTGTTTTGGGGCCACACCCAGTAATGCTCAGGGGCTACCTCTGGCTATGTGCTCAGAAATCGCTCCTGCAAGCTTGGAGGACCATATGAAATACTGGGATTCAAACCACTGTCTGTCCAGGGTCGGTTGTGTGCAAGGCAAACACCCTACTGCTATGTAATCACAAGTTATTAAAAAAAATAATCATTTTTATATGAATAAAAGATAAAAATGTTAAGAAAATTTGGCAGTTTTTAGAGTTCAAGGAACTCAATTATATAGAGACTACTTAAACAACCTTTGTATAACTGTCAAAACATCCTATGAGTCTAGTTCTATAGGATTAAACTCCAACTGGAATCAGTTAAACATATTTTTGAAAGCAAATAAATGATTTTAGTTAGCCTGGGTTTTAAAAGGTACTTTACTTTGTCTTGTATGCATTTATTTATTGTTTTATATTGGGGGGGGGGCATACTCAGCAGTGCTCAGAGATTACTCCTGGCCCTGTGCTCAGAAATTGCTCCTGGCAGGCTCGGAGCACCATATGGGATGCCGAGGATTGAACCCAGGTAGGCCATATGTAAGGCAACACCCTATCTACTGTGCTATTGCTCTGGCCCCACTGTATGCATTTTCAAATATACAATTTAAAAAAGCTTTTGTAAGCAGTGATCAAAGAACAAATAGTATCAGATTATTGCAAAAAGTTGAAAGTATTAGTAAACTAGTCTACTTTGATTGTAAAAAGTATTCATACACTCAAAAGCACCATGAAGGGAAGAAAAAAAATATAATATAAATATATGAAGAACATTCAACTTCCACATTTTACTTTATGCTAAGTTCTGATAATGAAGAGAAGCAGCACATCTACCAAAAATAATAAAAAGCCTGGTGTTGCCCCCAAACCAAATTTTTTCCTCCCCTTCCACTCCCCCTCCCTCCTCCCCTTCCCTTCCCCCTCCCTCATCCTCTTCCCCCTCTTCCCCTTCCCTCCTCCTCTTCCCCCCTCCCCGTCCTTCCCCCTCCCCCTCCTCGTCCTCCTCCTCCTTCTTCTTCTTCTTCGGGGTCACACCCCATGGCGCTCAGGGGTTTCTGAGTTCTGCGCTTAGAAATTGCTCCTGGCAGACTCGGAGAACCATATGGGACACCGGGAATCAAACACCCTACCACTGTACTATCACTCTTGCCCCAATTTTTTTCTTTTCATCTGGTATCGAAAAAAATTATTAAAATATATTCCTGGGGTCGGAGTGTTGGCACAAGTGGTAGGACATTTGCCTTGCACACAGCTGACCTAGGACAGACTCAGTGGTTCTATTCCCTGGTGTCCCATATATATATACCAATATAGATGTAGATATATGTATATGTATATATACATATATATTCCCAATTATAACTCCCATATATCATCCCATATATATGTATATATACATATATTATATGTATATTATATCTCATTTATAATATCATTATGCATCATCAGAGTCATAAGACTAACCTATTTTTGCTTCTTGTTCCCAGGCTTGTTCAACAGTATGAAGCTTTTCCTTTGTAATTTCTAGTTCTTTATTTAAAATTTCCATTTGTTCTTTCAGAGATGCATTTTCACACTGAAGAAAAAACACATACACACAGAAGCATCACTGAGAAACATTATCTAGTGGCTCAGAAGAGATATTATCTGAACTTCATATAATATCTCCTAAAACTCACAATCTAGTTTAAGTAGTTTTCCTATTATATTACACATTATATACGTATCTATTTCTGTACATATGTGTATTTATGTATAAGTACATATATGAACATATACAATGATTTAATATGGTCATCAAAATCCTGTGCCTACAAAATATGACCATAGGCTTCTAAATATTAGCTTCTGCCAGTAATTCATTGTGTCTATTTAGACTACTCAGTTTTGCAGCCTTCCCAAATTGGTGCTTGCTTTTTAAATCACAGTTACTGAGTATCCTAAGGCATCATCAATGACAGGCGCTGAATGTCTACACTGGGAAACATAAATCCTGACTTTATCTTACCATTTGAAGTTTGAATATCTGTGTATATGTAGGATTGAGATTTTGAGCAATCAAAAAACTTTATTAAAAATGTAAATAGAAGGGTAAAAAGCCTAGAATGTAGATCCAGCAAAAAGTAAAAGGAAGTTTACCTTGATAAAGGGATCAAAGAACTTAACTGCGTGGAACAGTTCATGTGAGCAGAAACCTAAGATATGAGGAGCACTCAGACTAGAAGAAACTAACTTCGGAGAGAGCTCAAGTACCAAACAGTATACATCTGTTCTACAGAAGGAAGGTTAGGGTGTAAAGAAAATGTGAGCAGTGAGAAAAGTAAGAGTGAACAATAATGCCAGATACAGCTGGAGGCAAGAAAAGATCAGACTATGTCAGGCAAAGCAATATTTGTCAAAGAAAAAAGGACAGGAATTTAGTATGATACCAAAATTTTTAAGGAGTATTAAATAAACATTCTGTCTTCAAATAGGAGAATAAAAGGATAGAGAAGGAAGATATAAGGAAAATCGAAAGCTATCATATTCCATTGGAAAAAATGCTGCCTTGCGTTTCAGAGAACATGTGCAAAAAGAAAATAAATGACTCCTATGAATTTTATTTAAAAAACAGAGTCATTATAAAACTAAATTCACAGCTATCTAGCCCATGGAAGAGAAACTAAGGAGTGAATCATCACACTCAGATGAGGTGTAAGCAAAAGGAAAGGAAATTTATTGATGCTTCCCCATATTTTCATTATAATAGCTTAACACTACACACTCCTTTCTCTTTATAGTGTCCTGTGGAAAAAGATTTGAGTCAGTGGAATCATTCAAGTGAGAATGACCTATAAAACTCAGTTTGTCAAGAGTCTAGTGTCCTAAACTGGGTTATGATGGGATCATATAACCAACTAGGAGGAGTGCAAAACCTAGAGCAAGTGTAAGAGGTTTCTGAAAATGCAACAGCCAAAATGAATTCAAAATCAAGCATGTATAATGAATCTGGTGTGTTTTTGGCTCTGCTGGCCCAGGTTTAATTTTTTGGGCAGAAAGGAATCACATTAGTCAAGGTTAAGCAGCCCTGGTCTGGAGGATATTCTGCATCTATAGGCATAAAAGTGACAAATAACATAAAGTTCAAGATCACACAAATAGGGACTGGAGAGATAGTATTTGGATTAGGCCTGCATATGGCTAAACCTTGTTCAATCCTCAACTACCAAATATGATCCCTTGAGATTTGCCAGAAATCAACCCTGAGCACAGAGCTAGTAATGAGTCCTAATCACCACTGGTATGGTTGAAAGATCACATAAACTTACCTCTACATGTTCTAAGTTACTTGTTCTTTGAACAAGAAAATTATCTTTTTGCAAGATGTCTCTGTATTTAGCAGTCAATTCATTGTATTGTTTATTTGCCAATTCAAGTTCTGACAAAGAGACACTATTATCTATAATTTTCTGGAGAGCAGCAATCTTGAAAACAGCCATTTCCTATGCAGAGAAGGATATACTGAGTTAATTGATAGACAATTTTTCTAATAAATTCATTTTCCAAAAATAACATAACTGAAAGCAAAATAAACTTTAGAATCATTTGAAACAACAAGATTTCTTTTTTCAGGGGTTACTCCTGGCTGTCTGCTCAGAAATAGCTCCTGGCAGGCACGGGGGACCATATGGGATGCCGGGATTCGAACCAACCACCTTTGGTCTTGGATCGGCTGCTTGCAAGGCAAACACCGCTGTGCTATCTCTCCGGGCCCCACAACAAGATTTCTTATGTAAGAAAATAATATTACAATGATTCATCTCCTTGATATAATACTTTATTTAGGAAATTTTCATCATAACCAAATAAATTAAAAGGATTCTATTTAAAAATTATGTTATAGTCTTTAAAAATCAGCTAATTTGAAAAAAGCATAACATAGTACCAAAAAATATATACCACTAGGACTGTATCACTGGATGAATTTCCTAAATTTCATAAAATTAAAATATCTTGTCTCTTGACAACTAAATAAAGTGAGTTTTATCCAAGGTAACCTTTATATCTATTTAGCTATATAGACTAGTTCTGCAATAAGAAAAATATTAATAATATTGCCTCTAATTTTATTTTGACAGATACTATTTTTGACCTAAATAAGTACACACTATTAAGCCTTAGCCTTGTAATTAGATTTCACATTATCTTTGGGGAAGGGGGAGATCGATCTATTTCTCTCCCTTAAAAAAGTCCCCTTTTTGGTTTTTCAATTATTAAAAATATCCAAGGCAAACAGGTTGAAAATTATAGCTTTCCCCCCTTATTTAACTCAATTATAAATTAAACATGCAATAATCAAAAAAAGCATATTCTATAAAATTTAACATAAAAAATCAAGAACGTTTCCTAAGTCTACAAATTTTCTTGTTATATGTGGAATATACTTTCATTTTAATTGGTCCCTTGTTGCAACAAAGTCAGTTTTAAGATCACATTCAAAATATATTTATTAGCATAACCATTTTTCCATTACCAACTTTAACAAAGGATCTCAAAGAATTTAAGTTCATATTAATATTACTTTGAATACTTCTGTATTTATACAATCTTACATGCATCTTGACATATAGACAAGTACATTGCTTAAAATAAATTATATCTCAATAAAATGTTTTAAAGCAAGGTATAGAATAGTACATGTGGCATGCAATTTTTTGTGTTTTGTTGATATTTGCAAAAGACACATAAAAGGCTAATCAGTTTCCTGTTGTGGTAGGGGATAATAGCATGAAAGGTACAGGGACAAAATGTAAGTTTTCTGACTACACACACACACACACACACACACACACACACACACACACACACACACACACACACATACACACACACACACTCCTAGATGCTTTCCCTATCTCATTTTTAGGTCTCTATAAAGCAGTACTCAAGGACTAGGTTGACAGTCCTGATGGTATCCAGCCAACCAGTCCCAAGATCTCCATGCTAGGGACAAGTGATGTGGTACAGGGACAAATTATAAGTTTTCTGACCACACATACACACACACACACACACATCTCATTTTTAGGCCTCTATAAATCAGTACTCAGGGGCTAGGTTGACAGTCCTGATGGTAACCAGCCAACCAGTGCCAACAGCTCCATGCTAAAACCCAATGATGCAGTGTTATCCGGGCCCAATCATGCTCTGGGATACTAGAGCTACTCTGGTGGCAGCTAGGTAGATAGGGCTGCAGAGACCAAATTCTAGTCCTTCTACAGGGGAGGCAAGTGTCCAATTCTGAGCTATCTACCTTTTTGCCACCTGGATTATATTCTTCAACATTTAAATGTTTATATATTGAAATTCAATTACAAATAAAAAAGTAATCCTTAAAATCAAAATGAAAGCAAAACTTTCATATAAAACACAAATATGAAACTACCTATTATCCAACTGTATAGATTTCCTGTTCCAGATGAATATTACCTGACAACAAACATCTTTAGGAAGAGTCTCAATGAAATAAGAAGTACAAAAAAAATTTAAACTATGTTTGGAAGAACTACTGTTGTAAATGTAGTCACTTTCAAATTAATGTATTATCACAATATAAAATAAAATATTTAAATAGAGGGGCTGGAACGATAGCACAGTGGTATGGTGTTTGCCTTGCACAGAGCTGACCCAGGACAGACCTGGGTTCGATCCTCAGTGCCCCATATGGTTCCCCAACCAAGAGCAATTTCTGAGCGCATAACCAGGAGTAACCCCTGAGCGTCATTGGGTGTGGCCCAAACACCACCCCCAAAAGAATATTTTAATAGTCTATTAAAAAAGAAATAAAAATACAAAATCAAAGGGAATAAAAAAATTATTTTACTTGTCCTAGATAATTTGATTCAGAAATAACAATATGAACTCATAATTAAATATATTTTCCTTACCTCTCTATTGAAAGTAACTAATTCAGAAATGAATAATGAGGGGACATGTCTATGATATAAATATTGCTTAGGACAGAGATGAAGCAATTCTAGCAGCAAGTTGACAAATATTAAGTATAAATCCAGATGAAATGGAAATTCACTGAACTTTTAAATTTGAAAATGTTCAATGTTGAAAAAAATCAGATTACCTTAAATCGTTGTAAATGTCCAATTTTTTCACCAACTTCAGCCTCCATTGATATGAGTTCATTTTTCTGCTTCTCATTTTCTTTCCTAAGTTGTCGCTCCATTTCTACTAATGTAGTATATTGTCTTATGAGTGACTTTTCATTCACTTGCAAGACTGTGATTTTTCTACTATTTTCACAAAGTGTCTTTTTCACTTCATCTGAATCCATCTGAAGGGCACTGAGTAAATTCTGCATAAAGATACATTTATGTTGGTAGTTGAACAGAGACATTTTATTTTATAAAATATCCTATACTGGTATTAAATGTAACCTACTTACATTATATTCTTTTACTTTTATAGCATCTTGTTGGATTTGGTCTTCAAGTTTTTTCTTTTCTACTTTTAAACTTTCAGTTTCTGTTTTCCATGTCTCCTTTTCACTTAAAAAAGGAAAAATTAATAACACATTAAACCAACTACGATGTTTGACTAAAGAGAAAACTTCATACTATGAAAATAAAATTGAAGTAATGTGAAATTATAACTATTTAGAGGACAACGCAAAAGGACAGTTTTTCTCATGCAAATGTCACAATATTAACACTTGAAAATAAAACTTGTAAATATGTATTGAAAAGAAATATGAAAAGTCCTCAAAATCCCAAACTAGTTCTGTAAATCCAATCTTAGTAATCTAATCTGACTTTCACATTTGAATGTAATAAAAATATTGAAAATGTGAACAAATGAAATTGTTAAACTTAAAAGAAGGTATGTGAGACACTGTTACCTAATCAAAAGAGTTTATGGCCACACAGCATGTGTTTGGTATAAGTCATTTATTTATCTGTGTCGCTGACTGGGTTCCTAGGGCTATGAACTGGATAGCTCACTGCCAAATTATGGCTAATGAGTTCTCAGTTTCACCCTCTCAGAGGTTTGGATATTTATTTTAAATGGAAGAGTTCAAAATACCCTACTTTTTCAGTGAGCCTGGTTCTATGTTCTTTGAACTCCACTACCAATTTTCTATAGTAAGAGACATTGATATTTCCTAAAAATGACCTACCTATAATAGGATTGGGATTTCACTTTAGATCTGACAATCACCTTTACCTCTGACCAGGTTCATTTGAATTACTAAAGGGATTATTCTACTGATATAGATAAAATCTCTTAAAAGAGATAAGGGTAAAAATGTACATTTTTATGAAAATATATGAAATAAAGTGAGTGATAACTGATCTGATGCAAACAGCTAACATTCAAAAAATGTTCATATCTAGGCAGTTTTATTTAATTTACTTAAGTTTCCTAACATGAAAAAATAATTACTATGACAGAATTCTACTAATAAGGAAATTAGGATACAAAGAGAAGAGGCAGGTGAAAAAGCTAAAGCATGTAAATTCATTTTTACCTTCCTATTGAGCAATAATATACTATAATTATAAGGTTCTGGTACCATTTTTTTCCTCTACCTTAGGTATTCTTTATACAATAAGCTTTGCTGATGACGGATTACTGCAAATCTTCTGTTATAGTCTTCAAGATGATCTTCTAAAGTCTTAAAATTCTTTTCTTTACATTCTAGTTCCTAACAATTGGTTGAAAAATAAGAATTTAAAAAAGTCCTAGAAAACACTTTTCAATTCAAAGATTAATTCAGAGCTTGACAAGGTATATAGAAAAACATAAAAATAGGTCAGAAAATCTATTAGCAGCACTGATATTTCTATGGAATGTTGAAAAATATTAGCTTAAGGCATATAAATGAAATAAAATGCAAAGAGAATGTAATGTAAAATAGGTCAAGTTATTTTAATATATGTATAGATTTACTATACATACAAATTACTGTAAACTAACTTACCTCTAAGTCACTTAATTTCACATAGCTGTTTGTGAAGCTATTTAACTATGTTTCTACTCAAATTATTCTTTCATATTATTGTCTTTTTTAATTTTTGGTGGAGGTGGATATTTGGACCTTGCCTGGGGTGTTCAGTGCTTACTCCTGATCCTGTGCTCAGATATTACTAATGGAAGTGCTTAAAGGACCATACATACATGGTGCTGGGGATCATACTGTTTTGATCATGTACAAGGTAAGCACTTTAATCCATACTATCTCTTCAGTCACTCCCTACTTATTTCCTTTTCTTTACAAGGGACTTCCCCAGCTGAAGGGAGCAAGGAACACACCAACAGTGCTCATCTGAAGGTGAAATGCTGTGAGGCATGGGACCACCCTAGAGTGCTGAGGGACGGAGGAGGGATGGTAAGTGCCAGGATAAAGCCAAAAAACCTCAGTTCCTCTTGTATGCAAGGTACACACTCCATCCTGTTAAATTCCATATACTCTTTATTTGAAGAGGAAGAAACTAAGACATAGCAGATTAGGTAAGAACTCAATATTTAAAAAAATCATTTACAGGGGCTGGAGCGATGGCGCAGTGATAGGGCATTTGTCTTGCATGCGGAAGGCCCACGATGGACCAGGGTTTGATCCCCTGGCATCCCATATGGTCCCCCAAGCCAGGAGCGCTTTCTGACCACATAGCCAGGTGTAACACCTGAGCGTCACTGGGTGTGGCCCATCCACCCCCAATTCATTTACATCCAGCAATCATTTCTCAAACACACAAAGTTTAGTGTCTTGCCTATATCTCATATTTAGGCAGATCCCATATTTAAGGATAGATCTCTAAGACTTCAATTAACTGTTAGCATCACTCATGTCTATCTTAGGATTGTGAGTTCAGCATCTTTTACTAAAGATAGTTTTCATATTTCAATCACAGCTGTTATTTATTATGGTGCTTCTAAGCATGTTTTGTAAGGAATATTTGTGACATTGTATATATTCTTATTTCAAATGCCATAAAATAAGTATCATTAGGCCATTCATAACCACCAGAATAAATATAGAAAAAAACTGAAAAAGAAAAACAGACAAGCTGTATCATTTATAATTTGCTAATGGGATTAATCAACCTATTAGGAGGAAAGAGAGGGAAAAGATTAAAAAATTTACACTAAAATTTTTTTCAGGACCAGGACCAGAGCAAAACAGTGGGGTGTTTGCCTTGCACGCGACTGACCCGGGAAGAAGCCTGGTTCAATTCCTGGCATCCCATATTGTCTCCCAAGCCTGCCAGGAGCAATTTCTGAGTGCAAAACCAGGAGTAACCCGTGAATGCCACCAGGTATGGCCCAAAAATCAAAACAAAACAAAACAGAAAAGATCTTTATTAGAATATTATGGGTTCTCTTTTGATGAATGGAGAGAGGTATCAGGGTCACACTCAGAGTTGTCAAAAGCTACTGATGGTTTGGTGCTCTGGGAACCATGTGAGGCCAGGGATCAAACTCAAGTTTACTGTATGCAAAGTATGTGTGCTTGGCTTCTCAGCTATCTTTGTGTGGCCTCTTTTGGGGGGGGGGTGTTTAACACATACACACAAATAAGTCTAATCATTTTACTAAAATATTATCATATTTTGCTCACTTTAGTAGTTTTTCCTACCAGAATAAACATGATCATATTTTGAAATGTGACTACCTTATGGTAAGTACATATACATTGTCAGTCATATGGATTTGTCAATTAATTTCACTAATTAAATTGAGAATTAAAATTCATGACTGACATGTAAATGAACAATATGTCAAAATGCTTCTAGTAGAGATGAAGTAAATTGTACTTATTCCTATTTCCTTTAACAAAAAAACATACTAAAGATATCTTGCTGTTGATAGTCTGAGAACTGAAAGCAATGTATGACATGAAATTGATGTATACTTTCAATGATTTTGTTATTCACCTTTAAGTGTTCAGTACCTGTAAGAGATGTATTAAATACTCATTCTGAGAATTAATAATACTGGCACTAGAAGGAGCAATCCCATCAGGCAAGTCCACTCCTTTAAAAACCACATTGGAGCCTTTTGATTGCCGTAAAAGACTGATCTCTTTTTCAAGATGATCTATCTGGAAATAGATAAAAAAAAAAAAAATTATCTCAAATACCCAAATAGTGACCAATTTAAAAGTAGTAACCTAAATTCCTTTTTTATAAAAGGTCTTTAAATTACCATTCCTTGCTAGGAATTAATGCACACTCTAACTTATACTTATAAATATCTACACATAAATTTAAAACATTTCTATTATTTATAAGGTACTAATTTTCCACATAATTTTATAAGAAAAAATAGTTTTGTAAATGATAAAATGACTAATTCAACATTTTAATGAAAAGTTCCTCTAAAGTAGTCATCTAATATAACTGAGATGTTCTATTAACTTACATTCATTAGCATAAGATTTTATTTAATCAAACTCCTACCTTTAAATTTGTTTTTGCCAACTGCTGAGAATAACTGATGGCCTCCTTCCGAGACTCTCTGAGCTCCTGTCTTAATTCTTCATTTCTTCCAGTAAGCTGGTCAACTTGGGCTTTCAAATGCAGACTGGCATCAAAGATTCCTTCTGAATTCTTTGTTTCTATAGTCTAATGTATTTCATATATGCGGGAAAAATTATAAGGAAATTATAAGCACTAAAAACTAAACACTAAAAATAAACAATGTATATTTAAAACTGACAGTTAAGCATTTTAATATTCCTATCTCAGATACAATATGTCAAAGCTATCTCTCAATTTATAACTTTTAATTTATAAGAATAATTTGCATTATAAATAACAAGCATTGGATACTTCATTGTAACTATTAATAATATTTTAGTTAGGGGCCAGAGCTGTGACACAAGCAGTAGGGTGTTTGCCTTGCATACGCTAACCTAGGATGGACCCTGGTTCAATTTCCCAGCGTCCCATATGGTTCCCCAAGCCAGGACAGACTTCTGAGTGCATAGCCAGGAGTGACCCCTGAGCATCAATTGACCCAAAAAGCAAAAATAATAATAATAATGATAATTATTATTATTATTATTATTATTATTATATTTTAGTTAATTTTAATAGACTAAAAAAAAAACTGTATGAGAACAAGATGCCCAGGGCTAGGAAAAAGTACAGTGGGTAGGGCATTTTTTTTGCATATGACCAACCCAAGTTCTAACCAGGCATATCATATGATTCCCATGAACTGCAGGAGTCATTCCTGAGTACAAAACTAGGAGTAACCCTTGAGCATCACTAGATGTGCCCCTCCAAAAACAAACAAAAATGGAAAAAGGATAATTAGTGTTCAAAAATCAATCTCTAGCTGGGATAGTAGCTAAATTTTTTATAGCTTCCTTAGTTCTACAGAATAGGAAATAATGCATCACATGATTTTTTTGTTTGTTTTTGGTTTTTTTTGGGGGGGGCACACCCATTTGATGCTCAGGGGTTACTTCTGGCTAAGCGCTCAGAAATTGCCCCTGGCTTGGGGGGAACCATATGGGATGCCGGAGGATCGAACCCTGGTCCTTCCTTGGCTAGTGCTTGCAAGGCAGACACCTTACCTCTAGCTCCACCTCTCCGGCCCCACATCACATGATTTTTATATAACCAAATAATAAAATTTATATGTAAGCACCTTAACAATATGCAATATCTAAATTTAAAATATGAGCAAAGAAATGGCATAGTAATTATATCTGATTAAGTAATATTTTCAGGGTTTCTTCTCCACACAAATGAAATATGAATAGTTATAATTGCAAAGTACAGGATAAACAAAAATAATCCATCCAATATTAAAATATTATCAAGGAAGCTTTATTGCACCTGATTCTCCAGTGATAGCCTATATAAATATACACTCACTAAATATAGGACTATGTAAGAATTTATTTAGAATGGGCCTGGAGAGATAGCAGAGCGGTGTTTGCCTTGCAAGCAGCCGATCCAGGACCAAAGGTGGTTGGTTCGAATCCCGGTGTCCCATATGGTCCCTCGTGCCTGCCAGGAGCTATTTCTTAGCAGACAGCCAGGAGAACCCCTGAGCACCGCCGGGTGTGGCCCAAAAACCAAAAAAAAAAGAATTTATTTAGAACTTAGAGGACAATTATAAGGGTACAAACTGTTGAATTTACAGATTCAGAAATGAAAGAACAAAAAAAGAAGCAGACAAATCACCTAATTAGAAAGGTAATGTGAGTTTAGTTGTAAGTAGATTTAGAAAAGTCAGCCTTTGCCCTAAAGGAAATCAGAGCATGCCAGGAGGAACAGTAAGTCATACAGAGAAGAAACCAAGATGACAGAGCAGAAGGAGGAGGCACTCTCACAGGCAACAGACCAGTCTACTTAAGTTACTTGTCTTGCTGATACATAACATCATACTGCTTGTCTACATGGCATTTTGTGAAGGTAAAATTTAATTAAATGGTGATTAGGAAAAGTGCAAAATGCCCTGCAGCAACATATCATTAGAGGTATGAAACAGAATTACCTGATCTAAAGTGCCACGACATCTAAAGATTTCTTAGAGGAAGTACTACTAGACCATATGTGAGTCTTAGATAAGACTTATTAGTGAAGAAAAAAAAATATAGCATGGGAGAGAAGAAATAAAAGATATGTATTGGGGCAACAATGGTCCAGGGAATACCAAAGGGTGTCAACTGTAACAGAAGATATAATTTTCAGGGCTATTCATCTTCTTTGAATTTAATTACTAAGCTGAACTTCTCCTGGAGAATAAAGTTTGATCTAAGAATATCAGTAGTAGTTAGGTAGTATCACTTTTGAAAAAAGATGATCACATAAGGAAGTATAAAGAACTAAATCTCCAAAGACAAATCAATATCACCAGAAACAGTAGACAAATACACACACACACACACACACACACAGTGAGAGAGAGAGAGAGAGAGAGAGAGAGAGAGAGAGAGAGAGAGAGAGAGAGAGAGAGAGAGAGAGAAACAGCTCAAATCTGAACTGATGAAAACCAAACAATAAAGAGAAAAGTTTGACTTAAGGATAAAACTACACATTTCATACTACATGGTAAACAATAACACAAATGGTTCAGCATAAAGTACAGAACCAATTGAGAGAATAAGAAATATTTTTAAATAAATAGGGATAATAAAAATATAAAAGCACAAAAATAAAAAATAACTTACATTAACTAGTCTTTCAAGACTAGGGATAATTAGAGATGTTTCTCCTCCTTTAATATCTGGATCTTTCTGCATTTCCTTAACAGCTTGCAATATTTCCTTCATACCTTCTTCAAGTTGCTTATTTTCTTCAACTAATTCTTTTACTAAAAGAACATGTTATCACTGATAAAAATAAATCTTTTTTTCACAATTTACACTGCTTTCTACAGATATTTCATGTATAAGAAAGAACCCATTTGAAAAGTGAAAGTGCTAGTATAAGTACCTCAGATTTCAAACTATAAATCTAACATGTGAATTAAAACTACTACTATTACTATTATTACTACTACTGCTACTACAATAAATATGTACACAGATATAACTCCAAGCTAAAAGAAATAAATTATAAGCATACTTACACCTCACTTTATAACAAATATTTTATTTTGTTTTTCTTTCTTTACTTTTATCAAAGCAAAATGTTCAGATTAACAACATCCTCTGATAATGAATATAGCAAAAAAATGAATATATAGATAAGAAAAACTAAAGTCCATACATTATGGGAGCAATTAAGGCTAAAATGGCTAAAACATGAGACCTTAGCGGTCCAACATTTTCAATACAAGAAAAACAGACAAACAAGATAACTTACATTTATTTTGAAATTTGACAATTACTGTTTTACTTCTTTCTAAATCTCTTTCCTTTTCAATTAGTTCTCTTGAAAGAAACTCATTCTGTAAAATAAAAACAAAGGTAGAGAGTAAAACAGATTTCTCTTACAAAATATTGCAATACTTTATGATGGTTAAAGAGCAATAGTACAGCAAGAACGGCACTTGCCTTGCCTATAGCCAACTCAGGTTTGATCTCTGGATCCCTGAATACCACCAGGGGTAATTTTTGAGCTCAGAGCCAGGAGTAAACCCTGAACATTGTATATGTGCCCCCCTCACAAGTTTACTCTCTTGAGAAACATCCCCCAAATAAGCCAGAAACATAGCAGCCATCATAAAAAAAAATTAACTACCTACACAAGAAAAGGCAAACAGTTATAATAATAAAAGTGTTTTTGGGGGTTTTCTGTCTGAACCACAGTCCTCTACTTAGTAATGGGCAACCTTTATTTACACTACCTGTTCTGTCTGGTTTCTAGGATGTTCAAGTTCTATTTCTGCGTTTCTAATCTGTGCTTCTCTGATCAATAAATCTTAGGCCATGTCATCATTCTAAGGAAACATTTCATAAGTGTAGATCAATAAGTTATATAAAATGTGTTGCATTTTTATATTTAATAATAGTGTCAAATCAGTATGAGTGGTAAAATAAATTCATATTAAATTACTAATAGAACTTTGCTAGAAAATTCACACAAAAGAATTAAAATATGATCTTAAAAAATATTTGCAGAAAAGCTCACCAGAGATATAAGAAATACTATTTTTCACCATACCTGTTCTATAAGATTTTGATGTGGAGCTATCTGAGATAATTTTGATTGTGCAGTGATATGCACATTGTCCGAAAGATCAGCTTCAAGTTTCCTTTCTAGAACCTCTGATTGTAAAGTGACTGCACATTTTCTTCTATCTTCTTGATAATTGGTATCTGTATCATTTATTTGTTTATGAAACTTTTCAACTTGTGATACTACTTTTGATTTATCCATGTCACCTCTATCATCATGAATTTGTTGCCAATACAGGGCAGATTTCTGCCAAAGAGATAATTTCTGCATTAAGTCTGATGCTGCAGGTAACGTTTGTAAAGATGAGTTGCTTTTTTGTGTGAAACTAATCTTCTTACGTGCCTGATGACTTTTTGATCTTTTCTCCATTGAGTCAACAGAAAGAGAATATAAGTAGTCACATATTTCTTCATAATTGTCCTTACTCAAGATATTAACTAATGATTCTAGATTTCTTAAAGACTGTAGACAGGGTGCTTTAAAAATCTCTCTTACTGTAATACTTTCTGGTGATAAGTTATTTTCTTGCACTTGAGCATCTGAAGAATATCTATTTAAAGAGGTGAAAGGATCCACTTTTCCATCTACACTATAATGAGCATTAGATAATATTCTGGATGACTCTACAGCCATATATTTTCCTGGCTCACTCTGATATGACTGTGGAATACTGGGTGATGGAGTCCTATGCAGAAGCTCTCTTTTTTCTGAAGTCCTAATCTGTATTCAGAGTAAATAATATCTGATTAATCAATCTATGGAATAATAGGCTATTTAAAATAAGAAAAAATATTTTTATTTCACAGGTATAAGATGTTTCAAATGAAATATTGGAGGCAAAAAAGAAAGCACCGATAGCATTTTTCTTTTCTATTCTCTTGCCATAGGAATACTTTGCTACATACCTTTGACTGTGTTTCATTCACATTTTTGAGATTCACAGAATCAATTTTTCTTTCTCCTAGTCTATGCTCTTGAGAAAAGTCTTCAGTTAGGTTCTGATGCTCATCAGTTAGCCCTACAATAAAAAAATTTACATTCATAAACTGAAATATAACTTTCTTATATTTAATAGTTTATTTAAAAGCTAGAAAATGGGGCCAGAGTGATAGTACAGTGGTAGGGTGTTTGCCTTGCACGTGGCTGACCCAAGACAGACCTCAATTGGGTCCCCGGTGTTCCCAAGCCAGGAACGATTTCTGAAGTATGTCACTGGGTAAAGCCCAAACACCCAGAAAAAAAAAAAAAAAGGCACAGGGGCCAGAGCGGTGGTACAAGTGGTAAGGCATTTGCCTTGCACATGCAAACCTAGAATGGACCGAGGTTCACCATGAACATCACCAAGTGTGGCCCAACCCCCCAAAAAGCTAGAATTAAGGGGTCTGTGTATAACACAGCGAATAGGGTGTTTGCCTTGCATGTGGCCAACCTGAAATGGATCCCTGGCATCCCATAT
This sequence comes from Suncus etruscus, assembly GCF_024139225.1. Lineage (NCBI taxonomy): Eukaryota > Metazoa > Chordata > Mammalia > Eulipotyphla > Soricidae > Suncus > Suncus etruscus. Next base: position 42,252,651 of record NC_064858.1, read on the forward strand.
GACCCCCGAGCACCATCAGAAATGACTCCTGAGCACAGATCCAGGAGTAACCCTTGAACATGCCAGGTATGACCCAAAACCAAACCAAACCAAACCAACCTAGAATCAAGGCCAGAAAGATAGCATAATTGGAAGGGCGCTTGCCTTGGACATAGCTAACCACCTGGGTTAATCTCTGGCATCCTACATGGTCCTACAGACACTGCCAGAAGTAATTCCTGAGTGCAGAGGCAGGAGTAACCCCTAAGCTGGGTATGGCCAAAAAAGTAAGTAAGTCAATAAATAAATAAATAAAAATCAAGAATAAATTCAAATATGAGGGCTTCTGAAATCCTTTTCATATATAATATATAATGCCCTGCACATATCTGACCTGGGTTCAATCCCTGGTACCCCATATAGTTCCCCAAGTCCCTCCAATTGTGATCCCTCAGCACAAATCCAGAAGTAAGCCCTGAGCAGTGCCAGGTACAGAGCCCTCTAACAAACAAGAACTACAAATAAATTAAAACCAAAAAGTCACCAAATCGACAACCCAAAAAAAAAGTACAATAACTTTTATAAAAATCAATTTTCTTTTTAACATAATATTAATTTTTAAAATGCTAACTTTTATTTAACAAATCACTAAAAAAATATATTAGCAACAAAAATTATTTTCATGATTATAACATTGCTGATATCTACAAATTAAGACTATACCACTAATTTTCCAACGTCATAATTCTGAGTTTTGTATGCTTTGTTTACATGTTTCATTTTACTTGGTTATTTTTATGTTTCAGATTTAGAACTATTTCCAACCAGGGAGCTAGAGTGAGTACAGGTAAAGGTGTGACCCACGTTCAATTTTCAACATCTTATATTGTCTCTTGAGCACTGTTAGGAGTATCCCATGAGCACTGCTGGGTAGAGCTCCAAATATCAAAAGAACTATATCTAGTAAAACATATATTTTTTCATTAGGGCTTATTTCATCAGTAAAATTTAATCAGTGTCTAATAATACAATAATAATATTTCTGACAGAAAATTTCAAATGCAAATAATTTATTTCTCAATGATTTGGTGTGTGTGTGTGTGTGTGTGTGTGTGTGTGTGTGTGTGTGTGTGTGTGTAAGGGACTGAATCAGGTACACACATGCAAAACATGTATATTACCAATGAATTAAGATGGAGAAGAATTGAGAATACCTGAAGCTGCATTTCTTCTTCCTTTCTCTTGTGCCATTTGGCGAATCTTTCTTTTCAAATCAAGTCGTTCTTCCTCTAGACTTTCAATCTATGAAGAACAAAAGATTATTATTTCTTTTTAGTTCAATTTGAAAAGTAACTCATAAAGTACAGTACTTGCCTCTTTCAAAAGAACTTGGTTTTCAGCTCTATATTGTTGCTGTTTTAAGCTTTTACTGTTTCTGAATTCAGTTAAATCAATCATTGTCTTCGGTTCAAGACCTAAAATGAAAAGCAATATAATTTAAACCTTATCTACATGAAAGCATTATCAAAACTTCATATAGTAATTATTTCTCAAAACTCTATTGTTATAATTTAATGAGCCAACATTTCTTCAGTATCACTGAAAACAGTGGGGTACTTTTTTGTACAATGATTTTCCATATATTTTATCTAGAACCTCACAAATTAAAATTTCATCATAGAAACCCAGACATAGTGCATTGGCTTATGGCACAGCAAATAGAAGATCCAAAGTTCAAACCCTTCCTGGTGCTCCTAAGCACCGACACAAGTGACAGCCTTGCTGTTATGAATCCCCAGTGAGAAAGGACTGGGAAAAGGCTCAGTAAAAATATAAAAGTTCCTAGGCCAAATGGGAGGTTTTCCCTGGAACCAAGTAGTTCTAGGGCAATGCTGCCTGTCCTTGATCTTGGATCGCTAGAAAGGAAACAAAAAAGAGCCATTTCAATTGACAGAAGAAATTCTGAAAACAAAACTATTAAGATTCGTCTTCTCTATACTGGCCTGCCAAAGAGAAACTAAATTAACAACAGAAGTGTTGGGATAAAACAGACTATTCAAGTTCCATTTTTAAGTAAGCAGTACATATAATATAGTATTTCTTTATTTGGGGTTTATTGTTAGGATACAGAACACAAACCTAAATAAGGTATTTCATACATATGTCCAAAAGGCACAGGAAAAAATGCTCCACATCATTAATTATCAGGGAGATGCAAATCAAAACAACTATGAGGTACCACCTCACGCCACATCACAAAGACCAAAGAATAATAATGCTGGCGAGGATGTGGTGAGAAAGGACCTTTATTCACTGCTGCTGTTGATAATGCCATCTACCCCAGCCCTTATGGAAAACAATATGGAGATTCCTCAAAAAACTGGAAATTGAGCTCCCATATGAACCAGCTATACTACTCCTAGGGATATACCCTAGGAACACAAAAATACAATACAAAAACCCCTTCTTCACACCTGTATTCATCGCAGCAAAATTTGCAATATCCATACTCTGTAAACAACCTAGATGCCCTTCAATAGATGAATGGCTAAAGAAACTGTAGTACATATACACAATAAAATATTATGCAGCCATCAGGAGAGATGAAGTCATGAAATTTTCCTACCATGGATGTACATGGAATCTATTATGCTGAGTGAAATAAGTCAGAGGGAGAGCGAGCGATACAGAATAGTATCACTTATCTATGGGTTTTAAGAAAAATAAAAGACATTATTGTAATAATGCCCAGAGATGAGGGCTAGAAGGACTGGCTCTCAATATGAAGCTCACCTTAAGGAGGGGTGAGTGCAGTTAGAACATTAACAACTACCATGACAATGTTAATGTGTGAGAGAAGTAGAACGCCTGTGTCGAATACAGGCAGGGGTGTGAGTGGAGGGATATGGGGTGAATTGGTGATGGAAATGTTGCACTGGTGAATGGGGGGGGGGTGTTCTTTTTGTGACCAAAACTCAACTACAGTTATGTTTGTAAACACAGTGTTTAAATAAAAAAAATGTAAAGAATATACTTTTCCACAATACTAAATAAGGTATTTCATATAGTACCAGGAATTAACATCAATATGAATTATACTGTTATCAGAAGTTTGAAGCTCCAAATATGTTTGTCTCTGAACTTCTATTACTGAGAAGCTGTGTCTGAAAACCAAATATCAATATTATCTCTAGTAGTAGTTTAAAACTTTTGTGATGGCAATGTTGCATTGGTGAAGGGGGGTGTTCTTTATATGACTGAAACCCAGTTACAATCATGTTTGTTATTAAATTGTATAAAGACATACATAAAAAATTAAAAAAAGAATAATCACCACAATTAGAGAATATCGACACCGGCCCAGTGGGGCTCAGCTGTGAAAGACTGTGAGTGTGACCTGTCTATGTCTGTCTACTGTCCTCTTGCGTGAAACTCTTACGAGTGGGGCAAAAAGAGGCTCAGAGGAGCACGGCCGCTCCGCTTCGCTACGCGGCCGTGCACTCTTTCTAAGGAAAGAACTCCATTGCAACAAGAAGGAAAAATCACACTAAGAACGGCGCTATATCACAGAAGCAAACATTTCTCTCTGGACTGTCTTCTCTGTTGCATGCTCGGGCCTAAGATTTGACCCAGTGTGAGGCTTCATCCACGGAGGACTCCCCTCCCTTAGAGGCAAGTCAGCCCATCCAGAAAGGGAGGAGCCAGAGGAGTGTGCTGCCTACATCATATAGACAATGAATACCACTACAACACGTAGAAAAACCCACAATACAAGTGTGACATTGGGGAAACAACGCAGGCCAGCATCAGACATAGAGAATGAAGATGACAATTCTGAGGACCAGATAATGACTGAACAACTAATCAACCTCTCAGATAAGGACTTTAGACTAGCAATATGGAAGGTGCTCAACAGACTCCAAGAAACCATGGATCGAGTTGAACAGAACACTAATAAGAACCAAGAAAATATGAAGGCAGAAATGACAAAACTCCAAACTGAAATAACATGTCAACTAACAGGACTGAAAAAGTCAGTAAACGAAGTGAATGACAAAATGGATAAGCTCTGGGACAGGGTATCAGAAGCTGAGAATAGACTTGGTGCTGTGGAAGATGAGATACATAACAATTCCATACAGCAGGAGAGATTGGACAAAAAACTTAAAACAAATGAGCAGACAATGGAAAAATTAGTCAAAGAATGGGAACAGACGAAAATAGAAGTCTATGATAAGATCAACAGAAACAACTTAAGAATCATTGGAGTCCCAGAGACCCAGGAAGAAAATTTCCAGGAAGAATCAATGGTCAAGAACATCATTAAAGAGAAACTTCCAGAGCTAAAGAATATATGTGATCAAATCCTGCATGCCCGAAGAGTACCAACCAAAAGAGACCCCAGAAAAACCACCCCAAGACACATCCTAGTCACAATGACAAATCCCACAGATAGAGACAGAATTCTGAAAACAGCAAGATCAAAAGGGGAAATCATGTTCAAGCAAGCTTCCCTGAGATTTACAGCAGACCTGTCACCAGAAACGCTCAATGCCAGAAAGCAGTGGTGGGATATTGTGACAAGACTGAATGAAATGAATGCTTCACCCAGAATACTATACCCAGCAAAACTCACTTTCCGGTTTGATGGAAGAATACATGGTTTCACAGACAAAAAACAGCTCAGAAACTTCACAGACACAAAACCAGTCTTAAGAGAAAAACTGAAAGACCTAATCTAAGACAAGACTACCCAAAAGACACACCAAATTTTGAAATAAAGATGGCGTTAAATCCCAGGACAATTCTTTCTCTCAACGTCAATGGACTAAATGCACCAGTTAAGAGACACAGAGTGGCTAACTGGATCAAAAAACTCAATCCAACCTTCTGCTGCCTACAAGAAACGCACCTGAATAGTCAGAACAAACATAGACTCAAAATAAAAGGCTGGAGAAAAGTTCTCCAAGCAAACAACACCCATAAAAAAGCTGGAGTGGCCATACTAATATCAGATAATGCAAACTTTATACTCAGGAAGGTTGTAAGGGACAAAGACGGACATTTTATATTAATCAAGGGGTAGGTAGAGCAGGAAGAATTCACTCTCCTAAACATATATGCACCGAATGAGGGGCCAGCAAAATATTTAATACAACTGTTGACAAATCTGAAAAATAATATCAACAACAACACAATAATTGTGGGGGACCTTAACACGGCTTTGTCAACACTGGACAGGTCAACCAGACTGAAACCCAACAAGAATATACTAGACCTGAGGAGAGAAATGGAAGAAAGAGGCCTAGTGGATATATATAGGACACTCCATCCCCAGAAACCTGGATACACATTCTTCTCCAATGTACATGGGACATTCTCCAGGATAGACTACATGCTGGCACATAAAACATACCTCCATAAGATCAAGAGGATAGAAATTTTGCAGACTACCTTCGCTGACCACAAGGCTCTGAAATTATTTGTGAACTCCAAAGGGACTCAGAAGAAACACTTTAACACCTGGAAGTTAAACAGCCTCATGCTCAATAACCAGTGGGTCCGAGATGAAATCAAGGAGGAAATAAAAAGGTTCCTGGAAACAAATGACAATAAAGACACAAACTCTCAGAACTTATGGGACACAGCAAAAGCAGTACTGAGAGGAAAATTTATAGCTTTGCAAGTACACATCAGGAAGGAAGAAGGAGCTTACCTGAGTAGCTTAATGACACAGCTAATAGAACTAGAAAATGCTCAACAAAAGGACCCAAGAATAGGAAGACAGAAGGAAATAACAAAGCTGAGAGCAGAAATCAACGAAGTGGAAACTCACAAAACAATCCGAAAGATCAACGAAAGCAGAAGTTGGTTCTTTGAAAAAATAAACAAGATTGATAGACCACTGGCAAACCTAACAAAGAAAGAGAGAGAGAGAAACTTGATAACTCGTATCAGGAATGAAAAAGGAGAGATCACTACTGATATGACAGAGATTCAAAGGGTAATCAGAAACTACTTTGAAAAACTCTACGCCACTAAAAATGAGAACCTGGAAGAAATGGATAAATTCTTGGACTCTTATAATCTTCCACGGTTGAAGGAAGAGGATGTAGCATATCTAAACACCCCCATCACCATTGATGAAATTAAAACAGTAATCAAATGTCTGCCGAAAAACAAAAGCCCAGGTCCAGATGGATTCACTAATGAATTCTATCAAACTTTCCAAGAGGAACTACTGCCAATCTTGGCAAGACTCTTTCATGAAATTGAACAAACAGAAACACTTCCAAATAGCTTTTATGAAGCCAACATCACCTTGATACCTAAACCAGACAGAGACGCTACCAAAAAAGAAAATTACAGACTAATATCACTGATGAATGCAGATGCAAAGATCCTCAACAAAATCCTGGCAAATAGGATTCAATGCCTCGTTAAGAAGATCATCCACTACGATCAAGTAGGTTTCATCCCAGGAATGCAAGGCTGGTTTAACATCCGTAAATCTATCAACATAATACACAACATCAATAACAAGAAAAATAAAAACCACATGATCATATCAATAGATGCAGAGAAAGCATTTGATAAGGTCCAACACCCATTCTTGATCAAAACTCTCAGCAAGATGGGAATGGAGGGAACCTTTCTCAATATAGTGAAGGCCATCTACCACAAGCCAGTGGCAAATATTATCCTCAATGGAGAAAAACTGAAAGCCTTCCCTCTAAATTCTGGCACAAGACAAGGCTGTCCTCTCTCACCACTCCTATTCAACATAGCACTGGAAGTACTTGCTATAGCGATTAGGCAAGAAAAGGATATCAAGGGAATCCAGATAGGAAAGGAAGAAGTCAAGCTCTCACTGTTTGCAGATGACATGATACTCTACTTAGAAAACCCTAAAGACTCTATCAAAAAGCTTCTAGAAACAATAGACTCATATAGCAAGGTGGCAGGCTACAAAATTAACACACAAAAATCAATGGCCTTTCTATATACCAATAGTAATAAGGATGAAATGGACATTAAGAAAACAACCCCATTCACAATAGTACCACACAAACTCAAATATCTTGGAATCAACTTGACTAAAAATGTGAAGGACCTATACAAAGAAAACTATAAAACTCTGCTCCAAGAAATAAGAGAGGACACACGGAAATGGAAACACATACACTGCTCATGGATTGGCAGGATTAACATCATCAAAATGTCAATACTCCCCAAGGCATTATACAGATTTAATGCCATCCCTCTAAAGATACCCATGACATTCTTCAAAGAAGTGGATCAGACACTTTTGAAATTCATTTGGAACAATAAACACCCTCGAATAGCTAAAGCAATCATTGGGAAAAAGAATATGGGAGGAATTACTTTTCCCAACTTTAAACTGTACTACAAAGCAACAGTTATCAAAACAGCATGGTATTGGAATAAGGATAGGTCCTCAGATCAGTGGAATAGGCTTGAATACTCAGAAAATGTTCCCCAGAGATACAACCATCTAATTTTTGATAAAGGAGCAGGAAATCCTAAATGGAGCAGGGAAAGCCTCTTCAACAAGTGGTGTTGGCACAATTGGATAGCCACTTGCAAAAAATTAAACTTAGACCCCCAGCTAACATCATGTACAAAGGTAAAATCCAAATGGATTAAAGACCTCGATATCAGCCCCAAAACCATAAGATATATAGAACAGCACATAGGCAAAACACTACAGGACATTACAGGCATCTTCAAGGAGGAAATTGCACTCTCCAAGCAAGTGAAAGCAGAGATTAACAGATGGGAATATATTAAGCTGAGAAGCTTCTGCACCTCAAAGGAAATAGTGCCCAGGATACAAGAGCCACCCACTGAGTGGGAGAAACTATTCACCCAATACCCATCAGATGAGGGGCTAATCTCCAAAATATACAAGGCACTGACAGAACTTTACAAGAAAAAAACATCTAACCCCATCAAAAAATGGGGAGAAGAAATGAACAGACACTTTGACAAAGAAGAAATACGCATGGCCAAAAGACACATGAAAAAATGTTCCACATCACTAATCATCAGGGAGATGCAAATCAAAACAACGATGAGATACCACCTCACACCCCAGAGAATGGCACACATCACAAAGAATGAGAATAAACAGTGTTGGCGGGGATGTGGAGAGAAAGGAACTCTTATCCACTGCTGGTGGGAATGCTGTCTAGTTCAACCTTTATGGAAAGCGATATGGAGATTCCTCCAAAAACTGGAAATCGAGCTCCCATACGATCCAGCTATACCACTCCTAGGAATATACCCTAGGAACACAAAAATACAATACAAAAACCCCTTCCTTACACCTATATTCATTGCAGCTCTATTTACCATAGCAAGACTCTGGAAACAACCAAGATGCCCTTCAACAGACGAATGGCTAAAGAAACTGTGGTACATATACACAATGGAATATTATGCAGCTGTCAGGAGAGATGAAGTCATGAAATTTTCCTATACATGGATGTACATGGAATCTATTATGCTGAGTGAAATAAGTCAGAGAGAGAGAGAGAAAAACGCAGAATGGTCTCACTCATCTATGGGTTTTAAGAAAAATGAAAGACACCCTTGTAATAATAATTTTCAGACACAAAAGAGAAAAGAGCTGGAAGTTCCAGCTCACCTCAGGAAGCTCACCACAAAGAGTGATGAGTTTAGTTAGAGAAATAACTACATTTTGAACTGTCCTAATATTGAGAATGTATGAGGGAAATGTAGAGCCTGTTTAGGGTACAGGCGGGGGTTGGGTGGGGAGGAGGGAGATTTGGGACTTGGGTGATGGGAATGTTGCACTGGTGATGGGTGGTGTTCCTTTTATGACTGAAACCCAAACACAATCATGTATGTAATCAAGGTGTTTAAATAAAAAAAAAATTAAAAAAAAAAAGAAATAAAAAGGAAAGAAAAAAAAATGCTTTGAAAAAAAAAACAATTAGAGAATATCATTACATAGTCACAGAGCATGAACTATAAAGGCATAAAATTATATTTAGGGTACATATAATAACTTACTATTAATCTCTAAGATACGAGTAAAAATTTGAGAAAGGAGAAAAGTACAATGACTTATCTAGATCTGGTACTGTAATAACCTTTCTTTATTAACCACCAGCACCAATAAACAAAACCAATTACCTAAAAAAATAAAGTTAAAGTTAAACTAAGATTTAAAACTCTTAAAATACAGAAAACCACATTTATAAAAAAAATACCTAAAAAAGGGACCGGAGAGAGAGCATGGAGGTAAGGTGTTTGCCTTGCATGCAGAAGGTCGGTAGTTTGAATCCCGGCGTCCCATATGGTCCCCTGTGCTTGCCAGGGCTGATTTCTTAGCATAGAGCCAGGAGTAACCCCTGAGCGCTGCCGGGTGTAACCCAAAAACCAAAAACCAAAAACCAAAACAAAACAAAACAAAAAACCCTAAATAGGGCCATCTTCTTTATGAATTTCCAGATTTAAGTTAGCATGAGTTCCAAATGTTAAATTGATTAGAAATCTAATTGGAGACCTAGATATGACTCTGGGTTCCAGTTAGACACTTCATTACAGTAAATAATCTGTATGAAACATTTGTTTTATTCTTTCTCCACAGAAAAATTATTGTTTTTGGTTTGGGGGCCACACCCAGTGTTGTTCAGGAGTTTCTCCTGGTTGTGCACTCAGAAATAGCTCTTGGCAGGCTCAGGGGACCAGATGGGATGTCAGGGATAAAACCTGGATCCACATACAACATACCACATACCACATCTCTGGTCGTCCACATACAAGGCAAACGCCATACCACTGTGCTATCACTCCAGCTCCTCCATAGAACAATTTTTACAGATGATCCTTTTACCTCTAAGAAAGCACCTGCTGGTATTTGAAATAAACATAAAGATCTTACACATTCAGTTTAAAGAAGTAATTCAAATTAGAATGTCATAATATTTAAATGGTGATATTTATTAAAGTATTGAAATTGACATAAGAAATCAAGTTGATACTAATTCTTTTTTTTTGTTTTGTTTTGGCCACACCCATTTGATGCTCAGGGGTTACTCCTGGCTAAGCGCTAAGAAATTGCCCCTGGCTTGGGGGGACCATACGGGACACTGGGGCGCGGTCCTTCCTTAGCTAGCGCTTGCAAGGCAGACACCTTACCTCTAGCGCCACCTCACCAGCCCCTACTAATTCTTAAAATCAATCATAATCTTTTTTTCTGTTTGTTTTTTGTTTTTTTGGGCCACAACAATGATGCTCAGGAATTACTCCTGGCTATGCACTCAGAAATCACTCCTGGCTTGGGGGACCATATGGGATGCTGGGGATTGAACCAAAGTCTATCCTGGGTCAGCCATGTGCAAGGCAAACACCATACCACTGCACTATAGCTCCAGCCCCCAAATCAATCATCAATGAATTATTAACGTCTATTACTTAAATTTTTTAAAGATTTAACAATATTTTTAAATGTTCTCATGAACACATATGCAACAAAAGTGTGATGCAAAACTTACATAAGCCATAAGAAGTTTACTTTCATTTGAAAAAAGGAGGGGAGCCTCTAGTATGCCATACTTTATTTGTAGATTCTAAATATACTTACCAACACGTTCTCGAAGTGCCTCATTTTCATCAAGGAAATCATTCATCTTCAACTCAAATTTATTGATTTCCTTTGTCAATCCTTCAATCTCTCGATCTCTGATTTTAATCTGATTTTTACATTTTTTTATTTCAATAACAGCATCTTCTAAACCGTATACTCCCTTGAAAATAAGCAATGTGATTTTAATAGCAAGACATATCTGAATAAATCATTAGATTTAAGAATTTATTTTCTTGGGCCAAAGAGATAACTATAGAGAAGGCATTTTCCATGCATGCAGCAAACCCGGGTTCAATCCTCAGCATCTCATATTGTCCCAAGTACCCCAGAAATGACCTTTTAGCACAGAGCCAGGAGTAACCCTTAAGCACTGCTAGATGTGGCCCAAAAATTTAAAAAAATAAAAGTTTGAGGCATATAAAATCAATTAAAATATTCTTTATCACACCACTGATGTGATTTTTTTACTGATGTGATTTTAGTGATTAATAACATATAGCACAGAATATGCTGAGTGGCAAGAAAAATTCTAAGTTCTTTGATTGACAAGACAAATACATACCGATTCATAATCCTTCAATCTCTTCAAAGTCTCAACCAGCTCTTTATCCTTTTCCTTAGCATCAGCCTCAGCCAATTCAGCTATTCTTTCTGCCTCTTTTGTTTTCTCTTCTAAAATCTGAACCTTGGATTGAATTTTCATATAATGAGTCTGTTGAGAAAGTGTTGATGTACCTACAGAGTAAAAATTAAATCATAAATGAATCATTGGCTCCAATATGTGTGGGAAGATGAGTTGAGAAGCCAATAAAATATCCACTTAAGGTCATTTTGTATTTAAAATATAAACTTTTCACTTGGGCTTATAATAAACCTACAAACATAGTTTAATCATTTAATAAAGTTTAAAGTAATATTTTAGCTTGAAAAGATATGGATTATAAAATTGCAAATCAATCAAAAGTGATCATTATGTCCAAGATAACTCACTCTTCCCAATATTCAACTTCTGTTCCTGGCATATATAGAATTATGAGTTTCAATAAGATACATAATGAACTAACGACTAATTTTCCACTAATTTTCCAGCAGTTAGGTGTGGTCCAGTGCCTAATGTGATATCAACAGAAAGACTGTGTATAAATTTCAGAAATGAGGGGACCAGATAGTCAAGTAGCAGGATGCTTGCCCTGCATGTGACCAACACTGGGTTCAAACTTTGGTACCACTATGGTCACATAGGTCAGCCAAGAGTGACCCCTGAATGCAGAGTAAGAATTAAGCCCTGAACACTGCCAGGTTTAGCCACAAAGCAAAGCAAACAAAAAAGACATGATGTTCTTGGGTGTGTTTGAAGGCTTTGGGCCAAATGTACAATAGCTGAGGGCTACTACTGACTCTGTGCTCCAGGGAGCACCATTGGTGTTGGAATCATGTTAGACACTTACAAAGCAAGAGTTTTCACCTGGTTCCTCTCTGGCCCAGGAAGTGATTTAATTTTAAATGAAATAATAATATATTAGAGGGAAGTTAGCACTGGTGTTGAAATAGTATATGCCTTAAAAACTCAACTACTAGTAACTTTACGAATCACAGTTCTTTAATTAAATACATTAATAAATAAAAGAAGGAATGAGTCTTTCTCATTTCTCCTTCCTACAGGGACAGTTAAACTAGAACATGACATAAAAAATGCATTTTGAAATAAGTCAACCAACAAGATACAGGATGTCCAAGATTGAATTTGTGCACACATATATATATGTGCTAACCTAAATGTTGCTTCAACTTCCCATATATTACAAAAAAGCACTTTTCTATTCATTTGACTTGGGAACCATTACTTATAATACTGTTAATGAGAGAGAACGAGAGAAAGAGAGAGAGAGAAAGAGAGAGGGGGGAAGGAGAATAAGAAACAAATATCTGCCATAGATGCAGATGGGGCAGGAGGGAAAGAAGGAAAATGGAAACACTGGTGATAGGAAATGTGCACTGGTGAATGATGTTGGACACTGTATGATTGAAAATCAATCAAAAACAATGTACCTGAATATCTCATAGTGATTTCATTAAAATTATTAATTACAAATAAATTATTTTTAAATTATGCGTATATTACTAGTTTCATCTTTTCCCCTTCCTCTAAATGAACCTAAAATGATTAACTACAATATCCAAAGGTCAATTTTCTGTTCTTATGATTCTATGACTCTGATACAGATTATTTCTACCATATCAGTGGCATTCCTCATATAGTTTTCTTTTTATTGCTTTAGTCATTCTTTGTTTCATAAAAAGTGGCTAAATTAAATGTATCATCATTTTTCATATAAGCAATATGATGACAGAAGCTAATAAAATTTTCATGAGATAATATTATTTACAAATGTTAACATTAGAAATATAAATAAAATAGTTAAATCTATAATACAAGACTGTGGAAGCATAATAATAATATTCATATAAGATCAATATACAGAGACATTTCGATTTTAGGAACTTAAAAAACATTTTTATGAAATGCAACTTGAATTTATATTCTCATTGTATGACTTACCTTTGTTTCTTTGGAGCTCATTTCTCAAATCTTCAATAATAAAAGTGTTTTTCTCCATTTCTTTTGTATATTGTTCTACTTGTTCAGTGAGCATACTAATCTGACTATCTCTTTCTTGTATAGCCTGAAAAAAACATTTTTTTGAATTTTGAATATTCAAAATATTTTTTGAATATGATGACTTCACAGCTGTAAATGAGTAGTGCCTACCACCATTGCCAGCATATCTGACCCGATTCTGTGAGAGGGAAGGTTTGCTCACCTGCTCTATGTAGTGCTGCCCTGGTCTAGCTGTGCCAAGAGGCCCCAGAGCAACACCCAGCAGTGAGTGAATATCCTCAAGATTTCTCCTCAACTCCTTCACATACCTTTCATTTGTACCCAGTTTGGGGGCCACTCCTACCAGTGTTCAGTGAGTCGCACCCAGTGGTGCTAGAGTGTCCCTGCATTTGACGATGTGCTCCAGCGTTAGAAACTGTCTCCCTGGCCCCACTCACTTCAAATAAAGGAACAGGAAGTCCTGTTTTAAAACAGGACCCAAAAATACTTTGTGAATGAAAGATACACCTTTTCATTCTGTTACTTTTGATTGCCTGAGTGTAACGTTATTATACTCATATCAATTTCATATTAAAGAGTATGTCTAGGGGACTAGATAGTTCAGCACCAGCAATACAACATGGTCCCTTGAACACCATAGAAAGAACTCCTGTGTTCAGCAAGAGTGATCCCTGAGTGTGGCTGGATCTGCCCCAAGCTGGCTCTGCCCCCCAAAACTGGATCTAATGGCCAACAATGTGACAAATAGGAATTCCAAAATTAAAAACTATTTATGACTTCATATTATACCTTTGTTACTTTCTTCATCATTTGCCAATTCTTTTTCTCCTCTCACCATTTTCTGTTTCTGTTTTGCCCTGTGCTTTCTCTTATTCAACTTACTTGAACCCTAATATTACTACTTTAAAAACTGATGTCTCTTAAATTAATTCTTATTCTCCAAATACTAAGAAAATATACTTTCATTGGGACTGTAACTATAGAGCTCAGATGATAAAAGTGCAGTTTCTTTCCATGTGAATATATCTTCACTAAAAACAAAACCTATAGGCAGGCCAGAGCAAAAATACAAAGGGTAAGGCACTTGCCTTGCACCCCCGGCTAACCCAGATTTATTCTCCAGCATCCCACATGGTCCCTGAAGCACCATCAATAAAAATCCCTAAGTGCAGAGATTGCCGAGTGTGCCCCCAAAACAAAAATAAATAAATATCAAAATTTTAGGCATTATAGTTAAATTATATTCACGCATCTAAATTATTTATTACTGGCCAGAGTTATTATATTAAGTAAAGCACTAGCCTTGCAAGCGCCAACCTGGGCAACCAACCTGGGTTTGCTCCTCAGCACTAAATATAGTCTTCCAATTCCTGCCAAGAGTGATCCTTGAGCAGAGTCATAAGAAAGCAGGGAGCACTGCCAGATGTGCACCCCACCAACACACACACACACACACACACACACACACACACACACACACACACACACACACACACATACACACACACACAAACACAAACCAAAATAATTTTATATTTTATAGGATGTTCAGCACTGAATACAGTAAACTGTAAAAAGAATGTTTAGATCTTTTAATTCCAAATATATAGTTATAAATATTTTTATTTTTTAATTTTATTTTATATTTTTTCGGTCAGACTCGGCAGTGCTCAGGTGTTACTCCTGGCTCTACGCTCAGAAATCGCTCCTGGCAGGCTCAGGAGACCATCTGGGACACCGGAATTCGAACCACTGACCTTCTGCATGAAAGGCAAATTGCCTTACCTTCATGCTATCTCTCCGGCCCCATAAATATTTTTAAATATTCCATATAAAATTATATATATATTTCTGTATCAATCTTAAAATTAGTACATATTTTTAGAAAAATATAAATGTCTAATTCAATCAACTTTTCATGGAACAGGGTGGTGCAAGAAAGTTTAAAATATCTATTAGTTAATAGTGTAAGCCATTAGCTATAGGAGATAGAAATAAAATAGTTTGAATTTTCATTTCCAAGTTGAATAAAACTGAAATAAAAACTTTTGAGATTTTACCTGCTGTAGAGCCATAAGGTTACTTTTATCTGCATCAAGCTGGACATTTTTTAATTTTTCCCTCAGGTTATGTAACATTTGCTGATATTCAATAATTTCATCATCTTTTGAAGACAAAATTAACTAGAAATAAATAAAATAAAATATGTTACTAAAAATAATTTAAAAAACTGCTTATTTATGAAAAATAATATAAACCATTGGCAAATTTTAAGAAAGCACAAGGAATGAAATCATTTGAAGTGAAAAATAGCCATTGCTAAACAAAACTATATTTTTTGTACACCTAATCTGTAGTTCAAATAAACAATTATTCAAGTACACATATATAATTTTGTTTTTCTTAAGAATTTGATCTTTAAATGATCCAAGTTTTCAAAACCCATTCTTGAGAGAAGATATTTAAAATAACTCCATAAAAGAACAAAAACTTTTGTGCTCTTAATATTTATTAAAAAGTCATTAAAATAGGTGGGGCTGGGGATGTGACTCAGTGGTAAAGTAAAAGCCTTACATGCACAAGACCTGGGTTCAGTCTCTAGCACTGCAAAATGTATTAAGTTAAAAATAAAATTCTATTTGTGGTGCACATAATTTAAATAATGAGAAGTATCTCAGACTCTACACTACACATTTAGACTAAATGTCAAAATGATCTATAACTTATATATATATAAAATTTAGGATCTTTAAAAACTTTATCTAAAACTTATATTAAAAGTAGGGGCCAGAGAGATAGCACAGTGTTAGGATGTTTGCCTTGCATGTAGAAGGAGAGTGGTTTGGTCTCGGCATCTCTTATGGTCCCCTGGGCCTGCCGGGGACAATTTCTGACCATAGAGCCAGGAGTAGCCCCTGAGCACTGCTGGGTGTGACTCAAAAACAAAAATGTTAAAAAGAAAATCTAAATAAAAATAGTAACAGCTGGAGCAGGAACAATATCATAGCTGTAAGGCGTTTGCCTTGCATGCTGCTGGCCCAGGACGACCTGGGTTTGATCTCTGGCATCTCATATGGTCCCCCAAGCCAGGAGCACATAGTCAGGAGTATCCCCTGAGCATCACCAGGCGTGGCCCCCAAAATAAACAAAAATAAGCAAAAATAATAACAGCTTCCTTTTTTAAACTACAATGAAGTATATAGTTAGAAAATAGATCAGGATGAGAACTATAAAATTCTATAGATAAAAAGTAGAACTACATTTCAGTAAGTGAAAGAAAACATAGTCTATATTCCTTTGGTGCTTAATCAATAGAATCACTGCTTTATTCATATCAAAATGAATAATATACATGTCATTCACTATTTATATTATTAAAACTAAAAGTTTCTTTTTTTTTTTTTTTCTGATTTTGAGCCACACCAGGTGATGCTCAGGGTTTACTCCTGGCTATGTGCTCAGAAATCGCTCCTGGCTTGGAGGACCATATGGGACGCCACCGAGGATCGAACCGTGGTCCGTACTGGGTCAGCCGCGTTCAAGGCAAATGCCCTAGAGCTGCACCATCACTCTGGCACGAAACTAGAAGTTTCTAAGAGAAAATATGAGAAGGCAATTGTATACTCATATAAGTTTTTCCAATTGTGATACAAGGGCAAAAGCAGTAGAAGACAATTAAATCATATAACCTAAAAAAAAGATATTCTTCACAGCAAAAGAAACAATAAAGCCAAAAGACAAGTAACACATTGGAAGAATATATTGACATTACATATCAAAATTATACTTGGAGCAATGTAATCTACAAATATATTTGAAGTTTTCAACATAAAAAATACATAAGGGGCCAGAGTGGTAGCACAATGGTAAGGTGTTTGCCTTGCACATGGCTGATCTCTGGCATCCCATATGAACCCCCAATCCAGGAGTGATTTCTGAGCTCAGAGCCTTGATTAACTCCTGAGTACCACTGGGTGTGGCCCAAAAATCCAAAAAATAAATCTATAAGGCTATTCATTAAAACATTATTCAAACAGTAAAAATCAAAACCCTCCTAAACATTAGGGCTGGAGTGATAGCACAGCAGTAGGGCATTTGCCTTGCACACAGCTGATCTAGCACGACCTTGGTTCTATCCCTGGGCATCCCATATGGTCCCCTGAGCCAGGAGGGATTTCTGAGATCAAAGCCAGAAGTAATGCCTGTGCATCACTGGGTGTGGCCCAAAAAGCAAAAAAAACCAAAACAAAAAATCCTCCTAAATATCATCTGACACTGAACTAATAAAAAACACATGTATAAAGAAACACACATACATAAAGAAAAGTCACAGTCACTTAAAAGAGAAAAGCAATTCACAGCAAGCATTGCTATTTCTTTAGGGAGAACTGGAACCTGAACCTCACCAAACCACTGCTTATGTAAGAGGACCACAAAATAATGAGTATCACATTTAGGGCTTTCTCATGCAAAGCATAACTTCCAGCCCATGGATCTATCTCTTTATCTTCATGATCTCATTACTAATATGTTAACTAGTACAGTACAGAAAAATGCAATTTGTTATTAACTCTCCTTCAAATATTAAATACACATAATAAAACCCTTTTTCTGCAAAGATTAGTAAATTGGCTCAGCTGTAAAATGCAGTTTATAAAATTCCATTGGAACAGACCCTTGCTCTTTCATTCATTCATGATCACAGCGACTTCCATGTTCTAACAGAAGAGTTTAATAGCTACACCAAACACAAATTGGCCTAGAACATTGATTTTTAGTTGACAAAACTCAGATTTATTTGGACCGATTACTTGTACAGACTTCATTTCCCACTTTGATTGAAAAATATCAGTCTTAAAAGCTTAATACAGGATAAAAATTCTAGATAGTCAATAAGCTTTATGCAAACCCTGTTAGAACCAATGTCTATAAAAGTGAATGACTTGGGGCCAGAGAGAGCTCAGTGATAGGGCGTTTGCCTTGCACACAGCCAACTCAGGACAGACAGTGGTTCGAATCTTGACATCCCATATGGTTCCCCAAGCCAGCCAGAAGCAATTTCTGAGCTCAGAGCTAGGAGTAACCCTTGAAAACCCAAACCCACCCACCCCCAACAGTGAATGACTTTAAAATAAGAATTATTCATTTAGTTTAATTACCAACTATTTTCAAGATATAATTCTGACTTCCATTATGGAAAGACTGAAGAATTTGTTGTGATTTAAAAAGAAATTTTAAATTTGATTATTTTTAAAAGAATCCCTTCCTCTCATTAACAGTAACTTGATAAGTTCAACATGGAAAGAGGACTAGAAAATCAAATTAAGCCTGGACTTATAAAACTCAAGTATACAAGATAAATGATTTATGTAAAAACACTTCCATTTTCATTATCTATTTTCTATGAGATAAGAGTTATAGTTTAAGCTTAAGATTTTTATCAAATAAAATTGATATGGAAAAACTTATTTGGTAACAAATGAAGTAAAGGATTACAGAAAGCAGTTTTTAGATACTGTATTTTCCAGTGTATAAGATGACTTTTGAAACAAAAAAAGTCAATCGAAAATCGGGGGTCGTCATGCGCTGAGTATATCTCGAAAAACATTTCAATATGCCATTAAACAAAAATCGTCTGGATATTGCCACGAAATGAATTTTCCAACTCAATCCTGCACCAATCACCACAAGGCTGCTCAGACCACCTCTCTAATTCAGCCAATCCAAGCAGGCTTTTTATACATGCAAATTAGACAATGTTCTGTACCTGAATCTACACTGTAAAAAGCCTGCTCAGATTGGCCAGAGTCAGAGAGGAAGTCTAAAATTAGGGGGTTGTCTTATATGCCCAGTCTTCTTATATGCCAGAAAGTACGGTATATTTTAGCTAAGATATTTATGAAGAATTTTAAATGCTTGATAAAAATGTCATTATTAACATAAAGCTTTTGAAGAAAACAGACTGAAAACCTGATAATAAAATACAAATAAAAAGAACCATGATAAAACTGAAAAAAGTACCTTCCATTCTTCTACTTTTGCATTGACAGCTACCATGATTGGATCATCTTCTTCATTTTTGACTTTCAAAAGATCTGTAAGCTCCTGGACCTAAATGACAACAATTAAGCAATTGCTTTTAGTATGCCAATTAGCATACTATACATACATATTTGAACACTTATACATACATTAGACAAACATATGCACATTATATAAATGAATATATAAATATTACCAATACATATTCATTACTGGATTAGATTCAGTTAAAAATGACACTTAAAAGTTCATGCACATTTACAGTTGTATAGTTAGTTATCTTCACTATTAGAAAGTCATATTTCTACTCTTCAAACATATCTAATGGAAAAATGGTGTATTTAAGGCAGGAGTCTCAAACTCAATTTACCTGGGGGCCGCAGGAGGCAAAGTCGGGTGATCCTTGAGTGCAAAGTCAGTAGTAAGCCTTGATCATTGGGGGGGTGACCCAAACAACTAAAACAAAACAAAACAAAACAAAAAAAGATTCCTCTAAGGCAGGGCCACAAAATGTTGTATGGAGGGCTGCAATCGGCCCACAGGCTGCGAGTTTGAGACCCCTGATTTAAGGTATAAATTTAAACTTTATGGTTCAGAATTTCCAACCATCTTTAATGGAAAAAAATCTCCATAATTAGAAGCTTTGTGATATAGTAATCTAAACAATCATTCAAATATCATATGCATGTCATGGAGGATTTATATAACATATTAAAAACACTTTTTTTTTTTTTTTTTTTTTGGTTTGTGGGCCATACCCAGTGACGCACAGGGGTTACTTCTGGCTATGCGCTCAGAAATTGCTCCTGGCTTGGGGGACCATATGGGATGCCAGGGATGAAACTGTGGTCCATGCTAGGTCAGTGCATGCAAGGCAAATGCCCTACCACTTGCACCACCACTCCAGCCCATTTTAAAAAAAATCTTTATTTAAGCACCATGATTACAAACATGTTTGTAGTTGGGTTTTAGTTATAAACAAACAGAACATCCCTCTTCACCACTGCAATAAAGATTAAAAATAAAGAATTTAAAAAATAATACAAATATACTTATATGTATTAGCATAGCAACATATGGTATAAAACAAACATTAATATTCTAAAAGTTAATATTTCTAATTTCTAATATACAAAATAAGGACTTTTCTAACACACGTAGGAAAACAAGACTGTTCACCTAGAACACTTACTTGGAGTCGATAATGATCATTCTCTTTTTTCAATTGATCCATCATACTATCTGTCTGATGCACAAGTGCTTTCATCCTATTGTATTCATCAGTCATCTTCTCCATTTCTTGTACAGATTCTTCTAAATTTTTTCTCATTTCTTGATTCTGAACTTCAATTTTCTCATTGGCTTCAGTTAAAGTCTAAGAAAATATCAAACATGAAGGTTAAAATCTTAAAAGTAAAATGTAAGCTAATTTATATATAAAAGAAGTCAAGTGCAGAGAAAAGAACATTTTTTATAAACTGTTATTAAAATTTAGTGTTAACCAATTAGGTAAAATTCAATATCATGAAAACTGAACATAATATCTGCATCTAAATATCTGAAAAAAATTTCAATTAAAAAAATTTTAAAGGCTAGAGAGATAGTACAGTGGGTAAGGTTTTTGCCTTGCATGCAGTCAAACTGGGTTCAATCCTTGGAATCCCATATTATCCCCTGAGACTGTAGAGATTGACCCCCAAAGTGCAGAACCCAGGAATAGGTCTTGAGCACAGAAAGTATGACCCCCTGCCCAAAAACAGGACCAGAGATCCAACCCAAGTCTTACTCTGACAGTTTTAATGTTAAATGCCACATCCCTATCCTACAATTGACGTTTTCTTAAATAATAACAAAGATAGGAATAAAAATAGAGCAAATCGTCATGAATAAGTACATTTTCAAAGATGCAATTTGTTTCACACATACAAGTACACAGTTGTAAATATATATCAAGCAATATATATGTAGGAACCATTCCTGTATGCTGCCAACCTGGGTTCAATCCCCAGCATCTGAAATGGTTCACTGTGTGTAGCCAGGAGTGATCTCTGAGCATAGAGCTAGAAGTAACCAAGCACTGCTGGGTGTAGCCCCAAAACCAAAAACATAAATAAGCACATAAATGTAGAATTGAATACAGAACTATATTGTAAATTTATACAATTAATATAAATATAATGTTTATAAGAATCATTGCCTTAAATGACTTCTATTAATTTTACCTGAATTTCATCCAGATATTGAACAAGCTCATAATTTTTTTTAGACAACTGTGATCGGTAATCACTGTCTTCGCCTCTTCTGGATAAAAGTGTCTCTTTCTGTGAATCTATTTGTTTCTGATAGTCAATAATATCTTGCCGAAGTTGTTCATTCTGAATGTAGACCAAACATAGTGTTCTATTAAGAAAATATATTCAGACAAACACAATGCATCATCCAAATCAGTGTCGCCTAACCACGGGTCATCTGTCCTTCTATGGATCTCCAAGATATAACAAGGAGGATACAAGGAAATTATGTAAATGGAGGGTCAAGCACAAGACTGGGGGCGAGGGGAGAGGAGGGCAAAACCACTAGAAGAGGAGGGTCACAGGAAGCCAACAAGGTCTGAATAAGGCTACAGTGGGAAATGTTAAGAAACATTCAGCTAAATCATTATCTCAAATGTATATGGAAATTCCCCAGGTTTCTCCACCTTTAAAGCCTCACCTTTTTCTTTAGACGTTTGTTCTCCAGAAAATCATTAGAAAGGGACAATTAGAAATAAGAAAGGTAACATAAAATTTAAAAAATTAAAGAAAGCAAGAGATATTTTAAAAGAGTGAGATAGTATCATGCATAACCAAAGAAAACAAAAAAACTGTAATTTTCAACCAAAACAAAGGCTGTGTTAAAAAGGAACTATTCCAAATCATTACGAAAGTAAATAAACATTATTTAGCTTAGAAGAACCAATAAGTATTCAGAACCCATAAGATTTTATGAAAAGTTGTTTACAAATGCTTGAAAAAAGAAGATAAATGAGCCAGAAACTCCTTCACATCTCCCTTATGTATATGATTTAAAAATATTCCTTATGGGGCCAGAGCAATAGCACAGTGGGTAGGATGTTTGTCTTGCATGTAACCAACCCAGGACCAATTGGATTCCATCCCCAGCATCTTATATGGTGCCCCAAGCCTGCCAGGAATGATTTCTGAATGCAAAACCCTGAGCACCACCAGATATTGCCAAAATAAATTCATTAAATATAAGTTATTACTACAGAAGCCAAGAATAACTTATAACAAAGAAAAAGCAAGATTTATCTTAAGAGATAAATATGGTACTAACAGGTCTCACCTTTTTTCTCATTATGAAAGTCACATAATAAAAATAG
Source organism: Suncus etruscus (assembly GCF_024139225.1). Lineage (NCBI taxonomy): Eukaryota > Metazoa > Chordata > Mammalia > Eulipotyphla > Soricidae > Suncus > Suncus etruscus. Next base: position 42,275,313 of record NC_064858.1, read on the forward strand.
CCACATTGAAAATATCATTCAGAAGATAGAAGTTTTGATTAGAATATAAATTTATAAAAAAAAGAACTTAAAGATCTTTATTGAACCATCAAAATCTCTAATTGTTTTACCAACCTCTCTTCTTAATTTGCTGTTTTCATTTTCTGCCTCCTCATTTCGAAGAGCCAACTAAAATTAAAAAAAGTGAAATTCAGTAGTAATACAATATAGATAGGTTATTAACATTAATTTAAATTTTAAGTTATCTCTAATAACCTAGAAAATGTTTAACTTCTAAATGCTAAACATTCTTATCAACCCAAGACATAAATAGTAAGTTTCACTTTTCAATAATAGTGAAAACTAGTATGTTTTAGGAAGGGTAAAAGAAGTAGAGTTTAGGGGGCCAGAGAGATAGCACAGCAGTAGGGCATTTGCCTTGCATGCAGAAGAATGGTAGTTTGAATCCCGGCATCCCATATGGTCCCCCGAGCCTGCCAGGGGTGATTTCTGAGCATAGAGCCAGGAGTAGCCCCTGAGTGCTGCTGGGTGTGACCAAAAAAAAACAAAGCAAAACAAAACAAACAATAAAAAGAAGTGGAATTTAAACTATTTATTTTCAGTTTGGGGGCCACACCCGCAGTGCTCTGGAGTTACTCCTGGCTTTGCACTCAGAGAGTGCTCCTGGCAGGCCTGGGGTACCATCTGGGATGCCAGAATAGAACCTTGGTCCATCCCCGGTCGGCCGCATACTAGGCAAACAACCTGCAACTGTGCTACAATTCCAGCCTCGAGTTTAAAAGATTTAAAAACAACAAAATAGCTAAAGAATAGAGAAATAAAAAGCAACACACTGATTCTTTCTCCCACTCGCAGAAAATCTAATGACACAGCAAGATCTTGACCATATTTCTGGTCCTCTATCTCAGGACGAGCTTATTCTTTGATCCCAGTAAGAGTTAAATTACTTAGAAATATCAGAAAATACAAGATAATGGTTAAAAAGAAATAGTCTGGGACAGTAGTCTAGCAGAAAGGTGCTTGCCCTGAATGTGGCCAATTCAGGCTTTATACGGGCATCAAATATGGTGCCTAAACACAACCAGAAGTAATCCCTAAATATAAACCACACTGTCATCAAAACTAACTAAATTCTACTTCCTCTCCCCCTAAAATAAGAAGCCTAAAGTAAATGTGACCTAGATTCATAACCCAGAACCAACAATTTCTAGTCAAGTGTGAAACTCCTTTAATATATCTTGTTTTTTTCATATTATATACTGACAAAGAATTAAAAACTAGCATAATGACTAATGCATGAAATATGAAATATTTGAAAATATGTAATATTTTTCTGCCCATTTTAAGTTTTTCCTTGTATCCACCCAAAAAGAAATTTACTGAAACCATTATGAATGTTTTCATCTATTGTTCAAACAGCATCATTTCTTTTATAACGATTTTTCACTTTTTGGCTTTTCCAGCTTATTTGAGAGAAGAAAAATAACTCTAGGGGACTGCCACTAAATTAAAAGACTATAATGAAAAACTAAATATATGGGTTGGAGCAATAGTACAGTGGGCAGCACTGCACAGGGCTAACCTATGTTCAGTCCTCAGCATCTATAATATAGTTCCCTGAGCACTGCCAGGAATAATTCCTCAGTGCAGAACCAGGAGTGAATCCTATCGCTGGGTGTAGCCTCAAACCAAATAAAACAAACAAAAACTAAATATAGTATGTGATCCTTGTGGAACCTGAGCTACTAGATTAGGATACTAGAAGGATATCATTATTGGGCCAAAATAAGAAATCTAATCTGCTCATCTAATTAGACATTAAATAATACTACTGAATCAGTATTAAATTTCCTAAACATGATAATTAGAGAGTGGTTATGGTTTAGATAGAGTATGTCATTCTTCCAGAGATGTGTTAAAATATTTAAATGAGAAACACCATGATGTCTGCCATTAACTCTCCAAAGGCTCATCAAGAAGAGAGAGAACTGGGGCAGGAGCAAGAGCACAGTGGTAAGGCATCTGCCTTGCACGTGGCCGATCCAGGACAGACTTTGGTTCAATCCTTAGCATATATGGTCTCCCAAGCCAGGAGCGATTTCTGAGTGCAAAGCCAGGAGTAACCCCTGAGCGTTGCGGAATATAGCCCAACCCCCCCCCCCAAAAAAAAGAGAGAAGATAGAAAACTATGTTTATGTGTATATAAATATGCTGACAATAAAAGAAGTACAATATCAACAATATGGGTCTAAATAACAACTATCTCATATGGTAAGTTTCAAAAATGAATCATAAATGAAAGCTTGTAAGAATATACTACCATATGGTAAGGATTCTGTACTATATATTTTATACATAGATCAGTCAAATACATAGTGTAGTTCCTTGAATTCTGCAAACTCTTACCTCTTAATAGATTAGTATGACAGAGATCTGTCCTTAACTGTGACACAAATCTCAGGTCCTCTGCTGGCTTAACTTCTACTTTAGATCTTAATTTACTGATCACTTCCTGAATCTCAAGATTGTTTTATGTATTCCCTCCCTGTTATATTCTAGAGTATTCTTATGTTCTTATGTTCTTACATATCTGAACTATCATATTATTCCTATTTTATATTATTGACAATGAATTTCCTGAAAATCAAAACCTTTTCCTACTAGATCCCTCATACCTAGCACAATCTCTGGCATATATTATATTCAATAAATTAGAATGATTCATTTCCAGGAAGAAATTGACAAAGCAAATCATATTAATCAAAAAACCTAACAGATGGAAAGGCATATGGGTCATATATTCAAGTTTTCTATGTGCCTATCAATAAGATAAAAGTCTAAGAAATAAAAAGGTAACAAATTAGCTAAGGGCATGTGGCATAAATGATGAGAAACTATCAGTTATGAACTATGACCCCTCCCCCCAAAACCAACAATACAGACATTCCTCGAAACCATACTACTGTCTTATATCAGAGGTTGGACCCTTAAGAAATACAAAGGCCTTCTGTGTTTTTACTAAGTCACCAAAACAAATAGCAGATAATGGATAATAACTGATTTCAAACCTTGACCTCTGATCAAATTATACTTTATAGCCTAATTATAAGAGAGACTAACTTTTATAAGACTCTTCTAAATTACATAATAAAATACACAAAACATAGATGTTTTATCGTACAAAAACATTTAAAGTAAATTCTCATTAAAAAGCAGTATTACTGGGGCTGGAGCAATAATCCAGCAAGTAGACCTCTTGTCTTGCACGTGACCAGCCCGGATTCAATCCCTGGCACCTCAGAAGATCCCCAAGTATTGCCATGAGTAATTCCTGAGCACTATCAGGTGTGGCCCATCAAAACCAAAAATAAATATCTACATAACAACATTATCTCATAAGCTTTGTCCATAGTAAAATTTATCACTCTTTTCCAAAAATTAAACTATCAGACTAATGTGAATGACAGGACACAAAGGTAGAAAAAGTTCCTAGGCATCTGACAGGAAAGTTACCACATTGAAGCACCACATTTTATACTGTTTACTGACAGTTGAGGCAAATAGAAAATGTTTTATTTTCTGACAGAAGATACATTATTTTTGAAAAAAAATGTCAAACTGCTTATGTTAAATTTAACATAGCATCAATTATTTAAGTAACAAGGAAAAGTTTAATAACAAAATGTTTGTATAAAAATGTATGATTTGAAGCATATATTCACTTATTAAATAACATATACTTGTAAATAAGAAATTATGTTATTTTTAATATATATTTTAGCAATTACTTTCCTAGTCTACTGCAAATATAAGAAAATATTATTTTCCCCAAAATAGCTATGACAAGAAAATATTTATGAGACCTTTATATCAGTATTTTAAACCATATTGATATTATATAGGTAATGCTAATTTCCTAAGAAAAAAATAATTTCCAAGTCATAATCTGAGAAATAACTGACGAACTACATTTCAAAGTCCATAGAACTATAAATAACTGTGAATAATTTTTCACAAGCAATAAGCAAACATTAATATTACCAATACTTATAAAACCACAATCAGATACTCAATTTAGATTAAACTTCCCTATTTAGATAATTTAAAATTCATCAAAAAAAAAAACAATGTGCCTTACTTGTTCATTAACTTTCTTTTCTTTCTCCAACTCCTTTTCCATGTCTTCTAATTCTCTATCTTTTTGTTCCAATTGCTTTTCAAGTTGGCGAATTTCTTCACGTAAAAACCGAGTGTCACGCCCACCTACAGAATGCTGTGCCATCTTAATAAGTCAAAAATATTAAACAATACTATCAGATTTGAATATTGAAATTAATAAAAAAACAAATAACCATAGTTATTTTCAATTTATATGGTATAGTAGGACCAATATTTTCTAATCATGCTAGCTTAAGAACCCACACTCCTACTTCTTAAATTTACTTGAATATTAATTAGTTATTATTCACTAGTAAAGAGACTTTCATCTATTCACCGTATGATTCCATTACTCTTCTACTTTAACTATTTTTTTCTTTACCTCCTTCAACAAGTTTTAAACTGTGTTCTCAGAAATCCTCCTCCAAGATAAATGAGTATTTTATCATTTTAGTCTCTATTTTTTTAATAAACCCTCCTATTCAAATCCTTGCCATCACTACAATTTGGACCTTATCATATACTGACTCATTTGGAACTCTCTCATTTGGGATATATATCACTAGTTCACATGTTAAAACTTAGTATTTAGGTTTTGATTTAGCCCAAACTGCAATTTTAAAACAACTATTTCTAGAACAGGGGCGGCGAACAAGTTCGACACAAAGACCCAAAATTTTAAACTGTGATAGTCAGAGAGCCACACCATGCAGTGACCTGCCAAAACAGACAAACATTCACACAAAAGCATATAATTTTAACAATAATCTATTAAACACAGATTTCATTTTGCCATTTTGAGTGAGGGTCAAAATCCTGAGTGATGGTGAGGGTGTGCTGCGTCTTCCACACTAAGAACTAATGGCCAGATGTGACCCAACATGTGCCACACAGGTCCCCCGCTCACTGGCCCAAGCAGTTGTTTCCAAGGGATGGGAGATGGGATGATGCAGCCTGGGGGCGGGACTACACGCTCGGAGATCTCTCCTCAGAGGTCCCTCCACAGAAGCAGCAGAACAAAATCCAAACTTGGCATAGAGCCACAGTATACAAAAAAATGTTAAGAGGCAAAGAGCCACATTCATTTTGGCCGGGAGCCGTGTGTTCACCACCCCTGTTCTAGAAGCACAGCAACTTAAACTCTCATGTGACATCTAATTTTCCAACCCCTTCATATTTCAAAATTCATTGAGAAATTTTGTCACCATCATGGGTGCCATCTTTCAACAGCTACCTAAGCATATTCTGTGTCCTTATGACTTTCATGATTTTTCATTATTTTATTTGCTTCTTGGTGTTTCTATAGCTTTTAATTCCCATGTTCACACTAAGATTGTCTCTAGCTACCGTTGGGCCTCAAAGATCATCTCTCATCTTTTGCATCTTCTCCTTCCATCACCTGATCTTCACATTCTTGCCTTCTCAGATGAGATTTCATAATTATCAATGCTTATAAGTGTTTTCTCACTAACTGCTTCCAATGACACTGACCTACTCTCTATAGCAGCTGCCTAGCTAAAACTTAAAAAAGAATCCCTAAAACTTTAAAATTCAGTAATAAATATTCATTGGCAATTAACTGTCATTGTCCTAGAAACTAACAGTTGGAAATTTTATTTTTATAGTCAAAGCTCTTTTATTTTTTTATACATTTCTTTAGAACCTTCAGTTTTTTATATATATATAAAATAAAATATAAATAAAAAAATATATATATAAGAGAACACCCCCTTCACTGGTGCAACATTCCCATCACCGATGCCCTCCATCTCTCTCCTCCCCAACCCCTTGCCTGCACTCAAGATAGGCATTCTGGGCCCAGAGAGATAGCACAGCGGCGTTTGCCTTGCAAGCAGCCGATCCAGGACCAAAGGTGGTTGGTTCGAATCCCGGTGTCCCATATGGTCCCTCATTCACTACTATTGTCATGGTAGTTGTCAGTATAGTCATTTCTCCAACTGAACTCACCACTCTTTATGGCAAGCTTCATATCATGGGCCAGACCTTCCAGTCCTCATCTCTACTGTCTCTGGAGATATATCTATCTATCTATCTATCTATCTATCTATCTATCTATCTATCTATCTATATATATATATTGGGTTTTGGGCCACACCCAGGACTCTCAAGTTACGGGAACCATATGGGATGCCAGGGATTGAACCACAGTCCTACGCTAGCGCATGCAAGGCAGATGCCCTATCACTTGTGCTACCACTCTTGGCCCATCTCTGGGTATTATTACAAGAATGTTATTTACTTTTCTTAAAACCCATAGAGAGACTATTCTGTGTCTATCTCTCTCCTGACTTATTTCACTCAGCATAATAGATCCCATGTCCATCTATGTATAGAAAAATTTCATGACCTCATTTCTTCTGATGGCTGCATAGTATTCGACTGTGTATATGTACCATAGTATCTTTGGCCACTCATCTGTTGTTGGGCATCTGGGTTACTTCCAGATTCTGGCTATTGTAAATAGTGCTGCAATGAATATAGGTGTGCATATGGTAGTTTTGTGTTACGTTTTTGTTCCTATGCTATATCCCTAGGAGTGGAATAGCTGGATCATATGGGAGCTCAATTTGCAGTTTTTTTGAAGTGGTTTTTTTTCTTGTTGTTGTTGTTTTGTTGTATTTTTGGGCCCAGTGACACTCAGTGGTTACTCCTGGTTATGTATTCAGAAATGGCTCCTGCATTGGGAGACCATCTGGGACGTAGGGGAATCGAACCATGGTCCATCCTAGGTTAGCATGTGCAAGGCAAACACCCTACCACTTGCACCACCACTCCGGCCCCTTGACTTTTTTTTTTATGTTTCACTCTTTTTTATTGATTGATTGATTGATTGGTTTGGAGGGCCACACCCAGAGGTGCTAAGGGGTTACTCCTGGCTCTGCACTCAGAAATCTCCCCTGCAGGCTGGGGATCACATGGAATGCTGGGAATCAAACCAGGTCTTGCCCATGTCGGTTGCATGCAAGGCAAACACCTAACTACTATGCTATCTTTCTGGCCCCTAGAATCTCTATATTGTTTTCCATAAAGGCTGAACAAGATGGCATTCCCACCAAAAGTGAATGAGAGTTCCTTTCTCCCACATCCCCACCAGAACTGATTGTTCTTATTCTTTGTGATGTGTGCCAGTCTCTGTGGCATGAGATGGTACCTCATTGTTATTTTGATTTGAATCTCCCTGGTGAATAGTGATGTGAAGCATTTTTTCATGTGTCTTTTGGCCATTTGTATTTCTTCTTTGAGGATTCTCCCCATTTTTCAATGAGGTTAGATGTATTTTTCCTGTTAAGTTCTGTCAGTACTTGTATATCTTAAATATTAGCCCCTTATCTGATAGGTATTGGGTGAAGAGTTTCTTCCATTCTGTGAGTGGCCTTTGTATCCTTGTCACTATTTCCCCTGAGGTGCAGAAGCTTCCCAGCTTAATATAGTAACATCTGTTTATCACCATTTCCACTTGTTTGAGTGATGCACAGTTGGAAATTTTAAAAAGTAAACTAATTCAATTGCAGACTTATTGAAGAATGAGGATTGAACTTAAATAGTCTGATACTAGATTTCCTCATGGGGAATATTTTCTCTAGCATATTTCTATTTCATTTCACTTCTGGAAAATTACTACACATTTCTCTCTATTATTTTTACAGCTATGTAAGAAGCAAAAAGTTTTACTCTCAACTTACAGGCAATAAAAATATAAACCAACAAGTTTCATTTGTCTTCCCATCCTATTACAGAGAAAACAGCAACTCTCTCCTTTTAAATGTTCAAGAATTTGCACATTCTTTCTCATATTCTCAGGATCCGCAAAGTATTCCAATTTCCACTATGAAATATTCATCTTTGAGTTCCTGTCTCAGAAAATATGTCTTTTGACATAATACTATGGCTGAAGACTATCTCTAGTCCTCAAATCCCACATGCCTCAATTACTAGTAATTATCTGTGCACCCCATCCATCAAGCTTTTTTTTTTTTTTTTTTTTTTTTTTTTTTTGGTTTTTGGGCCACACCCTGTGACGCTCAGGGGTTACTCCTGGCTATGCGCTCAGAAGTCGCTCCTGGCTTGGGGGACCATATGGGACGCCGGGGAATCGAACCGCAGTCCATCCAAGGCTAGCGCAGGCAAGGCAGGCACCTTACCTCTAGCGCCACCACCCGGCCCCATCCATCAAGCTTTTATTGCTTTTATTTGGTCCAGAATTAGCTAATCAAGTTGATTTCTCATAAAATGCTGAGAAATGAGGGGACACTGCTGGCGGGAAAGTTGCACTGATGAAGGGGGATGAGCATCTTCTGACTGAAATCCAATTACGAACATGTTTGTAACCATGATGCTTAAATAAATAATTCTAAACACAATATTCTTACTATTTTTATCCAATATTTTATCTAATATGAAAAACCTATAAAATAATTCAAAAGCATAAAACTGATGTATCTATAATTTAGCAGAAACAAAAGCACATACCTCTAGTTCATTTTCCAATTTCATTACTTTAGTTTTTAACTGGTTTTCTATTAGAGAAAATAAATGTTTTAACAATCAGACTTTCATTAAATAAGTTGTTAAATAAATCTCAATAAATTATTTTAAAAGATTCCCTCATTATGATGAGAAAAATATTATTTTATACTTGACCCAAGATATAAGATTTTTAGAAAAAAGTGATATACGTAATACGTAGACTAAATTAAAATTCTCTATTTCATTAATATATCAAATCCACTACTTAATACTTTAATAAACATTTTTGGCAGTTACCAAATTTTGCTTGTTCTTCACCAGCTTTTTCAACTTCTTCCAAAGCCAGCTCTACTTCTTGAGCTTTCATCTAAATTTTAAAAAGAAAAAATACTAAGATACCTTTACACTAGATTATAAGCACACACACACACACACACACACACACACACACACACACACACACACTAAAAAAACGTGGATTTTTTTTTTTTTTGGTTTTTCGGGCCACACCCATTTGATGCTCAGGGGTTACTCCTGGCTAAGCGCTCAGAAATTGCCCCTGGCTTGGGGGGACCATATGGGACGCCGGGGGATCAAACCATGGTCTTTTCCTTGGCTAGCGCTTGCAAGGCAGACACCTTACCTCTAGCGCCACCTCGCCAGCCCCAACATAGATTTTTTTTTAAATCTCCTTATTCCTTGCAATTTCTAATATATAGAGATTTCATACCTGATTCCTCTATTCTGTTCTTTCTATCTTAAATATCCATCAGTATTGCAACTTTAATGCTTCTGATGCTCTAATGCTTCCCACTATGTTCCTATACCTGTCTTTACTCTAACACATGCTTTATGCCAAACTCCTTCACAGTATTCCTAAATAGCTTCAAATTTGTCCTGTAAACATACTTTAACTAGCATTCCTAATGCATTTTGATGTTTTTTACCCTCTGAGAGGTGGGGTTGGTTTGGCGCCACATCTGGCAATGTTCAGGGCTTCCTACTGGCTGTGCTCTAGGATCACTCTTGGTGGAACCTGGAGGCTTTATGGATGCCAAAAATTCAATTCTAGGTTGGACAAGTGTAAGGCAAGTATTCTCTATCTGCTGTATTCTAACTCTGGTCCCTATAGCTTATTCTGGTAATCAACTGTGGCTCAAAACTGTGTATGAGAAAGAGTATAGTGGATATGGCAACCATCTTGCATGTAAGTGACCCCAATTTTAAACCCTGGTACCATATATTATCCCTGAGCAGAGCCAGAAGTGGTTTCAAAGCACCACAGTATGGTTTCCCCTCAACCTCCAAATCTTTAGACTCCTCTAACTGCTGATAGCATGAACAATTTATTTAATATACAACTTAAAATCCTTGACAATCTATTTCAAGTGGCTCAATATCTGTTTCATCTTCAGCCTGAATAAATTCTCTGCATTGATCTCTCAAATGTAAATAATAGACACATTTTGTATTTCCAGTTTTTATTTATGGCAATCACCATTCTAGCGTGGCTTTATTATTTTACCATGACCTTCTACTTACCTAAAATTACAATTCAGCCTTTTGCCCTGTTAGGTTTTCTCACACCTCAATCTCTGTTCCTCATAATAAATCTTTATAATAATCTGCTGTTTTCAAATAACTCTAGAATTACCTTTAAAATTAACATAAAATCTCCTTTTTGGGCCCGGAGAGATAGCACAGCAGCGTTTGCCTTGCAAGCAGCCGATCCAGGACCAAAGGTGATTGGTTCGAATCCCGGTGTCCCATATGGTCCCCCGTGCCTGCCAGGAGCTATTTTCTGAGCAGACAGCCAGGAGGAACCCCTGAGCATCGCCGGGTGTGGCCCAAACCCCCCCCCCCCCAAAAAAGAATCTCCTTTTTATCTGGGACATTCAACAAAAACTGACAATGCTTTTACACACTAAAACTGTTAATCCACATTTGAGAGTTCTGACTTTCGAGTAGTGATTTAGAATTCCAAAGTACTTGCACAGGCATTAAGAACATAATTTTGAACTTCTCACATATACTCAAACGCTATTATTAAAATCTACTGAACACCAACCTTCATTAGCGACTGAGTCACTCGAAAAAGGTGAATCACATTTTCTTGACTTTCATTCGTTAGCTCATTTGCTTCCACCTAAACAGAAATGCAACTTTTTAAAAGTTTGGTAACATCTCATTAACATCTAAGTACTCTATTTTTTTAAAAATAATTTTATTGTGACCAACGTGAATTATATTTGAGTAATATTTGAGGTACATAGTGGCATTGAATCAGGGGTATTCTCATCAGCAGTGTTGTCCTCCCTCCACCCCAGTTCCCAGCATCCACCTCTTTTGCCCCCGGGGCTGCTAGGATAACTAGTCCCCTCTTCCATGATCTGAGTGACAACACTTATGTGTACGCATATTTACTCATTACGCACTTTGGATAAAGAAACCAGTAAATTATCTGCCAATTCTTCTTGTCTAGGCAAGTCATCCGGATCGACTTTCATGATTTCTTTCCAATTTATATTAGGTGACATCTTGACTTTCTCTCACTGGGCTTGACTTTCTGTGAACAAAATGGGGTGGGACATTAGCATTTAAAAAAAAATAAACAGTGGCATGATGTGTTTACATGACTGTAGAGTGTTTGAAAGGCTAAACCACTACAGATCTCTAAGATATTATTAGCAAGGAGTTCAATAGTCTTATCAACAGAAGAGCAGGCAAAAATATCCTTGGGTCAAAACAAAAACCAGCAGGTATTGACTGCCAGGGCTGATAAGTGACTTGGGACATATAGCCCAGATCACTCAAGGGGGTGCGATCTGGACCGACTCCCTCCACCACCACCCCTTACCACCGACACTTGACACATCATGGGGGGGGGGGCAGGCTGGGGATGGGTGGGAAATATGCCTGGAAGGCTGCTAGCAAAGGGGTTAATAGACTCAGGAAACTAGGGGATGCAAGAAGCAATTTAGATAAGTGCAGTTAGAGCACGCAGAACAGAAAAGACAGATGGGTCGGAGCACCGGGGAGGGAGCTGGAAGGAGCGGCTGCAGCTTAAGGCCTGGAGGCTTCAGGACACATAATTCACGTCCAGGAAAAACTCCGCATGAACCGCCCGCGGGACCGCGTCTGGCAATTAACGGTGACCTCTTCTTTCTCTTACTGCACCCACCGAGTCGATTGGGTCCCCCCCGGGGTCAGAGAGACAACAGGATCCCTACAACTAGTCACATCAGACCAGCAAGCTACGGCGACGGCTGCTGCTAGGCGACGCCATTTCCCCGCCCCGCCAGAATCCCGGATGCAGGGTGGCGCAGCAGCCAGCCTACAATTTACGACAGGAGGTGCTGCTTTACGTTTCGATTCCCTCAGCCTGCTGCCGGGGTCGCTGGCAGTGTAAGAGCCAGATGGAGGACTACAAATCCCAGAATGCACTTCTGCCTGGCGTGGGAACCGCAGTCTCGGAATGCGGCCTTTCCCGGCGTGCTGTGCGGCCGCGCCGGCGACCGGACCCCGGCTCGGTGGGGCTGAGACGCACCGGGCGCGAGCCGGGGGAGGTGGGAGTATCATGCGTGTGAGCTCGGCCGCTTGGCTCTCGGGACCGCTGTTGCTGGGTTTCAAATCCTAAGCAAGCGTGCAGGTGAGGAGGGGGTGCAGAGCCCGGGCCAGGTGTTGGGAAGCGAGAAGCTCCCCGCGTCTGCAGACACTATTGCACTATTTAAATTTTTTATTTTATTTTGCAATCATCTCCAGGGCTGGGATGTGATCTGGAAGAAGAAAAATGATTTTTTAAATTTTGGGGGTGGGGGAGTAGAGGTGAGTATAGGGCAGTGCTTCTCAATTATTTTTTTGTCATGCCCCCCCTAGGAAGAAGAAAACATTTTTTGCACCCCCAGAGCGACTGTAAATAGTATCTTTATTTAAAAGAAATATAATCTACAAATCAAAAATATATAAAATAATTTGAGCTGATTTTTTAATCAGAGGTGGTGTCTGGATTAATGGCTACAATGAGCACGTTTTGCAATGCATAGCTTTGCGAAGCGGGGTTTAAAACAGGACTCAGCGACTCTCAGCTCCAGAGACATAAACACGGAGCTTAGCTTGTTATGACAGTGTTTGCCGAGGTCATACGCGCCCCTCTTTAAGGGGCCTCATGCCACCCACTGGGGGCGGCCCCACTATTTGAGAAACACTGGTATAGGGGATCACAGTCAGCATCCCTGTGGAGTAGGTAGCTAGCTAGTCCTGCCTGGGCACGTCTTTGCTGGGGCTGCTTCCATTTCCCATGACACCTCCCAGTGACATCTCTCTCTCTCTCTCTCTCTCTCTCTCTCTCTCTCTCTCTCTCTCTCTCTCTCTCTCTCTCTCTCTCTCTCTCTCTCTCTCTCTCTCATCTCTCTCTCTCTCATCTCTCTCTCTCTCTCTCTCTCATCTCTCATCTCTCTCCCTCTCCCTCTCTCCCCCTCCCCCCCCTTTCTCCCCCATCCTCTCCCTCTCTCTCCTCTTCTCTTCCTCCACTTTCTCCCTCCCTCCTTCCCTTCCCTGGCTCAGTAGAAAAAATAGGCCGATTTTCATGAGCTGCACTTAAAAGAATAACTGGAATCTTGGGGTTTTAATGCCGGCGGGGCAGACAACTGATGATGCCATGGTTTACTCCTGTAGCTGTGCTCAGGGATCACTCCTGGAAGAGCTTGGGGGACCCTATGTGGTGCCAGGGATTGAATCCAGGTTTGCCACGTGCAAGGCAGGTTGCCCTCCCTGCTGTGTTCTCTGTCTAGTCCCCCACCCCTTCCCCAACCTTGAACATGGCATATAACAACTGCTAATACTCTCTGCTACTCCTTGACATCCCAAGAATGCTTTCATCAAGGCAGCTTTTACTCTGTAATTCTTGTTTCTGCCCATTGGTTTGCTGAGGTCTCACCTGGAAGGTGGGTCACTTAGCCTCACCCCATTGCATTGGGTAAGGCTCTCACGATGTGAGTCAGTAGACAGAATGCTTGATTCCCTTTTCCCCGACCAAACAATATTTGCTTCTCTTCTGTTGTTAGCTTTACCAAACAGGTGTGCTTGGTGCCTTTGGTGACCATTTCCAGAACCTGTGGGCAGTCTTCACTTTGCAGGCAGTGTCTAGTGCCCTGGAGTAACTACGTTGTACTGGAGCCTGGGGATTCAATTGCCAGTGTGCCTCCCTGTAATCTCCTACCTTGTACAACTTCTCGGGAAGAATGTCCACTGCCCATATCAGTGATTGTTAAGATTTATAGGGGATGAGGAAGGCACACTTGGGTGTGTTGCTAAGGGACTCTTTGTGTGTCTGCCTTCAGAACCACTTTGGTACTGCTTGGGGAACCATCAGAGGTACCTGTTATCAAGTCTGGAATGCTGCATGCAAGGCCTCACCTCCTGTAAGATAAAGAGTTGCTTTTCCCTTCAGTCCATTTCTTAATCTCATTCTTCATTGTACTTCTCATGCTCTGGTTAGTTTATTTTAGCCCCAGTTACACAACTAAAAAATGGGGGGGAGGGCTGTGAAATATCCTTGCATGCTTCTCCTGACTTTATATCAAGAGTGAGCCCTGATGGCACTATGTTATCTGTCCAGAGTGCCTTACCTCTTACAATGAAGTCTCCGACCCTAGACTTAACTATTTGCAAGTGTATGCTATCTGGAAGGTCACCTTTTCCTATTGCTGATTTTGTTTTGTTGATTTCCTTTACTGTTAGTTTTTTTTTTCTTGATGTAATCCCATTGTTCCATTATGTTTTTATGTCTTGCTTTTATTTTTAAATCCAAAACTTTGCTAAATTTCAAGTTTTTAATCTGTTTGCAGTTGACTTTTTGTAAATCTGAGATAGGAGTCCTATTTTTTTTTTTTTTTTTGGCATGTGATAGTCTCTTGTTTGTCAAACATCATTTATTGCACTGGCCTTTTCCTTCTACATACTTTATTTCTTTGTTTTCATTTCTATTATTATTTGTTTTACTTGATTTTGGTTATTTTTTACAGTGCTGTGAATAAAACTTCCATATTCAAGGCTTGCCCTCTACCTCTGGGTCACTATCTTCTCCTTTGTATTCAAGGCTTATTCCTGGCTGTGCTCAGATTCCTTGCTAGTGGTGCTTAAGGGAGGATATATGGTGGTTGGCTTCTTACTGGGTCTGCTACCTATAAAACCAGAAACTTATCCACAGTCTTCTCTCCCTGTCCTCAATGTTACACTATCTTAATTACAATAGATTTTCATTATCTTATTTATTTTCCTCATGGAAATCCTGTGATAGAAATATTTATATTGACCTCATTTTCAAATTAAGAAACTGCGTCTAGACAAAATTATGCGCGCTGATGAACACTCTGATTACCATAATATGACTAGCTGAGGTTCCTGTTTCCATGCTTTCCTGCTTCTTAAGATAGGCTGGAATCAGTATTTATAAAGTCCACTTGAGTTTTGGTTATCATAGATGAATCCATATAACATTGGTTACTCAAGAACTTGAGTTTTCAGGTTTTTGTGGATGGCACACCTGGCAGTTCTTAGGGCCTTTTAATTCACATTTACCAGGGAAGATTAAGCATCTAAGAATTAAAAACTAGTAGGTTTACAAAAACAGATGCTTAAATTGGAAGCTTATTTTTATTTTTTATAAGGCGTGCTCCCAGAAGTGTTGGACTGACTGGAGTTTGTGTTACTTGATGATAAGGTGCAGGCTAGTTAGTTTGGGGCTGGGGCCTGCGGGTCACATGGTGACATTTCAGGGTCATCATAGCCATGTCTTGAAGTATTGGCTGGAAGCAGGAGGTGGGGGCGGGGGGGGGGGGGGTTCCATCTAGTGCTGGGATTAAACTCAGGACCTCCAATATGCTAGGCATATGCTTATCATATAAACCGACTTCCAGACTAGTATACTTACTTTTGAAGTATAATTGTTGATTTTTTTTTTTTTTTTTGATTTTTGGGTCACACCCAGTTGTGCTCAGAAATCACTCCTGGCAGGCTCAGGGGACCATGAGATACCGGGGTTTGAGCCACCATCGATCCTGGATCAGCTGTGTGCAGGACAAATGCCCTACCACTGTGCTATCTCTCGGGCCCCAATTCTTTTTTTGGGGGGGGGTTCGGGCCACACCCATTTGATGTTCAGGGGTTACTCCTGGCTAAGTGCTCAGAAATTGCCCCTGGTTTGGGGTACCATATGGGACGCCTGGGGATCGAGCTGCGGTCCTTCCTTGGCTAGCGCTTGCAAGGCAGACACTTTACCTCTAACGCCACCTCGCCGGCCTCTCGGGCCCCAATTCTTGATTTTTGACTGCAGCTGCCTGTTTGGGATTATTGTTATTATTAATATTAATAATTTCACTTATTGTTTCCTATTCATTTTCTTTCAGGGGTTTCTTTTTTTTTTGGATTTTCTACGTCCCTTTTGTTTTCACTTGCCAATTCCCAGCAATCTAAGGAATCTGCCTAAAGATGAACTTCATTTAAAAGTGAAAACATGAAAGAGGTGGGGTAGGAGGGAGTTGGGGGGCATTGGTGGTGGGAATGCTCCACTGGTGAAGGGGGGGGGTATTCTCTTTTATAACTAAAATCCAACTACAAACAGATTGTAATCATGTTGCTTAAATAAAGATATTAAAAAGAAGTGAAAACAAGTTTAAAGATTAATTTGCTAGCTAACGAAGCTAATATATTAACACAGCTCTGAGCCACAGCTCTATTTTTTGTTTGTATTTTGTTTCGTGAGTTTTTCTTTTGCTTTTATATAGTTTCAGACCAGAAGTCCTCAAACTATTTAAACTATGGGCCAGTTCACTGGCCCTCAGACCATTAGAGGGCCAGACTTAGAGTTCAAAAAACACTATGAACAAATTCCTATTCACATTGCATATAACTTATTTTGAAGTAAAAAAAAAAAAAAAAAAAAAAAAAACCAAATGGGAACAAATAAAATATTTAAAATGAAGAACAAGTAAAGTTAAACCAAAAACTTACCAGTATTTAATGGAAACAATGGGCCTGCTTTTGGCAGTTTGAGGATCCCCTACCTGAGACTGAAAGAAGGAGTCAAGAGACAGAAGAGTCAGAGAGTGCGGTGCAGATCCCACACATGCATGCTATGGGCCTGGGATGAGTCCTGCAGCTAAGCAGAACAGGCAGTGGCTGCAAAAACACCCAGCAGGTCTATGGGCCTTAGATTGGGTACAGCTGGAAACTAATAATGGTCAGTCTTTATTTTCTGTGTGTTTGCTTTAGGAAGGTTGGTTTCCAGAGGGCATGCTGAGTAATATTTTCTGAAAAGTGGTGGTAGTCCAGATAAATTTGGAAATGTCAGGTCTAGATCTTAATACTTTCTAATATATTTATATGTAACTGAGAATCAAGAAATTTCATTCAAGTTCTTATGAAACTCACCATTTTTCTCCCTCAAATTTTCTGCTTCAGTTTTCACCAAGCAAAGGGATTTATTTATGTGACTATTTTATTAGTGGCCTCATTACAGGAGCATTTGTTTTGCCTCAACCTGCCTTCTTTATCTCTGAGGTTTTATGAACATTTTAATGTAAGTAAAATCACAGAAAAAAAACTTGTTTTGTAATCATTGTTGCCTCTTTTTAAACTTGCCTCTTTTCTTTGTACCAAACAACTTTGTGTCTTGAGTGGTACTTTATTATTTTCTTTGCTGATTTCTCAAAAATAAATGGTAGTTTACTTTCTCCCTTACCTAACTAGAGCAAGGACGGCGTAAATGTTTCATTTTGCCTTTTTCTAGGGAGAGGAATCATGATGTTGCAAGCAGATACTTGTCTTTTTTCAACATGAGGGAACAGGAAAGATTAGTAGTGGGAGTCAGTGTGAATGAAGAATTTGTAGGCCAAATTTTAGAGATTTTAAATACTGATAAAATATAGCAAATTATATTTACTGGAGCAGATGTAAACACAAAGTCATTAAACTGAGGACTTTCTTAGTTTTTCTCATCCCAAGTTCATGCATTTCATTCAACAGTTGTACTATATGTATATGTGTATGTATATGAGATGTGTATCTACCTAGCACATTGTACTAATCTTAGAATGATCACTCAGAACAGCATTGCTGATGGGATGATTCTAAGTTTTGTTTCCATATTGTAATTCATGATATTCCATTTCTCTAAGTAAATGTAACTAATCCTCCTCAACCTGTGCGTCTGGTTCAATAGCCTGGTAAGCTGAGAACAGAAACAAAGTACCCTCTTTTTTAGGTGCTTTACAGGCTTACTGGGACTCTTCTCTGATTTCTGGAAATAATTTCCAAAAGTAAGGTTTTAGCAGATTATTTTGAGGATCCACTTACTGACTTTCTAGGATTGTTTTTACTGTGCCGTCCCTTAGCAGAAGGGCAAGGGGTCTTTCTGTGACTTTTATCAGTCTTTTGTGAGAGTCATTTGTGAGTCACCTACCCTCACAACCCAGTAACCTTCCAAAGGTTCAATCTACTAATACCACTATACCACTATAGAGTTTTATGAATTAACAGTGATTTGGGAGAGGTTGACCAAGCATTCATTCCTGCACAACTGCCATTTTACAGTGATGTATTATGTTGTTATAGTAATGTCCCCCAGGAAATCATACCTTCCTCTGTGCCCTTACCTTATACAACTATAACTCTTTTACCTAACTTCTGCCCTTGCCAGGGTCTTATGGATAGAACCTAAACTGACTCCACAACTGAGTTCATGACATATGTAAGAACTAGCTCTCTCCTCTCTTCTACTGTCCCTTAAGATCTTTTAAACTTACCTTAGACCTCCCCTACACTGATTGTGAGATTGTCCTTTGGTGGAGACATGGGGTAGGTATTTAAGTCATGTCCTTACAGTAATCTTGGCTACTCTTTGCTCTGTGCTCTGGTTCACATGAGCTAAGCATGTTACTTTCCATCTAGCCCCTAAATTTATCCTGCTTGCTCATTAGTGAAAATTAGTCAATAAGTAGACTTGCTTTGCATTACGACCTTGCTCATTAAAAAGCCTTTTCTAAATGACTGGTGAAAGAAGTTCAGGTAGCAGACTGGATCTCCAAGAATAAATCCCATCCTTAGATAGCTGACCTTAGCTAAGCAGGATGACTTTAAGCATATACTACTACTAACCTCAAGAAAGACCAGTAGTAGAACTATGTATTTTGGATGTGACTCAAAAACAAAACAGAACAAAAACAAAAAAACAAAAAAAAGATAGTCCAAGAATGTAGTATCTCAAGAAAGGGGAAAGCTAATTCTGCTTATTCATGAGTTCAGTGTGAAGCCATACAAGGTTCTATGCCCAAATTTTATTTTTCTGAGTGTACTTTGGAGGTAAGCTTTGTGATTGCAAATGAATCTTTACAAAGAAAAACTCTAGCCTCAGTTTCCACAGAGGCAACCCAAGCCTCCTTTCTATTGAAGAAAGAATAAGTAGTGACTAAGGACTAAGGAGCATAATAATGACCCTCAGCAAAGATGTGATTTGTAATCTCCAAAATACCCTCGAATAATCTGTTGAGCTTCCTTTTGATTATAGTAATCTAGTGAGCTTTGTTGCTTTCCTTCTCTTTTCTATTCAACTTGGTTGCTACAGTATTAAAATGTTGGCTATAAATATGAGGTGCTGTCTCTAGGTAAAAAAAATATACCATACTCGGATTCTACAGCAGCCAACTTTTTGTTTCAGTGAGCATGAGCCAAAGTAAATACCCCAAGTTTGAAGTTTTGTGTATTCTTTTCATTCTGTAATAAAACTTTTCCACTTTAAAAATCTATTACCTAATTGCTTAGAAATCTTAGATTTAAGATACTTCCCCCCCTCCTTTTATTTTTGCTAGCCCTGGTGGTGCCTGACTATGATAGGCATGTACTCTATGACTTGAGTTCAACTTTATTTTATTTTTTAAATAATATCTTTATTTAAGCACCATGATTACAAACATGTTTTCAGTTGGGTTTCAGTCATAAAAACGAACACCCCCTTCACCAGTAAAAACTTTCTGCCATCAGTGCCCCATGTTACTCTTCCCCCACCCCCTGCCTGTGTTCCAGACAGGCATTCTATTTCACTCACTACCATTGTCATGATAGTTGTTAGTGGAGTTATTTTTCTAACTGAGCTCACCACTCTTTGTGGCAAGCTTCATATTGTGTTTGTGTCTCTGGGTATTCTTAAAATAATGGCTTTTATTGCCTCACAGATAAGTGAGGTTATTCTGTCTATCTCTTTTCCTCTGAATTATTTCACTCAGCATAATAGTTTCCATGTCCATCCATGTATAGGAAAATTTCATGACTTCATTTTTCCTGATGGCTGCATAGTATTCCAATTGTGTATATGTACCACATATCTGTTGGGCATCTGGGATGTCTCCAGGTTCTGGCTATTATAAATAGTGCTACAATAAATATAGGTGTGAGGAAGACATTTTCGTATTGTGTTTTTGTGTCCCTAGGTTATATCCCTAGGATTGGTATAGCTCAGTGGTCTGCAACCTGCAGCTCTCGAGCCACATGTGGCTCTTTACACTTTTAATTTGGCTCTTCTTTGTGCTGGGCGGCTGCTCCAGGAGTCAGGACTTTGCTCCTAGCCTCTGTCAGTGCCTGCTCTGTGTGCAGCCCCAGTGTGGCCGGCTCCACACAGGTTGTCAGGTCATGTGGTGTGTGTGGGGGGGGGCATGACTTTCTGTCCTGCACCGAAGGTTGAGGCAGCATCCTCTCTATACTACAGACTGAGGAGCAACAGGAGAGAACTGTGTGTGGGTCAGTGGCTGCATCATGGTGCCTGGTGAGTCACTGTCCAGCCTGGACCCCGCCCCATCATCTCCCCTGTGGGACAATATTTATATTGGGGCCCTGTGAGCCAGAGCTTCATGTATTTTTTTTAATCTAGGAGCCAGCAAAATAAGTTAGTGGCCAGGTTCTGAGGTCAATATATAACAGTACCAGTGAGGACTATTTGAGTGAACCCTGCTTAAAATATCTATGATGAGCCCCACTAATTTTATAATACTATTTACACACACATAAGATGCCATAACGGTGTGTCATCCTGTTTTGCTTTTTTATTATCTGAAATCAAAGCATTTTTCCTTGAGAAGGGTGTTCACTATCCAGAATTAACAAACGATCAGTGGATTCAAAAACTGTATTTCATGGTGGATGTTACTTCACATCTAAATCAGCTTAATCATAAACTGCTGGGGAAAGGAAACACAATTTTTTCAATGTTAGGAGAAGTTATTTCATTTGAAAACAAATTATCTGTTTTTGCTCAAGATTTTGAAGGAGAAACTTTGATTCACTTTCCAAGCCTGTTGAAACATCGCCAAGAAAATAATTCTGATATTGACATTACCTATTTTAAAACAGCACTTTTAAATATGAGGGAAGCTTTTATCAAGAGGTTTCAGGATTTCAGAAACAGCAAAATGACATTGGCCTTTGTTAAAAAAAAACCTCTGGATGCCACTGTAATGGAATTAAATTTTTCTCCCTTTAATATTGACTTTGACAACTTTGAAATGCAATTTCTGCTTTTAAAAAACAAAGAACTGTGGAGCTCGAAATTTGAAAGTCTTTGTGCTAATTTAGAAAGATTGGAGAAACACAGCACAAGTGGTCTGCTTTGAAAGACCTAGAGAAGGAAGATATGTTGATTTTTAACACCTGGAATAGTATTCCTGACTCATATAATCAACTAAAACTAGCGTTTGCTGTTCTTTCTGTGTTCGAATCTACATATTTATGCGAACAATCATTTTCAAGCATGAATCTTATCAAGAGTAAATTGAGAAATCTTCTCATTGATGAGAACCTGGAATCATGCCTAAAATTAAAAACAACAGCATACAAACCTGACTTACTCAAACTATTCAAGGAAATGCAAGGCCAATGTTCACATTAGTGTTTGTGACTTTGTCAGTCATTGTCAGGATGTAATTTTCTCTACCTTATAAGGCAAATTTTGTAGAACATTACCTATAGATAATATTGTTCTAAAGTTTTGTTTTATTAGTTGTGTTATTTGTATCCTCCCGACCTATGTGGATATTTGCATGCAGAATATTCTCAATAAAAACTTATTGAAACTAAAAACAGTGTACCATCCAATGTATTTTCAGTTTTAAAAATGTGGCTCTCGGGGCCGGAAAGATAGCATGGAGTTAAGGCGTTTGCCTCTTATGCAGGAGGTCGATGGTTCAAATCCCAGCATCTGATATGGTCCCCTGAGCCTGCCAGGAGCAATTTCTGAGCATAGAGCCAGGAGTAACTTCTGAGTGCTACTGGGTGTGACCCAAAAACCAAAAAAGGGGGGTGGGTATAAGGCAATACCGGCATCCCCTATGGTCCCCGAGCCTACCGGGGGCAATTTCTGAGCGTAGAGCCAGGAATAATCCATGAGCATTGCCGGGTGTGACCCAAAAAACAAAACAAAAAAAAAATGTGGCTCTCAAAATAAATTTCAATCGTGGTTTTGGTGAGTTTTGGCTCAGTTGAAAAAAAAAGGTTGCTGACCAGTGGTATAGCTGGATCATATTAGAACTCCATTTCCAGTTTTTTGAGGAATCTCCATAGTGTTTTTCATAAAGTCTGGACTAGAGGCATTCCCACCAGCAGTGAATGAGAGTTCCTTTATCTCCACATCCTCACACTGATTGTTCTTTTTTTTTTTTTTTTTTTTGTGATGTGATGTGTGCCAGTTTCCATGGCTTAAGATGGTACCTGGTTGTTGCATCTCCCTTATGATTAGTGGTGTGGAGCATAACTAATTCACCCAGTACCCATCAGATAAGAGGCTAATAATATCTAAGATATACAAGATACTGATAGAACTTAACAAGAAAAAAAAAATCAAAAGGTGGGGAGAAGGGGCCAGAGCAATGGTGCAAGTGGTAAGGTGTCTGCCTTGCCAGCACTAGCCTAGGACAGACTGCGGTTTGATCCCCCAGTGTCCCATATGGTCCCCCAAGCCAGGAGCAATTTCTGAGTACATAGCCAGGAGTAACCCTTGAGCATCACTGAGTATGGCCCAAAAAAAAAAAAGTGGGGAGAAAAAATGAACAGACACTTCCTCAAAGAAGAAATACAATGGGCCAAATGGCAAATAAAGAAAATGCTCCATTTGTTCTTGGTTTTGTTTTATTTGGGAGCCACAATTGATAGTGAGGCCCAGGGCTTTTATCTCTGATGCAGTATCATTACTCATGGTTCTTATATGATGCTAGGAATTGAGTTAGGCTCTGGTGAAAGGAAGATCCTATACTTAATCCCTATACTGTATCTCTGACCCTAATTTAAATTTTTTTGTTTGTTTTTTTGTTTTTGGGTCACACCCGGCGGTGCTCAGGGGTTACTCCTGGCTGTCTGCTTAGAAATAGCTCCTGGCAGGCACGGGGGACCATATGGGACACCGGGATTCGAACCAACCACCTTTGGTCCTGGATCGGCTGTTTGCAAGGCAAATGCCGCTGTGCTATCTCTCCAGGCCCGACCCTAATTTAAATTTGTAATCAAGTATGGAACTTATTTTATATCTTTCTAATATTTTTTAAAATAAAAGTAACAGTGGTTTGTAGCAGGTGTACAGAAATGAGACACGATTTAATGTCTATTTATACATTTCAATCCCCACCAAAAAGGTAGTGTCTGTGTATGGCCATCCACTTGGCTTCATTTTACCTTCACTCACTTCTTCCAGAGAGTAGGTTATTTTTCCCTTGCTTGTCTCTATTTTTTTAGTGTATCTGTAATTACAGTTATGCCTTTCTTTTACTTCATTTCTATTTAGGATAAATGCTGAGATTTGCTTCCATGCCTGAGTAGGATTGTCTAGAAAATAACATTTGCCTTGCATGTGGCCAACCCTGGCATCCCAAACGGTCCCCTGAGCCTACCAGCAGTATTTCTGAGTGCATAGTCATGAGGAAGCCCTGAGCGCTGCCAAGTGTGGTCTCCAAAATATAAAGAAAAAGAAATACAACCAGGTACAACATTACATTTTAGTCATCATGTGTCAGATAGTCCAGTGTATATGGAGTGCTTGCCTAGGTCCCTGAGCCCCATTATCCCTAAGCACAGCACAGAGTCAGGAGTAAACTCTGAGCACAACTGGTTGTGCACCCCCCACATCCAACCACCCCCCCCAAAAAAAATTATTTTTGTTTTGTCTTATTGTTATTTACAGTAAGCTGTGTATTGTCTAAAGTAGTTTCCAACCTTTTGTTGCTATGCCTACAAGGTATCTCAAAGGACTAAAAGACATGCTTTGTTTTTTTTCATTATCAATTGAAGAACAATTATTTCCAATTCTGTTATTTTAAATAATGCTGCAATGAAAATAAAGATGCAGTTTATGACTAAAACCCAACTACAATCATGCTTGTAATCATGGCACTTAAATAACAATTTTATATATTAAAAAAAAAATAAAAGAAAGATGCATATAGCTTTTGTTTTTGTTTGGCCACATACTCCTGGTTGTGTATTTAGGTTATTCCTGGTGGTTCTTGGGGACCATATGGAATGCCAGATAGCCCCACATGCAAGGCATTCGAGGCAAGCCCTCCCCATTGTGCTATCACTCTGGACCCTAGGTACATATGTATTTTACAATTGTTTTATATAATTGCTATACTTTGAATATAAACATGCAGGAGTAGAATGGATGTTCCTTGGGGTATTTCTGTGTGATTGTTTTAAAGAAATCTCAATACTGTTTCCCTTAGTTGTTATATCAGTTTGCATTCCTACCAATAATGTACAAGGTTTTAGTCTTTATCCTGTCCTTGCCAATTCTTGTTTCTCCTCTGCCTTTTTTATGACAGCCATTCTTCTAGTTACAAGGGTAATATTTCATTGTTCTTGTTTTGTATTTTATTAAGTATAAATGATGATCATTTCTTCAGTGCCTATTTTGTATTTCCTTTGGAGAAATACCTGTTTTGATAACTGTTTTTAATCAGTTTGGTTTCTTCTTGTTGAGATTTGTGAGTTCTTTATACATTTTAATCTCTTGTAAGATAAATTATTTTAATATCTTCTTCCATTAGTGGCTTGCCACTTTATTTGATGATGACATATATTTTGCTGTGCAGAAGCACTTTCACTGTATCTAGTACCATTTGTTTATTTTTGTTTTTTCTTTTTCCTTCTTGTTGGAGGTGATTCCGCAAAGAACATTAAGGTCATTGTCAAATGCAAAAAAAAAAAAAGTTTCTTGTATGCATTTTCTGGATCTGGATTTTGTATATTCTTTTTTTTTTTTTTTTTTTTTTTTGGTTTTTGGGCCACACCCTGTGACGCTCAGGGCTTACTCCTGGCTATGCGCTCAGAAGTTGCTCCTGGCTTCTTGGGGGACCACATGGGACACCGGGGGATCGAACCTCGGTCCGTCCTAGGCTAGCGCAGGCAAGGCAGGCACCTTACCTCCAGCGCCACCGCCCGGCCCCGGATTTTGTATATTCTTAAAACTCCTATTTTACTTCCAGTGCTATAAAAATTTAAAAAGTTTCTGTGCACAGATGAGCTAAAATGTTGCAAAATACATGGACAAACTCTTTAACTTTCATTTTCAGTTTTTATCTTTTAAAAAAAAAAAAAAAAAACATGTCCCCTGTAACAGATAACCCCATGTTTCTCTTACTTTAGAGAGTAATTTTCAGTGTTGGTTTGCTGGGAGAGCAGGTTACTGCATTGCCAGGGAGAGAGAAGTCTATAAAGTTTCACATATTTATCTTTTCCTTTTCCTGAGATCCCTAGTTCTTCTTGAGATTGATTCCATTTTAGGATTTACTTTCCTTAGCTTTTTTGAGTCATTAAAATGTTTGCCTTTTCAGCTTTAAGAAAATGATGCAATTTTCTTACTGCCTTTTTAATATTCTTTGCTGTTGTGTGTTCATGCTCTCCCCTGAAAAAAGAAAAAAAAAAGTATATTTGACAAACATCTATAGTAAATGTCTGTTTGGTCTCCTATCCTAAAATCAGCACCATTAACTTTTTTTTTTAATGATAATAAAACATGTGCAGGTTCATAACCCTGGAAAGATGATAAATCTATTGGAGATGAAGCCTAGGTAGTTTTTCTTTCAGTTGAAAACTATACTACTTCAAAAGCTTATTTTCTTTCCAGACCTATTTTTTGAGGGGGGACTAGATTGGGCATTTCTTAAAAGCTAATATATTATGTTTGCATCTAAATACACTTTAATATGCTCCCATCCATCTTCTAATACGTCTAACTACCATTACATGAAGTTTACAATTTCCCTTCCCATCTTCTCCCCTCTTTTGTTACTGTTGTGATTTCTAGGGGCAGTTTTGCAGGGCTCAGAGTTTCACACTTGGTAGCTAGTGCAATGTGAGGGGAGTTCCAGGGATCAAACTTACAGCCTCATGCATTCAAGACAGATGTTCTGCCAGAGATATTTTTATGGTTCTGTTCTGTTTTATTATTTTTATTCTGTTCACTAGCTATCCTATTCTGAATTGCCGCAACTCCTATGCATATATCTCAATTTCAGGTGTTCTTAACTCTGAGTGATGTATTCATTCATTTCCTATTTCTGCTCTAACACATGACTATGGACATTTTAGTGACGGAAATAAAATTAATCACTTGCTTAAAACCAGACGTTTGAAGTAGTTCTAAGTGGACTAAAATTGGAATGTCAGCTGAGTTGTTTTTTTTTTTAGAAGCCCTATTTTTTTTTTCACTTTAAAAAGGTTTTTTGTTGGTGGTGGTGGTGGTGGACCACACCCAGCTGCACTTAGGGGGTTACTTCTGGCTCTATGATCAGAAATTACTCCTGGCGTGCTTGCAGACCATATGGGATGTGGAGGATTAAACCCAGATTGGCTGTATGCAAGGTAAATGCGCTACACACTGTGCTACTACTCCAGCCCAAGTTTCTTTCACGTTTTTCTTGTGGGTACAACATACATTTGTTGCTTTGACTTTAACTCATTTCTGCTGTCTCCTCTTGTAAGAAATTTATTTTTATGGGGCCTGAGTGGTGGCAGTAGGGCTTTAGTCTTGCACTTGGCTGACCTAGAACGGACCTCAGTAGATCCCTGGAGGCGTCCCATATGGTCCTCCAGGCCAGGAGCAATTTCTGAGTGCCAGGAGTAACCCCTGAGCATCACCGGGTGTGGCCCAAAAATAAAAAAAAATAAAAAATAAAAAGAGGGCCCAGAGAGATAGCACAGCGGCTTTGCCTTGCAAGCAGTCGATCCAGAACCAAAGGTAGTTGGTTTGAATCCCAGTGTCCCATATGGTCCCCTGTGCCTGCCAGAAGCTATTTCTGAGCAGACAGCCAGGAGGCCAGGAGTAACCCCTGAGCAATGCCGGGTGTGGCCAAAAACAAAAAAACAAAAAAAAAAGAAGGAAGGAAGGAAGGAAGGAAGGAAGGAAGGAAGGAAGGAAGGAAGGAAGGAAGGAAGGAAGGAAGGAAGGAAGGAAGGAAGGAAGGAAGGAAGGAAAAGAGAAAGGAAGGAAGGGAAAGAGAGAAAGGAAGGAAGGAAGGAAGGAAGGAAGGAAGGAAGGAAGGAAGGAAGGAAGGAAGGAAGGAAGGAAGGAAGGAAGGAAAGAAGGAAGGAGGGAGGGAGGGAGGGAGGGAGGGAGGGAGGGAGGGAGGGAGGAGAAGGAAAATTTGTCTTTGAATTTGAGCCTTCTAATTAGGTCATTCAGAACCATCTGCTTATCTTCAAAATCCTTAAGTGGATCACAGGTTTAAGTCTCATTTACCACCACGTAAAGTAATATTTTCACAGGCTTGGTGATTTAAATATGAACAGCTTTTTGGAGCCATGATTTTATCTTCCATAAGGTATGACACTAAAATGATTCTAAAAATCACTACTCCAGGAAGAAAGTCATCAGTTGTTTTAACTTTAATTTTATTTGGAAATAATTTTTTTCAGTGTTCGTCAGTTAATGTTTTCTCTATCCTAAACCATCCTGTTGAATGATTTCAAAAGCAGTAACATAATTATGAAGTCACATGTGAGTGGTCTAGTCCGAGAGCATAGCAACTTATACTATGGGTCACAGTACTTTGTGGTGGGTGAAGTGACAAAAAAAAAAAACAAAGCGTAAGTCTTTTTTTTTCCCCCCATTGGCTTGCTTTTAGTTATTTTTTGAGCCACATATAGCTCAGAAATGATCCCTAGACATGACCATGTGTGCTATCAGGAATTTTTAACTTGGGTTGGATGTAGAGCAGTGCATTACCTTCTATACTGTTTGTGATGTTTACTTAGTTTTATTTATTTTGTTTTTTTTTTGGGCCCCACCTGGTAACACTCAGTGGTTACTCCTGGCTCTGCACTCAAATCACCTCTGGCAAGCTTGGGGGACCATATGGGATGCCAAGAATCAAACCCAACTCCATCCTGAGTCAGCTACATCCAAGGCAAACACCTTACTGCTGTGCTATTGCTCTAGCCCAGAACCTTATTTTAAAATAAATGTATTTGCGTTTTATTATCAATAAATGTTTGGTTTGTATCCCTATTTATATACTTAATAATCCAGGATTAATAAAATTTTTTCAGGAAAACACTTAAGAAGCCTTGCTCTAGATTAAAACCATTTATTGTGTGATAAAGGGACCCATATCTAGATCCGTGATATAGTATTCATGTCTCTCAAGGACTCAGCAAGATAGTAAAAATTATTCAAAGAAATTAAAGTGTATTTCTGTGACGATTGACAAACTGATTTTCTAGGTATTCCAAAAATTAAGTGGTATGGCAAACTATAATAGTTATGAAAGTAGCAAAAGAATTAATTTATTTTATTTTTAGTTTGGAATTTGCAGCGTCAGTTAACTAAGAACATCTGAGTAGTAGATGATTTTGAAAAGTTCTTCCAGAGACTTAGCATTTCTTGCATTTTTTTAACTTACTACTCATCCATCCTATTGTATGTATTTGAAATAAAATTGCTTACTTTATGCTCATTATTTTCCATCTCCCCAGATTTTGTCTGCAGCTGCTTCTGAGAAAGATGGCCAATTTGAACCTCAGAGAAGTAACCTTAATAATAGGTGTAGTCACTGCCTGCTATTGGAACAGTCTCTTCTGTGGTTTTGTTTTTGATGATGTTTCAGCAATATTAGATAATAAAGACCTGCATCCATCTACACCTTTAAAAACTTTATTTCAGAATGACTTCTGGGGTACCCCTATGTCTGAGGTAAATAAATATATATTACACATGTACATCTGTCTGTATTTTCTGAGTATGAAAGCCAAATGTCTTTGATATAACTATTTCTTTGTTATTTTAGTTTCTCTTTATTCTCCCATGTGAGTCAGTCAAAAGGGATGTGATATATTTGAAAATAGATTCAACATAAATAATTAGACTATAAAGATAAAAATAGTAAATACACTGGCTTGCTCTTCAAGCCTCTGTTCTCCCTTCAACAGGTATCTCATTTGTCTCTGTTTTGGTTTGTTTTGCTTTTGTTTTTATCTCAAGCTTCTTTACTTACCTGTTTCCACTCTGGATAATCCTGTGGTGGACTTTCTGTTCTCTCTCAAACATGTTCTTTTCTCTTTCTTTCCTCTAGTTTTTAAGTAAGTTTCATTTATAAGTGTCTTATTTCCCTGGGGGGTAAGTATACATAATATCAGTTTCCCTTTAGAAAAAAAATAGCAAATTATTTATGAAAAAATATTTTAATTTGAGTCATATCTCTTAGCCTGTTGTTCTGCTTTTTACATGGAAAGCTCTATGTTAGATCATTGTCATGACGGTGTTTTTGTTGCTTTCTTTTCCTCTAATCATTATGAGGCACCGTGATTTGTAATATTGTTTTTTTTGGGTTTTTTTTTTTTTTGGTTTGGTTTTTTTTTTTTTTTTTTTTTTTTTTTTTTTTGGTTTTTTGGGCCACACCCAGCCATGCTCAGGGGTTACTCCTGGATGTCTACTTAGAAATAGCTCCTGGCAGGCACGGGGGACCATATGGGACACTGGGATTCGAACCAACCACCTTTGGTCCTGGATCGGCTGCTTGCAAGGCAAACACCGCTGTGCTATCTCTCCGGGCCCGATTTGTAATATTGTTAATGATAGAGCTTAGAGCTTCATTACTACTGTATTCCAAACCATACCTACTGCCAGAGTGTCTGCCTTTCATAAGGGTGTTTTATTTTACCTGTAACATTATTGTGAAGGTCAATATTTAATTGTTTAGATTAAGCCTTTGTCAGCTTAGAATCTAATTCTAGGCCTCCATTTAATAGCTGTGAAATAAATGTAAATGCAGTATTTGGAGAGTAAATCATTTTTCTGATCTATCAAACGACCAGAGAGATTGAACAGCTGGCAGCTTACTTGTATTACATGAGTCAATACAATGAGTTAACACCAGTCAACCTGTGTTCAATTCCCAATGTGAGATGCTTTTTTGGGGGGATTTTGGGCCACACTTGGTGATGCTCAGGGGTTACTCATGGTTTGCACTCAGAAATCGCTCCTGGCATGGGGGACCATATGGGACATCAGAAATCAAACCCAAATCTGTCCTGGGTCAGCCGCATGCAAGGCAAATGCCCTACCGCTGCACTATTGCTTGGGCACCGTGATATGCTTTCTTATTTGTCAGTGATCGTTTGTGGCCTCATTCCATTTTTTTCTACTTTGGAAGCTCCTCCAGAATGACAATTGGAATTTTTATTCCTCATAAGCAGTAAGAAGTTTGTTCTATTGGAGCTGGCAATACAAGCATAGTACATAGTACATAGTATAGCCTGTAGGGCACTTCCTTGCACAAGGCCCATCTAGATTTGATCCTGAGCACCTCTAGGAGTAATTCTTGAGTGCAGAGCCAGAAGTAGCCCCTGAACATCACTGAATGTGGGCCCCCACCCCTAAATAAGAATATATTCTATTATTAAAAAGGCAGACACTTTTTTTTGCCAATCTTGTAATCAATACTAGACTTAACTAAAACTGTGTATGAAGGAAAACATGGTCTGTTCTATTAATATTTGTTTTATTTTCTAGGTTATTTATTTCCCTTTATCAACAGAAACCCTTGGAAATACATATGTGTTTATTAGCCCAACTTACTCTCTATATATCTGTTGTGATTTAAATCATCATGGTGAGATTTTGACCTGAAAATTGATAAAGAACCTCATAAAAATTAGATCAAAAGCAGGTATTCTGCTTTTTTTTGTGCAGAATACCTATAAGCAGATCCACATGAAAAATATTTTAAAACTCGGAGTAGATGAACAAATTAGAGTAATTATTAGTACAAAGTCTTGTCTCCTTATATATCACTACAGGCATGGTCTCTGCTTGTAGGTAAATGTGCACTCAGAAAAAATTAATCTTAGTCATATTTAGGTAACCTAAGGTTACTTGACAAGTCTAAAATTAAAAATTAGCATGTTCAGAATCTTGTGGATAATAAATATCATTAAGTGATAGCCTAACAACCTCTTTGCAGGCACACCTTTGTTAGGATTATTTTTTTGGTTTTTCAGGCCACACCCATTTGATGCTCAGGGGTTACTCCTGGCTAAGTGCTCAGAAATTGCCCCTGGCTTGGAGGAACCATATGGGACATCGGGGGCTCGAACCGCAGTCCTTCATTGACTAGCGCTTACAAGGCAGACACCTTATCTCTAGAGCCACCTCGCCAGCCCCCTTTGTTAGGATTTTTATGCTACATTAGTTCATAGGATAATTGGGGGGAAGGGATTGGAGCCACACCTAACTGTACTCAGGTTACTTCTGGCTCTGAGCTCAGAAATCTGGCAGGCTTGGTGGACCATCTGGAATTCCAGGGATTGATTGAATCTGGGTTGGCCATGTGCCTGACAAACTCCCTACCTGATGTACTGTCACTTTGGCCCCTTAAGATAATTTGAGGAATATTCTTCTGATCTCTGTGATACTATTGTTAGGGGTCTTTGATTCTACTGTGTCTACCTGTTTTGATTACAACTTTTGAAGTGAGTTCTTCAGAAGTGCAGTATTCCATTTTTGATAGTTTGTGAATTATAGTCCTAGCTGCACATTAGAATCTTTGGAAACATTTTAAAAAGTCATTATTACCAGTCTTCTTCCCAAAACTGCAATAGTCATTTCAAAGTAGGATGTAGGCAGTGTCATTTTTTAGTATTATGAACTGTTTTGTGGGCTTCTAGAGAGTATAATTTTGTTTATTTGCTTTTATGTTATTTTTTGGACTTTTAGAAGATGTATGAGAGGGGATTTGTCACTGTTTTGTTTGTTTCAGTTATACAAATAGTCCTTTGGTCAGCCATATGTGGTTCCAAGCTGTAATGAGTCATGTTCTTAGCACTTTTGTTTTTAAAATACTTATATTAGCTCAATTTCTGTAGATAATTTGTCTCATTATGTTTTTGCTATCTTTGTCCAGAGATTGACATTGTTTGGAAACTATTAGCTTATTCATTCATTTTATATATACTTAGGCTTTGTTAATACAATTTTATGTTTGTTTTTCGGGGCCCACACCCAGTGATTCTTGCTGTTACTCCTGGCTCTGTGGTCAGGAATCACTCCTGGTAGGCTCAGGGTACTATATGGGATGCCCAGAATTGAACCTGGGTTGGCCACATCAAGGCAAATGCCCTGCTCCCTATGCTATCACTCTGGCTCCAATATAGTTTATTTTTTGGTTCCTAAGTGTACTGATGCTCTTGTTTTTTTCATAATGGAAATTGTTCCAGTACTATGAACCATATGCAAATTAATTGTTATGATGGAGTCTTAATTAGATCACTAATGAATTAAATGTATGATTTTTTAATCTTTTGTTTTTATTTTTTATTTTGTAGCCATACCCAGCATTGCTCAGGGATCACCATAGGGCTCAGGCTCTGGGGACCATATAGGGTACCATGTATTGAGCCTGAGTTGGTCATGCAATAGATAAATGCCTTACCTACAGTCCTATAGCACTAGCCCCAATCATTTATCTTTTAGTTGGTTATATTACCTATGCCATATTTCCATTGAATAGGTGAAGGTAGTTGTGTCTGTATATTGCAACATGCATTGCTACTTTCTAACTTTGTATTTTCCACTGGCAAATGTGTTCTAGTGGACCAAGGATAACATTTAGAAGGTTTCTAGAATCTTAGTTGCTTTTTGTAGTTAAGGAGCACCAGTTCATTAGAATGTCTTAAAAAGAATTTTGGGGGCAGGAGCAATATCACAGTGGTTAGGGAATTTGCCTTGCACGCGGCTGACCCTGGACTAACTCAGGTTCGATCCCCGACATCCCATATGGTCCCACAAGCTTGCCAAGTAAATAGCTTAGTGCAGAGCCAGGAATAACCCCTGAGTGCTGCTGGGGGAACAAAGGGTATTTTGGGTCCTTCCGCTGAAATTTGGAGAATCTGTAAGAATTTGCTAATCAAGAACAGAGCTTCTTTTTTTATTTATGATGTATGCTAGTCAGTGTAAACAAATATCAAAATGCTCTCATTTTTATATGAAAAATGTTTGTTCTTGGTGGTTTCCCTAGAAGGAACATTAGATAGATAGATAGATAGATAGATAGATAGATAGATAGATAGATAGATAGATAGATAGATAGATAGATAGATAGATAGATAGATAGATAGATATAAGAACAGCAAAGTATGATAAGAGGTCAGAAAAATAAAAGGCTATCGCTTCTTGGCCTTTTGGCTAAGATCAAGTGTAGTATCTGTTCTTATCAGTTTAATATCTGATACATCGTCTATCCAACAACAATATATTAAATGGATTTTTGGCACTAAGAACTGGAATAGGAGCTTGCTCTGTCCATTCCACACATCGACCTGGTATTGCAGTACCTCCAGGAGCATTACACCAAAAGAAAAAAAATAAATAAAAATAAAAGGCTGAATTTGGATGGTGTGTGTGTGTGTGTGTGTGTGGTGTGTGTGTGTGTGTGTGTGTGTGAAGTGAAAAAATACAGTTAGGATAGTATATGACAAATTTTTGACCTATGTCTTTTTCTGTATTTTAGCATGATTTTTCATTTTGTGGGAGGCACATCAGATGGTTTAAGCCGCAGGGGTCTCAAACTCGTGGCCCGTGGGCTGTTTCTGGCCCTCCATACAATATTTTGTGGCCCTGCCCTAGAGGAATCTTTTTTTGTTGTTTTGTTTTGTTTTGTTTTAGTTGTTTAGTTCACACCCCCCAATGTTCAAGGCTAACTACTGACTTTGCACTCAAGGATCACCCTGACTTTGCCTCCTGCGGCCCAGGTAAATTGAGTTTGAGACCCCTGATTTAAGGGCTTCTTCTTTCCAGCCTATTGTTTTACAGGACTGAGGGTAGGTTGCTCCTATGTGCTTGCTCCCTAACTAGTCCTTTGAGTTTTCTCCTTGTGCCCTGGCTTTTATATTTCTGGTTAATTGTCAGTTCTAATTGATAACATTTATATTTCACATAAAATTTGTCATAATGTTATCAAATTAAAAAAAAATAAGTAAGTCTTATTCTAAGAAAGTTTTGATCTTTTACTGTTTTCTGGTTTATACAATTTCCATAATATAGGACCAGAGTTTTGAGTAGTACTGGTATGTGTTGTACTGGTATAATTAAAACGCTGGCTTTGGAGACAATTTCAATATTCAACTGCTTTTTTTTTTTTTAATTTGTGTGGGAAGAGGAGTAGTTTATATGTTCTTCTTTACTGTTAAGTCACTATATGTCTTATACGTATATATATATATATATGTGTGTGTGTGTGTGTGTGTGTGTGTGTATATATATATATATGCATACAACTACAAACACAATAGCTTTCCTGTTTCCTTAGTCCAAATACATACATATATATATTGCTTTGTTTTTAGACTAAGGAAACAGGAAAGCTATTGTGTTTGTATTATTTGAAAGTATTTTTAAATTTGACTGTTACCTCTCAGCTAAATTTAATCTTTAAATAGTAACTACAATAATTTCTTTATATGCCCAAAGAACCAAGATACTTTAGTAATCATTGACTTTTTCCTCTTCCCTTTTAGGAGAGAAGCCACAAATCTTACCGCCCTTTCACAGTACTAACATTTCGCTTCAATTATCTGCTTAGTGAATTGAAACCAATGTCATATCATCTCTTGAATATGTTTTTTCATGCTGTGGTTAGTGTGATATTTCTTAAAGTCTGCAAACTTTTCCTGAACAATAGGAGTAGTATGGTTGCATCTTTGCTTTTTGCGGTGCACCCAGTCCATACAGAAGCGGTAAGTGGAAGTATAAATCAATGGGGATTTTGTTTTGTTTTGTTTTTTTGTTTGTGTGTATTTTTTTGTTTTTTGTTTTTGGGGCCACACCCATTGATGCTTAGGAGTTACTCCTGGCTATGTGCTCAGAAATCACTCCTGGCTTGGACCATATTTGACACCAGGCACCAGAGATCTAACCGAGATCCATCCTGGATCAGGGCAAACGCTCTACTGCTGCGCCATTGCTCCAGTCCCCAAATCAATGTTGTTGTTGTTTTAAATAATTTCTTTATATAAGCACTGTGGTTAAAAAAAAAATGTGCATAGTTGAGTTTTAATCATAGGATGTACACCACCCTTCATCAATATCCCCCACCACTACTTCATATATATGCCTTTCTTAGGGATAGGCATTTGATTTCTCTCTCACTATCATTGTCAGGTAGCTGTTAGTGCAGTTATTTTTTTAACTATGCTCACACTCTGATAAGTTTCATAACATGGGCTGGTCTTTCTGGCTCTCATCTCTATTGTCTCGGTATTATTACCATATTGTCTTATTTTTCTTAAATCCTACAGATGAGTTAGACTATTCTGTATCTCCCTCTGACACATTTTCTCTCCCTCTGACTCATTTCACTCAGCATAATAGTCTCCATATCTCATACATTTATAGATAAATATTATTACTTCATTTTTCCTAACAGCTGTGTAGTATTCCATTGTGTATATGTACCACAGTGTCTTTAGCCACTCATCTGTTGTTAGGCACCTGGGTTATTTCCAGACTCTGGCTATTGTAAATAACGCTGCAATGAATAGAGGAGTACAGAAGGCATTTTGTATTGTATTTTTGTGTTCCAAGGGCATATCACTAATAGTGGTATTGCTAGATCATATGGGAGCTTAATTTACAGCTTTTGGAGAAATATTCATATTGTTTTCCAGAAAAACTGGACTAGACAGCATTCCCACCAGTAGTAATGAAAGTTCATTTCTCCCCACAACACATCCATGCCAGCACTGATAGTTCTTGGTCTTTGTGATGTATGCCAGTTTCTGTGGCGTGAGATGGTACCTCGTTGTTCTTTTAATTTGCATCTCCCTGATGATTAGTGATGTGGAACACTTTTTCATATGCCTTTTGGCCATCTGTATTTCTTCTTTGATGTAGTGTCTGTATTTCTTCTTTGAGGTAGTATCATTTCTTCTCCCCATTTTTTGATGGGGTTATTTTTTTTCTGTTAAGTTCTGTCAGTACCTTTTATATCTTAGATATTAGCCCTTTACCTGATGGGTAAATTAATGTATTCTTATAAAAGTCTACAAGTGATTTTACTTGCTCTGTTTTTTTAAGGGGAAAAACTTGTCCAGGACTTTGATTCAAATATTTGAAAAGTTGTAAATCAGTAGGTTTTAATATTATATATTGATTAACATAATATGTAATTTTTCAACTTGTCTAAATAAATACTTTATTGCTGTTTTTAATAAGCAAGTCAATAAAAGAAACTTTGTAAAAGTTTATTAAAATATGAATAGATTTGAATAAACCTAATAGCAGTTTCCTATTGTCTGTTGCCAAATATTTCATAGTTATAAAATGTTTAATGTTACCATTTTGTCTACCAGCCTTTACCTATCAAAACATACTCTTAAATATAATTTAATTTTTCACAATGACTTTGATTCAGACACTTCTTATGACGTTTTATATAAAAATGTACATATTGCAGAGGCCTTGTGTATTTCTCCCTTTTTTTAAAAAATGTTTTGGTATCTAACTAGAAACAATTTGGCATTCACTTACAAAACTGACTGGTTGTTTTAAATTGTAGTCAGTTTGAAATACTGAAAGGAATGGGCTGGAGGAGTGATGGTACAGTGGGCAGTGTGCTGGCTTTGCAGTCAGCCAATTCAGGTTCAAACCCTGACATACCATAAGGTCCCCTGGGCACAGCCAGGAGTAATTCCTTAGCATTATTGTGTGTAGCCTAAAAACAGAAAAATGTACTTAAAGCGAGACTTTTGGAGATTTTACATTTGAACTTAATCTTTTTAAAGTTTTTTATATTTTGGTGAAATAAATGTATGAGTTTAATTCATGAGTTTAATACAAAGAGATCCATAAAGTAGAGGAATTACACACCCCAAGCAAATTGTGATGTGGGCAATTCCATAATGAAGCATGCCTGGTTGTTGTCTTAACGTGACCTGTTTAATTGATTATGAGATATAACTTACATATAACCTATTGCATTTTTTTCTATCTTTGGTTTTGAGAACACTTGCATTTAAAAAATAGGTTACACTGGTGATGGGGGTATCATCTTATATGACTGAAACCTAACCACAATCATGTTTGTAACCAAGGTGTTTAAATAAAAAATATTTAAAAAAAAAATAGGTAGGACTTAAGAATTTCTTCTTCTGATTGAAAAACACTATATTCTCTGTAGCTTGATCAAGGGTCTAGCATGTGGAGGGATGGAATGATTTGATTCCTGGCACCATATGTTTGCCCGAACTCCAACCCCACTCCCAGCTCCATGCCAGGAGTAGTCCACAAGCATATCTGCAGGGATCTTCAAAAATATTCAGTGAATTCATACTTTCTAGATATTATTACCATTTTGAGAGAAGATGGGGAAATGAGGTGAAGGACTGACAGCTCCTGTACTTGAATGGTGCAACATCCTCTATAATTATTTCAAAATAAGTTGAAATAAAATAATTAATATCAGTAATACAATTGTTGAAAGTTCTTTTAATAAAAGATACACAAATTAACCACAAGGGGGCACTCAATGATTAAGAAATTAAAAATACGCTTGAAAAGTTAGGACTGTTTGCGTTCCTATTTATTGCGCTTTGTTGCTAAGATTTCAAGATTCTGTTCATTGATCTGACCTCCTCACCCCCGTTCTCTTTCAGGTAACAGGTGTTGTCGGAAGAGCAGAACTTTTGTCATCTATATTTTTTTTAGCTGCATTTTTGTCGTATACTAAATCACAAGGACCCAATAATTCCATAGGTAAATGCCACAGATTTGATGTTTTTCTCTAGTGATAAAGTGTGATGAGCACATTATTGTTTTTTTTTGTCTTGGGGGTGTATACCTGGTGGTGTCATGTGGTATCGGGGATTAAACTAGAGTCACCCGTGTGCAAGGCAAGTGCTTAACCCCTATATTCTCTCTCCAGCCCAGTTCTAAACTCAGTGCTTCTTATATGCCACACCTGAGGTAAATTCTCTTATTGTGCTTTTTTAGTATAAATTAATATGTATGAAGTATGCAATTTTGAATTTCACATATCACTTAACTTTTGTTATGACTAACCTATTGTTTAATGTTTTTATCTTATTTTTTGTTTAGTTAACTTAGCTATAATTGATTTACTGTTTATGATAGTTACCTCACCTCTGAAGTGCCCCAGACGATCCACCAGTGTCTTTTTGTTACTTGCATTCTACTTCTTCATTATCTCCCCATTTTCACAAAGTCTTCCCTAACTTGGTATCTCAACTCTTGTAATGCAGACAAAAATAGTAGAAGACATAGTTAGAGATAGCAGGAGCCTCATCATGGTCTTATATGTAATTTTCTGTTTATCCTTTAAATTTTACTCAGCATGATATTAAAAAAGATAGTTTTGCAGTTATCTTAGTTATTGAAAGACAATAAGGGAAACGGGCTGTTTCTAAATATCTTGTTTGTTTGTTTCTAAATATTTTAAAACATTTTAATTTTTTAACAGCCTCATTATTGATTACATTTTATAAGAACTTAAAAATGGAGTGAAATGAGCTAGAAATAGTCACTTTCTTGCTATTTTTTCAAATAGGGGGAATAACTGCATTAATAATTACTAGTCTCTCTTTTTTTGGTTTTTGGGTCACAGCCGGTGACACTCAGAAGTCGCTCCTGGCAGGCTTGGGACCATATGGGATGCCGGGATTCGAACCGAGGTCTGCCCTATGTTGGCCGACGCATGCAAGGCAAATGCTTAACCGCTGTGCTGTCACTCCGGCCACTAGTCTCTTTAAGTTTTCTTTTGTGTCTTATTGACAGTTCATATATTATCAGGCCTCACTTCATTTGTTTCCCTGTGAAAGTAAATCTCCCTATTATAAATAAAATAGGCTTTTACTTCAGTATATTTTTCATTCTTAATCAATTTACCCTGTCACTTCCTGTCTACCTTCCTTTCTTTCCTCCATTCTTCCATCCTTTTTCCTTTCTACCTTACCTCCTTGTTTTGGGCCCACACCTGGCTGTATTCATGGCTTTATTTGGCTCTGCACTCAGAGAGGGATGACTGCTGGCAGTCCTCCATATATGGTGCAGGGGGATGGGGTAATGGTGGCATGCAAGGCAACACCTCATTTCCTCTCCTTTCTCTCCAGCCCCTTGTTTTTTGTTATTTTGGGTTGTTTGTTTGTTTTGAGAGCTATTTTGCCCTTAATTCTTTTTTTTTTTATGAGAGGGGTGATTTTGGGGCCACACCCAGCAGCTCTCTGGTTACTCCTAGCTCTACACTCAGAAATTGTTCCTGGTAGGCTTGGGAGATTATATGGGAGGCCAGGAATCCAACCCAGTTCCATCCTGGCCAGCCACATGCAAGGCAAATGCCCTGCCCGCTGTGCTATCTCTTTGTCCCTTTTCTTTTTTTTTTGTTTTTTGTTTTTTGTTTTTTTGTTTTTGGGCCACACCCGGCGATGCTCAGGGGTTACTCCTGGCTGTCTGCTCAGAAATGTTTGCAAGGCAAACGCCGCTGTACTATCTCTCTGGGCCCCTGTCCCTT
This sequence comes from Suncus etruscus, assembly GCF_024139225.1. NCBI lineage: Eukaryota > Metazoa > Chordata > Mammalia > Eulipotyphla > Soricidae > Suncus > Suncus etruscus. The sequence continues at coordinate 42,315,008 of NC_064858.1, forward strand.
TTCTTAATTCTAATCATTTCCATATTTCCTTTAGAATGACATTTTAAAATTGTCTGTTAAGGTATCTTTGAATTAGCAGTGCCAGTTTTCCATTTAACTCCACTTTATTGGATATTTTGTTGCAATTCTTAGTTGACTTAAATAGTTTTATATAAGTTTATATCTAAATTTCTTTCAAAAAGAGGTAACATGTTCCAAAAAATATCTGTATTTCTCTAGAGTAGAAAAAAATCAGAGAATGGATTTTGGGAAAGGTCATAATTTCTCAAAATCGTCTTACCTGGCTTTTTCTATAGACATGAAGAATAATTTGGATATCATAGCAGGGAAAATCTTGAATGATCCTTTCATACTTTTACTTTTGGAAGGGGTCAGGAGCCACACCTGGTGGTGCTTAGTGGTTACTCCTGGCTCTTCGATCAGGAATTACTTCTGGTGGTGCTATATATGGGACTGAGCATAGGTCAGCTGTGTGCTATTACTTTGGCCCCTTCTTTCATACTCTTTCACAGCCTTTAGATTCTCCTTTGGCTTCTCATTTCCTGGGTGGTAGTTATTCATCTCTGGGCCATGCCTCTAAGTTTCTCTAAGTCCAAAAAACTCAGGATTTGTGTTTAAAAAGATCTTATTTCCAAAAAAATTACCAGCTCCCCTATCTGCCTGTCTTCCCCAACCCTCCACCCCCTTTAGAGATTTCATCTCCTATTGGCATAGGGCATGAACCTGTCTTATGGTTTTGTGAAATCTCATGCTGACTTACTATGAATGAGTCCCAGGCAGTGGTTGATTAGGTTTCAGAGTGTCATTCTGAAAGAGAAATCTGATAGGCCATTTTTAAAGTTAGATCCTGGAGAAAACTTTTCTTCACCCAAGGAAGGCAGAATGTTTAAAATAAGAAAATAATGGTCATAGCATTAAGTTTTTGTTCCTGCAAAAGAGTTAGTTCCTGTTTCTGCTGGGCTTGTGTGAAAAGACACATTCAGATAATATTAAGGCCCCGTTGTCTTTGAGGGGAGTGGTAAGTCCTTGGTATGCTCACCAGAGTAGGTCCACTATCTTCCATCAGTCTGGTTGTTTTTTCCTAAAGAAACAAACCCAACTAGAAACCTCGCTGAGTTTTCAAACAGTGGGATGACCTGATAAGTTACTTTGTACTTAGGCAGTGTTGGTCCAGCGGTGATCTAGTTTTCTGTGTTATGATTTTTTTTTTTAAGACAATTTGTTTTGGTTTGGTTTGGTTTTTTTGGGTCACACCTGGTGATTCTCAGGGACCACTCCTGGCTATGCCCTCAGAAATCGTCCTGGCTTGGAGGACCACATGGGACGCTGGGGGGTCAAACCACAGTCTGCCCTAGGCTAGCGCTGGCAAGGCAGACACCTTACTGCTCCACGCCACTACTCTGGCCCCTTAAGACAGTTTTTAAATGCTTATTACACCACTCAGTTTTGTATGAACTTTTGAGAAATGTGGACTTTTTTGTTCCTGGAGCTACTCCCAGCTTTGTGTTTGGAAGTCACTTGCAGCCATGCATGGAGCACTCTGTAGTGCCATGAATCACCACAAGCAAGATGACTGCCTTAACTAACTCCTGCACTGTCTCTCCAAACTCTGTATAGTCTTTGAAAATAAGAATGATATTTACTTTTCCCAGCTCAGTTTTGCCCAATTCAATTTCAAGTTTTTAATAAATTATGGGTGTAAACTATGGATTTTGTATAATTAAAGGTATTAGTCATTTCACACTGATATGTTGTTAGTATGAAATGAAGCCTGAATTTTCCTATAGGCTTTTTTTCCCCTATAATTGTTTTAAATGCTCATTTTTTTATTTAAGCTGCATATAATTAAATAATAACACAAATGTGAATACAGGTTCACAAGTAAAGTTTTTTATATTATATTTAACATCCATCATGATCTTATAAAATGTGTAATTTTTTTTTAAATTGCAGTATGGACTCCAATCGCTTTGACGGTATTTTTAGTAGCTGTTGCCACACTGTGTAAAGAACAAGGAATAACAGTTGTAGGAATCTGCTGTGTATATGAAGTATTTATTGCCCAGAAGGTAAGACAAAGTACAATTTTTCTTGTTGCTATATCTAGCCTATTTGAATGGGGAAATAATAAATTTATTTTCTAAATGTTTTATTAAATCAATAGATCTGCTTACCTTTAATAGTACCAGAATTTGAGAAACAAACATGGTTATTCTTTATATTTTGTGATAGTTATTTAACATTTTCTGTCACTTCAATGAAATCAGAAGATTCAAATGGAATCAAAAGAGCATTTGGCTGTTTTATTATTGGTTCTATTGATTATTTCTTTTTTTTTTTTTTTTTTTTTGGTTTTTGGGCCACACCCGTTTGACGCTCAGGGGTTACTCCTGGCTATGTGCTCAGAAATCGCCCCTGGCTTGGGGGGACCATATGGGACGCCGGGGGATCGAACCGCGGTCCTTCCTTGGCTAGCGCTTGCAAGGCAGACACCTTACCTCCAGCGCCACCTACCCGGCCCCTCTATTGATTATTTCATATTTTATAATCATGTTCTTTTTTTTCTGTTTTGAAAGTGCTATGTAATTGAAAACATTATGATGTGTTGTTTTTTAAACTTCTCTTTTCCAGTATACTTTGCCATTATTAATCACTACTGCTGGACAGTTTCTTCGTGGAAAGGGCAGTATTCCATTTTCCTTGCTGCAGACTCTGATAAAGCTCATTGTTCTGATGTTTAGTACACTATTGCTTGTTGTGATCAGAGTGCAGGTTATTCAGTCCCAACTTCCAGTGTTTACCAGGTATGAAATTCTGTTTTTTATTTTTCATCATTCTTTTTAACTTGGACTTTTAATGAATTATAAATGTTCCAGAAAGTCTAACTTACATTCAAGTATTTTGAACAGATTCTTGATGTATTTTAATTTTAGAAAATATAAATTTAAATTTAAAATCTACTAATAAATTAGACATACATGTTAAGTTTGACCCCCAATTAAAGTTGTGTTAAATCCTAAGTGATATTTGAGAGAACTTCTATATTTCTCTTCTCTATTTACTGTAATTACTAAAATCTCTGACAATAATTATAAATTTTTGTATTTCTCCTTGCATTTCAACTTTTGTTTCTTGTGTTTGGGACCTTATTAGATGTATAAGCATTTAGAATTTTTTTTTCTTGCAAATGAATTGATGTCTAACATTTTTTAAATGAACTTTTCTATCCCTGTTGTCTTTACTCAGAAATTCACTTTGCTTTATATTAATAGAAGCAGTCAAGCTATCTTTTGTTGGCATTATATGTGTATCTTTTATTTTACTTTTTAATCTGTATCTGGGATGGAGAAGATAACTAAAGTAAAGCTTATTTAAGATAAAGTAAGGGCCAGAGAAATAGCATAGTAGATAGTCACACTTCCCTTGCACATGACTGACCTGAGATTGATCCCCAGCATCTCATTTGGTACCTAAGCCTTCAGGAGTGATTCCTTAGTGCAGAGCTAGGAGTAACTCCTGACACAGTTGGGTATGGCCCAAATGCTCCCCCCCAAAAAATTTTTTTAAGTTTTTAATTAAACAGCAAAGACTACTTCCACAGGCACAAAGAGAAGGTAACAAAGGAGAATACCTGTTTGAAGTGGATTTTTATTAGGCTACAAAATATAGTTAGGTCACCTTTGAACTAGCTGTTTTGAATGAAGGGGTCTCAAACTCATGGTCCGCGGGCTATTTCCGGCCCTCCATACAACATTTTGTGGCCCTGCCCTAGAGGAATCTTTTTTTGTTTTGTTTTGTTTTGTTTTAGTTGTTTGGGTCACACCCCCCAATGTTCAAAGCTTACTACTGACTTTGCACTAAAGGATCACCCTGGACTTTGCCTCTTGCGGCCCCAGGTAAATTGAGTTTGAGACCCCTGACTTACAGCTAGTAAAACTATAGATAAGGTTTGGTGTAAATCTACCATATTAATAGCTTTTTCTTTTTCCCTTTGTTCCCTGTGCCTCCTTTATTTTTGTTTTTCGGGGGGTTTTTTTGGCTTTTGTTATTTTTGATGTTGAGAATATTTTTGTTATTTAATTTCCTCACAGGCTTGTAAGTGTTTGCTGTGTTGTTTAGGCAATGCTATTTGAGGGGCTTTTTGGTACATCCTTTCTTTGCTTTCTACAGTTTATCTTCAAGGGATAATAAAATGTCAAAAGTATATAGTATGAATGTCAAGAAAATGCAATATAAACATAATGAATAGGTTTTTTTTATAAATTAACTTAATAACTTTGCCTTTGTGATATTTGTATCTTGGAGAATGTGCATTGAAGAAGAATGTTTATTCAATTTTGGGAGGTAATTTGTTTTTGATTTATCTGCTAAGCCCTTCTCTTTAATTTTTCTTTTAAGCCAGTATTTTCTGTTGAGTCTTCCTTCAGTGTATTAGCAGTTGTTTTAAATGTATATTGTGCATAAATAGGAATGTGAGTTCTTAATCTTGATGGGTATCTCTTGGTCATTAAAAAACAACCATTTTTGTTACACACTACTTTTTTTTTTTTTATTGTGGCCAGAGTTACACATCTTTCAGAGTAATATTTAAGGTACATAATGAAAAGGAATAAGGGTAATTCCTACCACCAGTGTTGTTCTCCCTCCATCCCTTTTCTCAGCATGTATCCCACTTTTCCCTCCTTTACCCCCCAGGATGCTAGTGTAACTGGTGCCCACTTGCACAGCTTGTTGTAGGTATGATATTGATTCTGTTGTCGTTGACTAGATTTGGTGTTCAAGTGTGATCATTCTTTATTTCCACTAAATATTTATATGACTGTCTGGTCCTGATACCATCCATTTTTCCCCTTCCAATTATGAGACTGAGCATGATGATTTTAGTAATGTGGTTCTATTGGAAGTATAAGAAATGAAAAGGGGGAAAAGAAAGAAAAAAAAACCCTAGAAGGAATTATCTAGGTGTTATAAATATGAATTTAGAAGAAGAAAGGGGGAAAAGGTAAAACAACACAAGAAAAAGAGAGAAAAATAAGGAAGGAAAAATAAATAAGTAAAAACCATAGACACAGTAAGTTTTGGGGAAATTGGAGAAGAAATTCCCTTGGTCCAAGAGATAACAGGGTTTCTCCACCCTTGAAGCATACTGCCATGGGAACTACTACAGGATCCATACACATTCATTTTCACATCTCGAATTTTTTTATGGTGCCAGGAAACTTTCTACTCAATTGCGGATAATAACATAAGGCCTCTGTAGCAAGAGATTTTGGTATTTGCGTAGGTCATGGAACGAAGGCTAGGAGAGAGATTTTCTTTACGGTTCTAGAGATTCTGTTTCATCATTATTGTTGTAATTGGTCTTCTGCAATTAATGGTCTTGGTTTTTGTTCAGATCCTTGGACAGAACCTCAGACAGAGTCTTTCAGTGTGGTTCCAGAAGTTCTGCTCAGTCGCAGTTGTTTTTAAAGTGATTATATTTTCAGGCTGTATGTGTCTCTGGCAGGGGGAAATGTAAATTAGGCATAAGTTATTTTTATACATAGTAGGAGAAAAGGTGGAACACCAAATAAAGGTGTCTTGAAGATTGTTTTCTTCATTGTTTCTGCAGGTTTGATAATCCGGCAGCTGTGAGCCCAACACCCACCAGACAGCTCACTTTTAACTACCTCCTTCCTGTCAATGCTTGGCTGCTGTTGAATCCGTCTGAGCTCTGCTGTGATTGGACCATGGGCACCATACCGCTGATAGAGTCATTTCTAGATGTTCGAAATTTTGCTACATTTATTTTCTTTGGCTTACTGGGGTCTTTGGGAGTATTCAGTCTCCGATATCCTGGTGATTCCTCTAAGACTGTTTTAATGGTAAGAAATTTAAATGTTTCCTAATAGAATTTAGGTGACTTATTAGATAGAATCCATTTGCAATTTAGTAAGAACATTTCTTTTTACAATCTTTTGACCATATTTTATTATAAACTTTTTCCCAATGGATACGAATCTAGGATTATATCAATTTATATGCAAGCATTTATATATCTATATTTCACTTTACTAAGATAAAAAAAATATCTCCGAAAATAAAATTTTTTCTCTCTCTTTAGATAGAATACTCTGATAGTGAAGGCTCAACTAATTTGTTCAAGTAGATGATACAAAACAAAATATGAAAGTAGGTGTCTATAAAAACATTGGTCTTAATGACCAACTAATTTTTCTCACAGATTATCTGTGTACTCATTATTTCTCTCCATCCATTTGTAATGGCTGAAAGTCCAGTTTCAAAATGAGGAATCAATCTAAGCATTTTTTTTAAGTATTTAGTAATAAAATCTCAGCAGCGGGTCTGAGCACTGCAGGTAGGACATTTGCCTTGCACATGACCAATTCATGTTGATCCCAAGCATTCCATATGGACACCCGAACCTAGTAGGAGTAGGAGTGATTTCTGAGCGCAGAGCCATGACTAACTTGAGTGCCACTGAGTGGGGCCCCAAAACAAAAAAAAAATAATAAATTTTAAAAATCTTAGCAATTCTTTCAAAAGACTATTGCATTGAAAATAGCAGTTTTGTACATATGCTAATTTTCTGTTACATGTGTATGGCCTTATCAGATTATGAAAAACTGTTCTGAATTATACAAGCAATAGTCTGTTCCCTTGAAACTTTTTTTTTCTTTTTTTTTTTCAATTTCTAGTCGATAGAGTAGTAAGATGATAAAAATTGACATTTTCGCTATTTATCAACATTTTTGTAGTTTGCTTTTTAAAATTTATTTGAACAACTTTCTCTTATTTAGTTTACCACATGTAAATAAGTTAAAAGTATAAGAATTATTGCTAACTTTTGAGTTTTTTTTGTTGTTGTTGCTGTTTTGTTTTGTTTTGTTTCTGGTTTTTGGGCCACACCCGGTGACATTCAAAAATTACTCCTGGCTATGTGCTCAGAAGTCGCTCCTGGCTTGGGGGACCATATGGGACGCCGGGATCGAACTGCAGTCCATCCTAGGCTAGCACTGGCAAGGCAGACACCTTATCTCTAGTGCCACCGCGCTGGCCCCTAACTTTGTTTTTTTTTTTTAAGGAATTAATTTTTTGTTTGGTTTGGTTTTGGTTTTTGGGCCACAATTGGGGTTACTCCTGTCTCTGCGCTCAGAAATCACTCCTGACTTGGGGGACCATGTGGGATCTCTGGAGTTCGAACCATAGTCTGTCCTAGGTCAGCCACATGCAAGGCAAACACCCTATCGCTGTGCCACTACTCTGGCCCCTAATTTTAATTTATTGAGTCTTAATTTTGATTTCTTTTTTTTGGGTGGGATTTGGGCCACAGCCATTTGCATTGAGAAATTATTCCTGGCTATGTGCTCAGAAATCGCTCCTGGCAAGCTCAGAGATGCCAGAGATCAATTTCGGATCAGTCCCTGGTCGGGCTGTGTGCAAGGCAAATGCCCCACCAGCTTTGCTTTCACTCCAACCTGAGTCTTAATTTTAAGTTCTAGTATTCAGCTTCTCTCACCTTGCAAATATACACCCGATAATTGTTACCATCGTTACTTTGCCTTCTCTATGTTAAAATTACTTTCTATACAATTCACATTATTCAAAGTAAATAATAAACTATATGCATTTGAGTGTCTGTACAGTTTTTGACTTTATTTAAAGTAATCATCTTTTTTTTGTAGGCACTTTGCTTAATGGCATTGCCATTTATACCGGCATCAAACCTTTTTTTTCCAGTTGGATTTGTTGTTGCTGAGCGAGTTTTATATGTTCCTAGCATGGGGTTCTGTATTTTGGTAGCCCATGGATGGCAGAAAATATCAAACAAAAGGTAAAATTAATTGGTTAATATTAAAGGTGAATTAAAATTGTAATGCTTACCAGCTGTGGAATTAAGGATAATATCACTGAAGTATTTAAAATGTTTATTTTGTTCGATTTTATAAGTTAGATTTTTTTATACTATTATTCTTTTTTATCTTCTCCTCTTGGGCAATTAAGGTTAAGAAAACTTTTTGCCCCTTCCTCATCCTCTGTTTTCCCCCCATAGTTACATGCTTTTACTTTTTTTATCCTGAGATGCAACAAATTTTTGTGTTAGACACAAATGAAAGCAAGGATATTGGACTAAAGTTAAAAATGGTCATTATCACTTCCAGTAAGTGCTATACAGTGCTATCTGATTCTTGCTATCAGCACTACCTTTTATCATAATCTTCTAGCCTCGCTGGTTTATTTATTTATTTTTGTTCTAGTTCAATAATAACAGAACAGTTTGGGGCACAGTTTGCAAGAATTGATTGTCTCGCTTCATTTTCCAGTCAGTCACGTTTTAATTCACAGAATTCAAACTTATTTCTTCCTAACTGCCCTAAATATATATAAAATTGCTTCTTAGTAGCAAATATAAACAGTGATGTTATTTAGAATATGGGTAGTATTTTATAGATAGGGGAATTGAATTCCAAATAAGTAGCTGTATTAATGTGATTTTTTTAATTTGTTATTTTATTTTTAGAAAGCGTTTTATTGTAATTCCCAATAAAATTAGCTTTAAAATGGAAATTTTTCAGAATGTTGTGATAATCTGTAGAATATATTCTAAGTACATATTTAAATATAGCTGTTGTTAATACTAAACACAAAAATTGTTCAAATTATGGGTTACAACATGAGTATAAAAGTGAAAAATTATTTTATCAGTTTGTTAGGAAATCTAAGGCTTTTTTAAATAGAAGTAGTTACTAGAATACTTCTATGGGAAAAGACTGAAAAGAGTTAATGGTTTACTACTTGGGGGTTAAGACTACTTATATCCCCTTTCCCTGCCACACCCCTGCAGTAGAAATTCTGTATTGCTTTTGGCTCTGAGAACCTCATTAAGGTAATCCTTTGAGATTCTCCTCTCAAGGTATAGTTATTTAATTCTACTACGGCATTTCAAATCGCCAAGTTCCACATCAGCCAGTGCCACTGACCAAACATCCCTGGATGAATCCATAAATTCGGGAACCAATACAGTATAACTGGTATAATAAAGTATAGTTAGTTTTTAGAGTAAATTAAAGTATGATTATTTGGGAGAAGTTAACCTAATTCCTTATTTATGTTCTGAAATTGTTTAGCTATTGTAAATAGTTTGTTTTTCTCTTGTTTTAAACAGTGTATTAAGAAAGTTATCTTGGGCTTTTCTGTCTATGGTGATCTTCACGCATGCTTTAAAAACTCTCCATAGAAACTGGGACTGGGAGTCCGAATATACACTATTTATGTCAGCCTTGAAGGTAAAGTATGATACAGAATGAAAGGACACTATGGCAACTCATTAATCTTAGTGAACTGTGTATATACGTTTGTTAAATGAAATTCATAAGATTTACCTGAGATACAGAAAGACTTACAGCTAGAAAATGAAACTATTGATTCAAAATATTTTGATTTCTTACAGCCATGTCTAAAATGTCACTTTCAAGTGGACATTTAACTAGTAATATTAAAACTTTAAAACTTGGGGCCAGAGCAGTGCCACGGTGGTAGGGCATTTGCCTTGCACACACCAACCTAAGATGGACTGCATTTCGATCCCCCAGCATCCCATATGATCCCCCAATCCAAGAGCGATTTCTGAGCACATATCCAGGAGTAACCCCTGAGCATCACCGGGTGTGGTCCAAAAAGAAAAAAAAAAAACCCAAAACTTTTAAAACTTAATAAAAATTATTAGACATATGTTCTGTAACTAAATGCTCTGAGTAGCATGTATTTGTTTTTCTGTAGCATATATGAATGATTTCTAAATAATAGTTAGAAACTCAAAACGTTAAGAAGTTCTGATAATGATGTTTTATTTCATTAGTTCTTAAGGTATGTACATATTTATTTTACTTCTTAATATTTCTGAAATCAGAATAAATATGACAATGCAAGCAATCTTACAGTTAGTGTCTTTTTTTTATTGTTTTAATGCTACAGAAAGTAATGGTGAGTTGTAATTAATGAATCTTAGATTTGATGAAATAAAACACATAACAAGAAATAGCCCTCCCAACAATGTGAGGGGTAACTAGTAGTTCAACACTAGAGAAAAGAAAGTAGCAGAAAGGAGCCACTCAATGGGCTGTATGTAGAGTTAGCAGAATAAATAGAAATAGAGTATTTCTAAAACTTAGGTATTTGTTTTGTTTTTGTTTATAACCCAAACAAAAATTATGAGATACCCTCCCCCAACTCCCATAATCCAGTGATGTTCTTCTTTGAGTCACTAAATTGTCTTCTTCCTGTAGACTTTTTCTGTACATTCTCTCCATTGCCTTTATTAGCTCAGCGGTTTTTCTTGTTTGGGGATTTATCCAGCTATGCTCTCAGAACTGACTCTTCTCATTGATCCCTACTGGCAGGGCTTGGGGGAAATAAGCAGTTCCAGATATTGAACCCAGTGCCTTACCCACTGCAGAATTTCTCCAGCCCACTATTCACCAGTTTTCCTGAATCACTGCCTGATTTTGATAGTCCTTTATTACTTGACGGTAATCTCCTAAAATCAGCTGACTCTCCTCTTCTACCACTGTACTCTTTACCTTAGCTTAGAAGTATACAGAGAGAGGGATCAGAGCAGAAGCACAGCAGGTATGTCTGCAGCAAGGAAGGCCTTGCACATGGCCAACCTGGGTTCAATCTCTGGTATCCCATATGGTCCCCTGAGCCTGCCAGGGATGATTTCTGAGCGCAGAGCCAGGAGTAACCCCTGACTGCCACTGTTTCTGGCCCAAAAAGCAAACAAACAAAAAGTATGCAGAGAGATGACATCACATTACTGTTCTTATCAAATCAAAATCAAGGTAGAGCAGTAAAAACCATTTTTCCAAATAATGCTTGCCTTACTCCCAGATGGTGATCATAACCAGAGCCCCAGTCATCTAGCCCCCATCAACTCATTCCTTGTCTCAGACCATTCATTGTCTATGGCAGAAACATGTGAAGTTTGAAAGCATAAAGTAGCTTAGAATTTTAATCCCAGGGTCCTTATTTTCTTAAGAGACTGAGTGGCTTTATTTGAGCCCACAAATGAGTAGTGCTTGCAGTTTAAACATGCTTATATTCAAATACTTTCTACAAGGAATACAAATAGTGTGGCCTGAGTGATAGTACAGCAGTTGAGGCATTTGTACTCAGCAGACCTGGATTGAAACCCATACCACAAATGGTACCATAGTCACACCAGTGGTGATCTCTGAGCACTGCTAAGTATATTCTCTTCATACAAATAGAGCAGGAGTTGTCAAATAGCACTATCATTTCAATAAAATTCTTAATAATTCTGTAAAGTGAAGTCAGGTTTTAAGATGTTGATATTGAAAGCTAGAGAGTATTTTTAGTGGAGCTGTGTCATTTATTTCTTTGTCCCCAATTCCAAGGATATCTCTATAAAAATACTTCATGCACATTAATATCAGTATTGTACTGAGTTGTGTGTTGTATTATGATTTCTGCTAATTGTCTTATTGGGCTATAATTAATATGTAACTTTGTATTTATAGTATATATGTGTATATATTATATATTTAAGACATAATAAAATAATAACAGTTTCAGTAAACAGTTACTGCAATTGATAATTCTTTTTCTTGTGACACCTACTTTGGCAGCATTCAGATATACAGTATATTATTGTTACTCTAGTTGCTATGCTGTATATTTTATACCCGAGGTTTTAACTGAATGTTCATACCTTTTTTTATTTTATTTTTTTCTGTTTTTGTGGTCATACCTGGTAGTGCTCAGGGGTTACTCCTAGCTCTTTGCTCAGAAATCGCTCCTGGCAAGCTAAGGGGACCATATGGGATGCTGGGAATCAAGCCGGGGTCTGTCCTGTGTTGGCCGCATGCAAGGCAAACACTGTACTATTGCTCTGGCCCCTGTTTATACTGTTTGACAGCCTTAGCTGTTCACAGAAATTTCCATAGAATGTTTTCTTTGTTTGCCAAATAATTATCTGTATTAATTGAAATAGTACTTTTAGTATATCTTATATCTACCTGTATTTGTTTATTTAAGGTAAATAAAAATAATGCTAAATTATGGAATAATGTTGGCCATGCTCTGGAAAATGAAAAGAACTTTGAGAGGGCTTTGAAATACTTCTTACAGGCTACCCATGTTCAGCCAGGTAAGCATTAATAAAGCTATTTAAATTTTTTCTTTTAAAAACTTTACTCTATTTAGGAAAATCATGCATGTTTTTCAAGATTTAGTCCCAAGTAACTTAACTACTATAGTGTTTGCTGCTGGTTTGTTTTGAGTTGAATTAAATATAAGAGCTACTTCTATTGGGCCAAGGATTTTATCTTAATCTGCCAGTTCGGTGACATTTAACAAGCAATTTTGCTGGAGTGATAAAGACTTGTTAGGAGAGTAGAGGAAAAGAAGTTGAAGACAATTAGTACTGAAAACTCTGTTAGATGTTTTTAATAAGAAATGATGATGCTGGGTAAGGGCTCAAGGATGGGAAAGAATTGGGATGGGGGTTGATTAAAAAAGACATAAATAAAGCATGTGTGACTAAATGTTAGAAGAACTTTAAAAAGGAGGCTAAACTTTTTGGGTTTTTTTCTATTATGTCTATTGCTAGAAATGTTTCCAAGTTTGCACTTATATTATTTAGTAATTATTACTGAGTAATTAAGTATTTTCACCTAATATTAAGTAATTTGTCAATATTTTTTTATTTTAGATGATATAGGTGCCCACATGAATGTAGGAAGAACTTACAAAAATTTAAATAGAACCAAAGAAGCAGAAGAATCTTATATGATGGCCAAATCACTGATGCCTCAAGTATGTTGTCAAAATATCTTCCTGCTGTGTCATGTTTACCAGTTGTCCATATTGAGTAGAATTCTCTAAACTGAAAATGCATGTCTTCTGCATATGGTATAAAGAGTAAAGCATTCAATAGCCATATTCTTATAAGGTTTATTTAAGAATAATAATATTCTTAAAGGATAACTACTGCCCAAGTGATAGTACAGTAGACAGGGCACAAGGCCAACATGTGCCACATATGGCCCTCTGAGCCCCATCTGGAGTGAACCCTGAGCACAGAGACAGGAGTAGCGCCTGATGGTGCTTACGAGACTCTGTGGTTCGAGGAATGAGGCTCCGTATCCAGCATGCAAAGCAGGGGTTCTGCATTTTGAGCTGTCTCTCCAGTCCTACTTTCACATATTTGGCATTTAATCTGGCAGTGAAATTGATTTCTCTATGTTCTGTTTTATTTTTACTTGATTTATTTTGGAATTTGGGCTAAATCCTGCCATGTGCAGAGCTTGCTCTGCTCCAGGATCATCCTGGTGGTACTTAGGAGACCATACATAGCACTGAGAATTAAGCATCGGCCAACTGTATACAGCAAGCATCTGAGTCCCTAGTCTCTCTCTCTGGTCCCTCTGTGTAAATTATAAATGAACCTCTTGAAGGAAGTTTTTACTTTAGTTCTGTGATGAATTGTCAAAATATGAGAATGCCTTTCTTTTGAACAGATTATTCCTGGTAAAAAATACGCAGCCAGAATTGCCCCTAACCATTTAAATGTCTACATCAATCTGGCAAACCTCATTCGTGCAAACGAGTCACGACTAGAAGAAGCAGATCAGCTATACCGGCAAGCAATCAGCATGAGGCCCGACTTCAAGCAAGCTTACATTAGCAGGTAGGTAATTTACCTCAGAGAGTGCAAGAGAGCATTGAAGATACAATTGCATATATGTTACACCTATTTTAACTGTCTTGGCTTTGTTTTTCTTACAGTCATTTCTGTTAGTAACCAGGAGGATAGAAGCACTTTCTAGACTAACTTTAATTGTTTGATATGAAATCTACAAAGAACTCTGTAACTTAACATAGCAACATTATATTTTATATGAAAGGTATAGAAAATATTCCTTACTTTTATCTGTTTAAAAGTTTTTACTTTATTAAACTCATTCTTCAACTGTTTGGAAATGGATCAATAGCATAGTGGGTAAGACATTGGCTTTGCACGCTGCTGACCAGGTTCCATCCCTATATGCTTCCCGAGACTGCCAGCAGTGATTTCTAAGAATAGAGCCAGGAGTAAACCTTGATCACTGCTGGATGTAGACTCAAAAATCAAACAAAAAAAATGAATAAGCTTTCTTTTTTTTTTTTTTTTTTTTTTTTTTTGGTTTTTGGTTTTTGGGTCACACCCGGCAGTGCTCAGGGGTTACTCCTGGCAGGCAGGGGGGACCATATGGGACACCGGGATTCGAACCAACCACCTTTGGTCCTGGATCGGCTGCTTGCAAGGCAAATGCCGCTGTGCTATCTCTCCGGGCCCAAGCTTTCTAATTCTAATATCTAACTCTCAAGAAATTATTTTTCCTGCTTATTGAGAAATAATTTATATATATCACATGTTTGAAATTTATAGCATATAAATTGCTATATAGTTTGCTATATATTTATTATGAAGTTTCAGCTTTACATTTATTAGAATTTTTTTATTTTATAGAAAGGCAAAATTTTCTTTCCAAGAATTCTTTATATGTAGTCTTTATGTTTTTATATGCATATATATGCTGGTTATATTGTATATGTACAGTTAGAATTGTGCTATACATTACATTGCAGTTACTTATTTAATGTTAGAATTCTCCTCCCCCCTTTATTTTTTAGCAGAATGTTACAGGGAGTCTTCTAGTTTTTCTTGGGGGACTCCAGACCTCACTCCTGGCAATACACAATCAGCAGAGCCAGATAATCCAATGACAGGGCCGGAGAACGTGGTACAGCTGGGGCTATGGGGCTCAAGTGCCTTCAGAGCCACACTCAGCAGTTGCTCAGGGTGCCATTGGTTGCTAGTGTTCAGACTCAGGACCCCCCGAATAAATGCAAACATGTGCTCTTGACTTCTGAACCCAAGTTCTTGCCTATCAACCGCCCTCCCCAAGTTCTTCTTTACCACACTCCATCTTCTATAACCACAAGTTTGTTCTCTTTCTTTGTTTGTAACTTAGAAGCCATACCCAGAAGTCCTAGCGTTTACTCTGGGCTCTGTACTCAGACATTATTCCTGGCAGGGCCAGGGGACCAAATGTGATACTGGAGATTGAACCTAAATCCGCAGGGCCAGAGCTCTAACCACTATATCCCTCCCATCTCAACTCGATCTCTTTCTGAAGATAAACAATTACTATTTATTGGTTCCGGAAAAATATTCACTGTCCTCCCAAATAGGTGTGATTAGTTTTTAAGATTCCACATATAAATGATATAACTTGTCATTGATTTATTTCACATAATATAGTGTCAGCATGTTTGACAAATAATAGGATTTCTTTCAACTTTTATGACTGTTAGTTCTTTCTATGTAATATGTCTTCCTCTTTAATACATCTTGATTAATTTGTCTATTGCTGGTCACCAGTTGTTTCCAGGCTTAGAAACTGTAAATGCTTTAAATTATTTGTTATGACTATTGAAATCTTTTTGGAGGGGGTTGGAGTGAGGGTGTTTGTGCTCAGGAACTGTCCCTAAACAGCCCAGTCCCTGTCAGTGCTTGTCCACATGCACAAGGCAAGAGCCTTACATCCTATACATATTTCTGCCCACAGGCAGATATCATTTTGAATTACCTTTCTTTGAAGGTTTTCTAAGAAGCAGAATTGCTGATCACATACTAGTTCCATTTTTTGGTTTTTGTTTTGTTTTTTAAGCCTTCACGCTGTCTTCCAAGTGGTGGTTGGACCAATTTGTAATCTCCAAGGTTCCTTTTTCCTCTATACTCTCAGCATTTGTTATAGTACATCTTTTTGATGTTGACTATGTTCACTGGGATGAGGCGTTCCTGTGATTTGAATTTGTAACTCTTTAATGACTTGCCATGTAAGAAAATTTCATGTACCATGTTTCATGTGCCTCTTTGCCTTTAATATGTATTATTTGGCAAAATGTCTATTTAATACCCTAATTGAAAAGAAAAAGAAAATAGAATAATAAGTATATGGAAAAACTTAAAATTTGTGAAAAATAGTATCTATAATATATAGTGGCAATGTTGTAAGTAAAGCTTATATTTAATTTTTTTCCACAGAGGAGAATTGCTCTTAAAAATGAATAAACCTCTCAAAGCAAGAGAAGCCTATCTTAAAGCACTAGAGTTGGACAGAAACAATGCAGATCTTTGGTACAACTTGGCAATTGTTCATATTGAACTTAAAGAACCAAGTGAAGCCTTAAGAAATTTCAACCATGCTTTAGAATTAAATCCAAAGCATAAACTGGCATTATTTAACTCTGCTATATTAATGCAGGAATCAGGTATGTTTTCTCAAAATAGTCCTACTTAAACACTTGTACGTTGTTTTAATAAAATCTTAAATTTCATTACACATAGCAGATAGTTTATGTATAGTGTGCATCAAAACTTCACATTGTTATATTACAAGTGAGTTGTTCTTCTGATTTGTGTTAAGACTTGTTAGGAAGTCTTTTCTTGTATTGGAGTGTGTGTTTAAGGAAACTCAAATGTATGACAGTATTTGGGGTACACAAGATGTGTCTTCTAATGATTAACTCAAAGTCAGCTATGTACAGGGCAAGTGCCTTTTCTAGCCCCATGCAATCCTCACTTTTAATTTTACATATATATATATATATTTTAGTTAATTTAGTTGCCAAAAATGAATCATAAAGTATTTTAACACAAAGAGGATCTAAGAGTTTACTTTTGTTGATATTACATTTAGTTTATTAGAGACTGAAAACCAATATAAAAAATTGATCCTCGTATGTTTAAGCCAGAAACTAAGGTAAGAACTTCAACATAAATTTATTTTCAGATTTTTTTTCATCATGCTTTCAAATAATAGAAAGCTTAAGCAAGCCCTCATTTAAAAAGAATAATTTAAAAATAATTTTG
Source organism: Suncus etruscus (assembly GCF_024139225.1). NCBI lineage: Eukaryota > Metazoa > Chordata > Mammalia > Eulipotyphla > Soricidae > Suncus > Suncus etruscus. The sequence continues at coordinate 42,331,950 of NC_064858.1, forward strand.
GAAATTTAACCTTCTAACTGTGACAGATGCATCCTAGCCAACACATGATTCTACTCTCAGACGTGTAGCTGTGGAACTTGACTGGGGTGGGGGTTCAGTGGAACTGATCTTAGAAACTTATGTTTGTAATCTTCATTTTTATAATTATTTTATTTAGTGAGATTTTACTGTTGAAATATCCTAATAATTCAGAATAACATAGTCTAATTTACTAAGATTGAAATATTTCTATTACTAGTTAATAAATATGTACTGACTATGTAAATAACTTGGCAGTGTATAAAGTCATAATGGTCACAGAATTAAAAAAGGAATACATATTTTTATTATTGAGGACTATCTTTTAAATCTCTTTTTTTTCCTTTGATACTCAAAGTAAGGTAAGATTTCTCACCTGAACTTTACATTACTGTTAACTGCTTCACAGGAAAGAAAAACTGACCATCATTTCAGTATTTCATGCATGTTTTTTCAATGAAAACTGAGTTTTTGCTTTCTGATTTAGGTATAGCAGTTTTTTGATCCTTTTTTTTTTTCTTGGTATATGAATAGTAAATGACATTTTTTCTCAGAGTTTTAACGTATTTGTTTTAATATTTTTCAAGGTGATGCTAAACTCAGACCAGAAGCTAGAAAACGACTTCTAAGCTATATAAATGAAGAGCCACAAGATTCAAATGGATATTTCAATCTTGGGATGCTTGCCATGGATGACAAAAAGGACACAGAAGCAGAGATGTGGATGAAAAAGGCCATCAGACTGCAGGCTGACTTCAGAAGTGCTCTGTTTAATCTGGCTCTCCTGTATTCTCAGACATCAAAGGAATTAATGGCTTTACCAATTTTGGAAGAGCTACTCAGATACTATCCTGATCATATCAAGGGACTCATTTTAAAGGGAGACATTCTGATGAATCAAAAGAAAGATATATCTGGGGCCAAAAAATGTTTTGAAAAGATTTTAGAGATGGATCCAAGCAACGTGCAAGGGAAACACAATCTCTGTGTTGTTTATTTTGAAGAGAAGGACTTGCTAAAAGCTGAAAAATGCCTGGTTGAAACATTGGCCTTGGCACCACATGAAGAATATATTCAGCGCCATTTAAGTATAGTCAGGGATAAAATTTCCTCAGCTAGTTTTGTAGAACAACCGTTCCTTGCAGCTGAAAAGACTTCAGGTGCAGTAGGAGACCAAACCCCCTCCAAAAACGTAAAAGAACTCAAAAGTGAGCCCAGACCCACACAGACAATAAAATCACAGGACAATAAAAGTCAGTCTAAGTCAAAAAAACAGTTAGGAAAAAATGCAGACAAAGAGAACCCACAGAAAACAACAAAAGAAATCAAAGAAATTGAGAAAAAAAGAGTCGCTGCTTTAAAAAGACTAGAAGAGATTGAACGTATTCTAAATGGTGAATAGCGTTACTCTTACTCGCAGGATAATTGTTTTCACAGAACTTCAGTCTGGATCATGTGGTTTCTTGTGAGGGAAACTAAAAATAACAGTGATTTGTAACATTCTTCTAAAATGCATCTATGAGGATTCAAAGGAAGATTTTTCAATAACCTCTCTTATTACTCCACAATATTGATTATTTCAGAGGACAGTTCCCTGAGTTTTTGGTGAATTTAGAAGAAATATTAAACATGGAGGCAACTCTATCATTTTTACTATAGATAGAATAATCTTCCAGTAAAATAGTCTTATTCGTTCTAAATTCAAAATCTGAGGCCTGAATGACAATTCCTTTGAGGCAGTTCTAGGTCCTGTTAGTTTATTTGAAATATTAAACATGGTGGCACTATCATTTTTACTATAGATGGAATAATCTTCCAGTAAAATAGTCTTATTCGTTCTGAATTCAAAATCAGAGGCCTGAATGACAATTTTTTTGAGGCAATTCTAGGTCCTATTAGTTTATGTGTAAATTTCTTTATTACCTAGTTCTGTTATTTTCCTTTCCTTCACCTGTTGGGATCTGTCTATGGATCGAAAACACTGATTGAGCACATTGTTTTTTCCTCATTAGCCTTCTGTATAGCCACAAGATTTACTTTGCACTACAAAAGATTAATTACTTTATTTTGTTGGGATTCCCCCTGCCATTGCCTCAGCTTTTGGACTATACAGAGAAGTTTTTGGGGATTACCCTCAGTTCTTTGCTCAGGGCCGCACCTAGCCAGCTGGAGGACTATGTGATGTACTTACGTCAAACATTTTAGCCCCGTTACTGCCTCTCCTACTTATTGTCAGTTTTTCAAAGGATACTAGATGAAACATTTTAAAGGAAATTATAGTATGTTCACTTAAGAATGTATTCTCATAATTTTGATTTTGTCCTTCCCATTAAAATGAGTTTTAAATCAGGTAAAGTTTTAGATCTATACATGTATATACATATACACATATATTTCTAATGGTGCTCATATATACTGTATTTTATTTGTTCTTTTCCATACTGAAAGTTTTACAACATGAACCATGTATTCATAATTGTCTTTGACTTTTTCTCTCCAAATGGGTTGTGTCTCTTACCATTATAGTCATAAGCCCCAATTGCTATAACTTTATTTAAACTAACAAGATAAAACAGTTTTATTTCTCTTACCTCTTTAGTGTTAAAACACAGTTTTGTTTCTAGAATCACACGTGAGTTACTCTTACTTATCTTAAGCAACTGATTTAAGTTCTGCTTAATTGAAGGCAAAATAATGTGACAAGGTTTATTTTTTAAACACTAAACTATTTTGTGATGGCATATGTTTTTATTGAGTATTTATTTTGACTACTGAGCTTTCATAAAAATGATTCTGTTTAAATTCCATCAGAATTAAATATAGAAAACAAATTGTTATTGCATTTTCTGTTATGCATAATTATGTTTAACCAAAATATAGTCATCTGAGGCCTTTTTTTTTTGTATGAATGATATTTAGCTTAATGTAAGGATTAATAGTTAATCAGTTTAGGTTTTTGTTTTTGTTTGTTTGGGGGCCATACCCAGCAGTGCTCAGGGATTACTCCTGGCTCTGCTCTCAGAAATTGCTCCTGGCAGGCTCGGGGGACTGAATGGGATTCTGGGAACCAAACCTGGGTCTGTCCCAGGTCAGCTGCTTGCAAGGCAAATGCCCTGCCCTATCACTCCAGCCCATGACTAAACAGTTTTTAACAGATTTTTAACCTGAGAACTATTAGATTGAAAAGTAAGTACAAACAAGAGAAATTAAAGTTTTGAAATAGAATTTAAGTTTGAATTAGAGTATATTTTAAATGATCCTTTAATACTTAATAAAGTTGGTTATAATTTACAATGTTAAAGCTCAAGTTCTTATTCTGAGGCAGTAATGAATTTTTGATTATGTAGCAAAAACTGTATTTCTGTGAGATCACTAATTCATAATTTTGTGTTTCAAAAACCCTGTTCCTGAAATTTGTGAGCTGTTTTATGAATAGGTCACTGAAAACACTATCCATATTAAAGAACCACTCTTACAAGGTTCCCTGTGGATGCCTTAAATTATTTTTAGGCAATTTAAAGCAAGCACTGACACCAAAGGGAATTTACTTTTAATCCAGGAGAGTCTGTTAAGTATTAAAGCAATAGTCAATTTCATTCTTAAAATATGACTCTGACTTCAGATATAAGGTGGAGAATACCTCATGTACTCTGACTTGAAAAAATGGAATCCTGTGTTCTTATTTTCTACCATTTATCTTTAAAAGTTTCCAAGTTTGATCTGTAATAGTGTCGGGTTGAGGATAGTTAGAAAAACAGGAAGAAATCTCTAAAGACAGCAAACCCTAAATAAAGGTTTTAGTAATGCTTTGATAGTTAGAGAGCTGCAAAATTTAAAGGAAGAGAATTATTTTATAAAATAAAGTACTGCTAGTATATTTTAATTTTGAATGATTTATTTAAGTCAAATACACTCTAAATAGTGACATTTTCCTAATCAGTTTCTCAGTGCTTCCTTTTAAAATTAAGTGGACTCCTACTATGGACCCCAAGCCACAATTAACTTTATATTTTAATTTAAATTGTATTTTAATCTTACAAGGATTCTAATTTATTAGTAAGTATTAAGGAACACAACTCTTTTAGTTACTTAAAATCTTATCTCTCCTATGATAATATCTATTATGATCCAATGAAATTTTGCTTTTTTAAGTTTCATTTAAGTATATGTTCTTCTGACTATGCATATTTCATCCATCTTGGAGTCCATCAAACTTGCTAGTGTGTAAGGTGGCTGTTCTCTTTACATTCTTAATGTGAATAGAGAGGGCTGAAGTGCATGCACCAGGAATGTTGGATTGCTGGAACCAAATGATCTCCCAAGTACCTACCAGAGCAACCTTCCTTCCCCCATCATACATCCAACAGTTAGCAGTAGTTTCTGGGCACTGAGGAGTAAATAAACTCTTAATAGCAATCATATTCAAGATTTTAAGGTGGAAAGAAATGGTTTTCCTTTAGAACTGTCTTTTGGGAGAAATGAAGAATGAGGATATTTAAGCACAGTTAACTGATCTATTTAGAACTGTCAGCATCTATAAATTTTTTTAACTGTTTTACAAAAGCATCTATTCCAGGGAGTTCTAAGAAAGCTTTGACAATCGGGGTTGTGGGCAATTGATTATGCTACAGAACTGCTTCTCAATAGAATGAGTTGCATTTATACCTGTTTTCTTAGCACATTTAAAATTGGGAATTTGACAGTCATTTTACTAGGTGATTTTTCTGATAACTTGAAGAATAAATATGTTTGCAGTGTGTTTTGCAGTTTTCTGTTGACTTTTATGTAAATATTTAGTATATGGATTACACAGTTCTAGTAAAGCCTCATCATGTTTTTCCATCACATAGAATTTGAACTCAATGTTACAGAATGCTTCTTTAAGGATGCTATAATGAAAACTATAGATTTGTATGTCAGATTATACTTCAGAAATTCATATATTTGTCATATTTATTTTTTTAAAAAACCTAATTGCATGAGTAAATGGTTTAAAAAGGAATCTCCTCAATTATCAGGTGTCTGTTCAAATTCTTACCTGGTGGAAACTGCCAGCCATCCTTTGGTTGGGATTCATGAAGAAATGGTTTTAAAAACTGTGCATTTTATATTCTATGCTGTCCTTGTGTACCATATTTATACATATTCACTATTCACTTGATACTTTTAAAACCTGAATTGCCTTTATGTGTTAAAATGGAAAATATATATCTAAATAAATGTGTTCCCCACAATGAAAAAAGATCTAGCGTGCAGTTTTATCAGCATTATCAGAGAAAGGTGCCTGTTACGTTAATTCAACCAGCATAATTAATTAGAAAAAAATATGTCTGGATGTTTTGGAATTCATTAAATGTGCAATTTAACATTAGCTCTTGACCGAATCGACTTAGAGATTGATCTGACTGAAAGAAGTGTGCACTGAGTAGATAGAATGAACTTTGGGTTGAGAGCTGCGTAAATGACTGAGACCTTGAGTTCTGTGGTTTGAGACTATGGGCTGGGGGTTTTCTGTGGGTCATAGTTCAACTTAGTCATTAAACCTAGATATGGGAAAATGGATGAATGAGCATTTCCCAGGTTGTTTGAAATCCAGAACTAATTCACCCAATTCCTTATACTGCCATTTGGAGATTCATTCAGAGATGAACCAGTAGAAGGAAGTGTATAAACTGAAATAATTAAGTTATTCAAATTTCATTGATATAGCTATTTATATCTGAATTCAAGATTTTTTATGTGTTGAAAATTAAAATTAGTAGAGCATGGAATCTTTTCCAGATCGTTTTCCACTGGAAATGAGATAACATATCTTTGGTTAGAAGAGTATATGACTTCTGTTAAAAAAAGGTAACAGAAGGTTTAAAAAAAAAAAAAAAAAAAATATATATATATATATATATATATATATATATATATATATATATATATATATATATGTCCAGGGCCAGAGAGAGGATAGTATCTAAGGTTCTTACTTTGCATATGACTAACTGGGGTTTGATCCTCAATACCTCATATATTAAGTATTGTAGACTCAGTAGTAAGCCCTGAGGATTATCAGGTGTGACTCAAATATTTAAAAATGTAAATGGCGTGGTTTGGTCTCCAATCAGATAGAGTAGAAGCTCCAAAATGGATTTTTATGTGAATAATGCAATGACTTTCTTTTTTATCCTTAAATTCTTCTGAGTTAGTGTTTCTGTCACATAAAGTTGCGTACTAACTCCATACTTTTTAAACATTCAACTATATTTTCAGTGCTTTTTAATCCAAGAACTTTTCTCAGTGCAACATGTTTTTCTAGAGTCATTATGACATTAATGACAAATTGGAACTGATAAACTCCAGTAGGAGGGCATGTCAGGAATGTGTTTTCACACTTTCTAAACTTCATTATCTTTAAAATAATTGCACAAATAAATGAAGTAAATTTGACTAGTTTTAAAAAGCTTATGTGATCTTTGACTATGATCATCTCTTATTTTCTCTTACCTGGTTTCACTGCATTTCCAACAGATTCCTTGCTGAGCTCCCACCCCAACATCTTTTCACTTCCCGTTATTTCTGGAACACTCTTTTTTTCAAAAGTGCGCATTGTTGAACTCATAGATTTTTTTTTCCTCAGACAAAATTATCTCAGAAAATTCGAAGGAAAGATGTGGATATATTTCTGTAAAGAAGCAAAAAATTGACAGTAAGTCAAATATTAAATGAAAACCCAGTTCGTGAATTACTAAAGTTATTTTTGAAATGGGCAGAAGAACTAGCAGTAAAACCCTGAACATTTGGCAAATAAGGAAGGAAGGGAGGGAGGGAATTAATTACTGTGGAGACCATTTATTCACCTCCCCTGTGTAGGCCAACCAAGGCCAACCTTGAAAGAATGCTCTGTCAGTAGACAGGTTGTCAAGGTTTCAGAAAAAGTAGTGAAGGAATTAAGATTCTACAAATTTAGTTTTTCCTCTACATCGTGCACTTACATTTTTGGTGTGTTTCAAGTTTTTCCGTTGCTCTTACGTATCTTATTTTAAGACAGTTTGTATGGGATCACATCTAGGAAATCTTGACTATCCACATATGGCCAAAATGTAACTCAGAAGTTGTAATGTGTGAGGTAGATCCTCACATTTGTACTCATTTTCTTAAACCATAATTGAAATGATAACCCTTCCACCACCAAAAAAAAAAAAATCTTAAAGGGACAGGTACGGCTGTTTTTATTAATGCCTTTAAGCATAAAAAGAAATAAGCCCTAGTGATGTACACATAGTTAAAGGCTAAAACGTGGAGATGGGCAGTAGGAAAAGGTCAAATGTAGATAGATATTCTGGATAGATTTATATTCCCTTGTGTAGTCACCATTATGCTTGGCTAGTATGTATTAAGATGTAGAAGAGCCAGAGAGAACATGAAAAATAACTCAGAAAAATGTGCTTACATTGATATCACATGGTCCCTAAGCTTCACAGGGAATAATTCCCAAACACAAAGCTAAAAATAACCCCTGAACACCACCAGAGCCCCCATTCAAATAAAATGACAGCATTTGGGCACATTATGGTGGTAAAATATGTTTATTAAGTGAAATGTCAAAACCAAGAAATTGAGTGAGTCACAAGCCACAGCTGTTAGATGGCAGGACTTTTAGGCACTCATATATAAATCTATTTTTCAGTCTTTGATGATCTGAAACATGGTGTGATTATGCACTATGACATCAATGTGCTAAGACCTCTTGATTTTTTTTTTTTTTGTAGATGATTCTAGGATACTTAGATATTCTTGTAGTTGTCAACATGGAACATACTGTTTGTATATGAGATACTGACACATTGGTAACCTCCAAAACACTTAGTAGTAAAAAACAATTGTGATGTGTATTTACATTATATAGTGCAGAAAACTAGGTCATCAAATAGCATTTAAAGAATTGCAACTTTGACCTATAATATATATTTGTTATTTATAAGTTATTTACTAAATATATTTAAGTGCCCATAGCCCTCCACCACTGTCCTATGAAACCTCTGGTTTTATCTTTATCCCCCAGTCCTTTCTTCCACTGTTTGTTAATAAACTTTATAATCCAAAAACCAGAGGATTGTCATTGTTCCGTACTGTCTAATCCCTTGTTTTGTCACTCAGTTCCACAGAGGAGTGAGATCATCTAATGTTTGTTCTTGCTCTGGCTTATTTTGTGGAAGCAGACTGTTTGAATGTGCTTTGAAGATGAAGAACGAGACCATGAGTCAAGAAAAGTGAACAGTCTAATAAAGCTGGAAAAGACCAGGAAATGTATTTGCCCCAGAAATCTGAAGAGCGTAGACTTTTAATCTCTGAAATTGGAAGAAAGCACATTTGTTTCAATCCATTACGTTTTTTGTAATTTGTTATAGCAGCAATAGAAAACTATTATTACCTATTACCCTTAGGTATGGATAGAATTGAGGATCCAAATACAAATATTTCTTTCCAGGAGTCCATTGCTCTCTTAAGAGGATGATCTTTTTCATGCCTATATTAACCGTGCTTTATAAATAGTGATAAATCCAAGTTTCCGATCTTTTGTCAAAGACCTATCAGCAAGCATATTTGAATTATATTATTGTTTAAGTAATATAATTCAAAAGTTTTTATTTCTTTTTTCCAGATACCCTACTAAATGAATTGGAGAATGCATTTGCACACAGTACTTCAGCTAAAGTATTGATAACCAAGATGCATTACTCTCAAAATTGAATCACCAAAAATGCAGTGACCTCATTCGTAAAAGGATTGAGTAGATGAACAGATACTTCCCCAATGAAGATAGATGGATGTCCTACAAATATAATAAACAGTGTTTATCACTCATGATCAAAGAAATTCAAAGCAAAACAATCAGACCATCTCATAACTATGAGGATGGTATATATCAAAGTATATAAATAGCCAGTTTGTGCAGGATTATGGTGATAAGGAATTTTCAACCTTTGTTGGGATTATCATCTGTTTCAACCTCTATGGAAAGCAGTATCTCAAAAAATAGATATACAATTCCCATACAATCCAGTCATACTATCTCTTGGCATCTATCTGGCTCTCAGTAATTTTTCCTTATATTCCAATTATTTGATAAGAGGACATAATTCAAATCCTGGGTAATATGTGAAAAACATTCTTTGAAAGTATGAATAAAATCAACCTAAATGGGTAAAACTAGTAATAAATTATATAAATTGATTTAAAGATATGTTACTAATGGTCTGTGCTATTTAACCAAAATGTCATCAGAAGCAAATGAAAAATTAAAAAAAATTATTTTAATTGGGGAATGTTAAACCTGGCAGTGCTCAGGTACTCCTGGTTTTGTGCTTGAGTTTCTCTATGTTATGCTGGGGACCAGGCTGCAGTGGGATTAGCAACCAGGCCTCCTGTATATGCAAAACATATATTCAGCCTGTCAGCTATCGGATTCTTTTTTATTTATAAATTTTGAGCTTATAAATTGATTAAATCCTTAAGAAGATATTGTAGATTCACACTGATTTACTCAACTCTAAATCTTCAGGTCCTGTCTAAGTCATGGATAAGGAAGTGAGCAAAAGTTTTGAGTAGATGACAATTGGTCTATCAGAGTTTCAGTTGTACTTAAAATTAGGAAAAGTGTGTTGCATGGACACTAATCAATAAAGGTAATGAAAATCAAAAATGCCCAATAATAGAAATATCACTGCCATCTACTGTACTAAAGCTTATTGTAAACCAAGTGAAGTTCCGAGTCCTCTAATGGCATCTGACTCAATATAATGATTTACTGTAGTTTTTAATCTCTTCTTCAAGGAGCTAAGACTTAAAGAGATCGATTTGGTTAAAACCAGTTTTCTATGATGCCAACTTTTCTGTTTATTCATCCTGTGATACTATAGTAATTTGAATATAATTGCATACTTGCATAGGTCATAGATACATTTTTATATTTCATACAGTTGAAAGTTTACTCTCTAATATGTAAAACAATTTTTTATTTAAACACCTTAATTACATACATGATTGTGTTTGGGTTTCAGTCATGTAAAGAACACCACCCATCACCAGTGCAACATTCCCATCACCAATGTCCCAAGTCTCCCTTCGCCCCACCCAACCCCCGCCTGTACTCTAGATAGGCTCTCCATTTTCCTCATACATTCTCATTATTAGGACAGTTCAAAATGTAGTTATTTCCCTAACTAAACTCATCACTCTTTGTGGTGAGCTTCCTGAGGTGAGCTGGAACTTCCAGCTCTTTTCTCTTTTGTGTCTGAAAATTATTATTACAAGGGTGTCTTTCAATTTTCTTAAAACCCATAGATGAGTGAGACCATTCTGCGTTTTTCTCTCTCTCTCTCTGACTTATTTCACTCAGCATAATAGATTCCGTGTACATCCATGTATAGGAAAATTTCATGACTTCATCTCTCCTGACAGCTGCATAATATTCCATTGTGTATATGTACCACAGTTTCTTTAGCCATTCGTCTGTTGAAGGGCATCTTGGTTGTTTCCAGAGTCTTGCTATGGTAAATAGTGCTGCAATGAATATAGGTGTAAGGAAGGAGTTTTTGTATTGTATTTTTGTGTTCCTAGGGTATATTCCTAGGAGTGGTATAGCTGGATCGTATGGGAGCTCGATTTCCAGTTTTTGGAGGAATCTCCATATCGCTTTCCATAAAGGTTGAACTAGACAGCATTCCCACCAGCAGTGGATAAGAGTTCCTTTCTCTCCACATCCCCGCCAACACTGTTTATTCTCATTCTTTGTGATGTGTGCCATTCTCTGGGGTGTGAGGTGGTTATCTCATCGTTGTTTTGATTTGCATCTCCCTGATGATTAGTGATGTGGAACATTTTTTCATGTGTCTTTTGGCCATGTGTATTTCTTCTTTGTCAAAGTGTCTGTTCATTTCTTCTCCCCATTTTTTGATGGGGTTAGATGTTTTTTTCTTGTAAAGTTCTGTCAGTGCCTTGTATATTTTGGAGATTAGCCCCTTACCTGATGGGCATTGGGTGAATAGTTTCTCCCACTCAGTGGGTGGCTCTTGTATCCTGGGCACTATTTCCTTTGAGGTGCAGAAGCTTCTCAGCTTAATATATTCCCATCTGTTAATCTCTGCTTTCACTTGCTTGGAGAGTGCAGTTTCCTCCTTGAAGATGCCTGTAATGTCCTGGAGTGTCTTGCCTATGTGCTGTTCTATATATCTTATGGTTTTGGGGCTGATATCGAGGTCTTTAATCCATTTGGATTTTACCTTCGTACATGATGTTAGCTGGGGGTCTAAGTTCAATTTTTTGCAAGTGGCTATCCAATTGTGCCAACACGACTTGTTGAAGAGGCTTTCCCTGCTCCATTTAGGATTTCCTGCTCCTTTATCAAAAATTAGGTGGTTGTATGTCTGGGGAACATTTTCTGAGTATTCAAGCCTATTCCACTGATCTGAGGACCTGTCCTTATTCCAATACCATGCTGTTTTGATAACTGTTGCTTTGTAGTACAGTTTAAAGTTGGGGAAAGTAATTCCTCCCATATTCTTTTTCACAATGATTGCTTTAGCTATTCGAGGGTGTTTATTGTTCCAAATGAATTTCAAAAGTGCCTGATCCACTTCTTTGAAGAATGTCATGGGTATCTTTAGAGGGATAGCATTAAATCTGTATAATGCCTTGGGGAGTATTGCCATTTTGATGATGTTAATCCTGCCAATCCATGAGCAGGGTATGTGTTTCCATTTCCCTGTGTCCTCTCTTATTTCTTGGAGCAGAGTTTTATAGTTTTCTTTGTATAGGTCCTTCACATATTTAGTCAAGTTGATTCCAAGATATTTGAGTTTGTGTGGCACTATTGTGAATGGGGTTGTTTTCTTAATGTCCATTTCATCCTTATTACTATTGGTGTAGAGAAAGGCCATTGATTTTTGTGTGTTAATTTTGTAGCCTGCCACCTTGCTATATGAGTCTATTGTTTCTAGAAGCTTTTTGATAGAGTCTTTAGGGTTTTCTAAGTAGAGTATCATGTCATCTGCAAACAGTGAGAGATTGACTTCTTCCTTTCCTATCTGGATTCCCTTGATATCCTTTTCTTGCCTAATCGCTATAGCAAGTACTTCCAGTGCTATGTTGAATAGGAGTGGTGAGAGAGGACAGTCTTGTCTTGTGCCAGAATTTAGAGGGAAGGCTTTCAGTTTTTCTCCATTGAGGATAATATTTGCCACTGCCTTGTGGTAGATGGCCTTCACTATATTGAGAAAGGTTCCCTCCATTCCCATCTTGCTGAGAGTTTTGATCAAGAATGGGTGTTGGACCTTATCAAATGCTTTCTCTGCATCTATTGATATGATCATGTGGTTTTTATTTTTCTTGTTATTGATGTTGTGTATTATGTTGATAGATTTATGAATGTTAAACCAGCCTTGCATTCCTGGGATGAAACCTACTTGATCGTAGTGGATGATCTTTTTAACGAGGTATTGAATCCTATTTGCCAGGATTTTGTTGAGGATCTTTGCATCTGCATTCATCAGCGATATTGGTCTGTAATTTTCTTTTTTGGTAGCGTCTCTGTCTGGTTTAGGTATCAAGGTGATGTTGGCTTCATAAAAGCTATTTGGAAGTGTTTCTGTTTGTTCAATTTCATGAAAGAGTCTTGCCAAGATTGGCAGTAGTTCCTCTTGGAAAGTTTGATAGAATTCATTAGTGAATCCATCTGGACCTGGGCTTTTGTTTTTCGGCAGACATTTGATTACTGTTTTAATTTCATCAATGGTGATGGGGGTGTTTAGATATGCTACATCCTCTTCCTTCAACCGTGGAAGATTATAAGAGTCCAAGAATTTATCCATTTCTTCCAGGTTCTCATTTTTAGTGGCGTAGAGTTTTTCAAAGTAGTTTCTGATTACCCTTTGAATCTCTGTCATATCAGTAGTGATCTCTCATTTTTCATTCCTGATACGAGTTATCAAGTTTCTCTCTCTCTCTTTCTTTGTTAGGTTTGCCAGTGGTCTATCAACCTTGTTTATTTTTTCAAAGAACCAACTTCTGCTTTCGTTGATCTTTCGGATTGTTTTTTGAGTTTCCACTTCGTTGATTTCTGCTCTCAGCTTTGTTATTTCCTTCTGTCTTCCTATACTTGGGTCCTTTTGTTGAGCATTTTCTAGTTCTATTAGCTGTGTCATTAAGCTACTCAGGTAAGCTCCTTCTTCCTTCCTGATGTGTGCTTGCAAAGCTCTAAATTTTCCTCTCAGTACTGCTTTTGCTGTGTCCCATAAGTTCTGATAGTTTGTGTCTTTATTGTCATTTGTTTCCAGGAACCTTTTGATTTCCTCCTTGATTTCATCTCGGACTCACTGGTTATTGAGCATGAGGCTGTTTAACTTCCAGGTGTTAAAGTGTTTCTTCTGAGTCCCTTTGGAGTTCACAAATAATTTCAGAGCCTTGTGGTCAGCGAAGGTAGTCTGCAAAATTTCTATCCTCTTGATCTTATGGAGGTATGTTTTATGTGCCAGCATGTAGTCTATCCTGGAGAATGTCCCATGTACATTGGAGAAGAATGTGTATCCAGGTTTCTGGGGATGGAGTGTCCTATATATATCTACTAGGCCTCTTTCTTCCATTTCTCTCCTCAGGTCTAGTATATTCTTGTTGGGTTTCAGTCTGGTTGACCTATCCAGTGTTGACAAAGCCGTGTTAAGGTCCCTCACAATTATTGTGTTGTTGTTGATATTACTTTTCAGATTTGTCAACAGTTGTATTAAATATTTTGCTGGCCCCTCATTCGGTGCATATATGTTTAGGAGAGTGAATTCTTCCTGCTCTACCTACCCCTTGATTAATATAAAATGTCCATCTTTGTCCCTTACAACCTTCCTGAGTATAAAGTTTGCATTATCTGATATTAGTATGGCCACTTCAGCTTTTTTATGGGTGTTGTTTGCTTGGATAATTTTTCTCCAGCCTTTTATTTTGAGTCTATATTTGTTCTGACTATTCAGGTGCGTTTCTTGTAGGCAGCAGAAGGTTGGATTGAATTTTTTTGATCCATTTAGCCACTCTGTGTCTCTTAACTGGTGCATTTAGTCCATTGACGTTGAGAGAAAGAATTGTCCTGGGATTTAACGCCATCTTTATTTCAAAATTTGGTGTGTCTTTTGGGTAGTCTTGTCTTAGATTAGGTCTTACAGTTTTTCTCTTAGGACTGGTTTTGTGTCTGTGAAGTTTCTGAGCTGTTTTTTGTCTGTGAAGCCATGTATTCTTCCGTCAAACCGGAAAGTGAGTTTTGATGGGTATAGTATTCTGGGTGAAGCATTCATTTCATTCAGTCTTGTCACAATATCCCACCACTGCTTTCTGGCATTGAGTGTTTCTGGTGACAGGTCTGCTGTAAATCTCAGGGAAGCTTGCTTGAACGTGATTTCCCTCCCCTTTTGATCTTGCTGTTTTCAGAATTCTGTCTCTATCTGTGGGATTTGTCATTGTGACTAGGATGTGTCTTGGGGTGGTTTTTCTGGGGTCTCTTTTGGTTGGTACTCTTCGGGCATGCAGGATTTGATCACATATATTCTTTAGCTCTGGAAGTTTCTCTTTAATGATGTTCTTGACCGTTGATTCTTCCTGGAAATTTTCTTCCTGGGTCGCTGGGACTCCAATGATTCTTAAGTTGTTTCTGTTGATCTTATCATAGACTTCTATTTTCATCTGTTCCCATTCTTTGACTAATTTTTCTATTGTCTGCTCATTTGCTTTAAGTTTTTTGTCCAATCTCTCCTGCTGTATGGAATTGTTATGTATCTCATCTTCCACAGCACCAAGTCTATTCTCAGCTTCTGATACCCTGTCCCAGAGCTTATCCATTTTGTCATTCACTTCGTTTACTGACTTTTTCAGTCCTGTTAGTTGACATGTTATTTCAGTTTGGAGTTTTGTGATTTCTGTCTTCATATTTTCTTGGTTCTTATTAGTGTTCTGTTCAACTCGATCCATGGTTTCTTGGAGTCCGTTGAGCATCTTCCATATTGCTAGTCTAAAGTCCTTATCTGAGAGGTTGATTAGTTGGTTGGTCATTATCTGGTCCTCAGAATTGTCATCTTCATTCTCTATGTCTGATGCTGGCCTGCGTTGTTTCCCCATTTTCACACTTGTATTGTGGGTTTTTCTACGTGTTGTGGTGGTATTCATTGGCTATATGATTCAGGCAGCACACTCCTCTGGCTCCTCCCTTTCTGGATGGGCTGACTTGCCTCTAAGGGAAGGGAGTCCTCCGTGGATGAAGCCTCACACTGGGTCAAATCTTAGGCCCGAGCATGCAACAGAGAAGACAGTCCGGAGAGAAATGTTTGCTTCTGTGATATAGTGCCGTTCTTAGTGTGATTTTTTTTCCTTCTTGTTGCAATGGAGTTCTTTCCTTAGAAAGAGGCTGGAGCCTCTTTTTGCCCCACTCGCAAGAGTTTCACGCAAGAGGACAGTAGACAGACATAGACAGGTCACACTCAGTTTTTCACAGTTGGGCCCCACTGGGCCGGTGTACTTTCGCGGATTTTCCCCGCCTGGTGTCACACACAGGGAGCCGGCTTTTGCAAAGCTTAGCCGGTTTTCATGCTCTGTAGTCCCTCCCTGAAAATGGCGTCTCTGTAAAACACTCTTACAAATAAAAACTTTTATGCAATAGAAGAGAAGTTAAAAAAGGGCACTCAAAGATGTGAATCAAATGGTCATCATAAAGTCAGGAGTCATGGAAGTAAGTAGCACAGGGATAAGGCACTTACGTCCATGAGATGATCCCTGTCTAGTCCCAGAACATCTTCAGGAGTGATCTCTAGACACAGAGCCAGGAGTGAACCCTGGACACAGCCAGGTGTAGCCAAAACCCAGATAGGCATGACCACTGAACACAGCCAGATATAGCCCAAACCTTGTTCCCTAACACACCGAACTTGCAAAATAAAATAAGTCTTCCTTACAATAAACAGGTGGGCATTGAAGAAATAATACACTAAATATCCCAGATATGGGAGGATCATTCACTCCCATAAAGGTTAATTTAACGAGCATAATTCTTTATGTTTTATATATATTTTGACTAATTTATGGATTAAAGGACTATGTTTAATATGAATTAAGCACCTAGTTGGTAACTAGTTAAACTCTGAAAAGATTGATTTATAGTTGTTTTCTCTCCCTCCCTCTTTCTCTCCCTCCCTTCCTTTCTTCTTTCCTTCCTTTCTTCCCTTCTTCCTTCCTTCTTTCCCTCCCTCCTTCCCTCCTTCCCTTTTTAGATGATACTACTAGTACCTAGGACCCACTCCTGTTTCTTTCCTCAAGGACCACTGTTGCTAGTGCTCAATAGAATATATGGTGCCGAAGATTGAATCTGGGCTGATAATGTGTAATATGAGCTCCTTAACTCCTAAGCTATCTCTTCAGCCCCTGCAATTGATTTTTATTTCCATGGTTTTACTGAGGTATATTTTATCATTTGAAACACAGACTTCTTCTGAAAATTTAAAAAGTCAATCAAGAAAAGACTACGCTTACTTTCCCCCATTCTAAATCTATACTCAATGGTCAGCTTCAACAAGCCTCTATTGACTCTTTTACTGCATTAAAAAAAATCATTTTAACTTGGCACCCAAAATCATTTAACATCTGGTCTTCATATGCTAATTACTTTATTATACACTTCTGTTATCTCACAGAACTCTAAATACTTTTGAAAAATGCTGAACATTTTTTCTATGCTGCTCAAGAATCTCTTACCTTTGTCCTCCATGAAACCCAATACTTCCTTGTAAAATCTTTGCAGCTCCTTTCAGTAGAGCTAGTGCTTCAGATCTGCTCTCAGCCTATTGCCAGTTGATTCACCTCTTGTTTTTGTAGTTCCTGCTATCACAGCAAATCAATTATTTGCAACACTCCAGGTAAATAAAAGTCCCATACCCAACATCTATGTTTTCCCTATTTCTTTGGAGTTATAACAATTATCAGATAGTACTACAAATTAAGTAGAATAAAGCACAAGTAGGCAAAAAAAAAAATTAGGTCGCAATGACAACATATCTCAAGTCTGTGTTTTTTTAAATACATTTAGAGCTGTACAAATAATATAACTGAAATTCAAAGTGCCAGTTAATAGCCATTTCTAAATCAATAGCTCAAGGAGCTTGAGCTAAAGAGAAATGTTCCAAAACCATTGTGTAAAGCACCAGTCACTCCAGTAGTACTCAGGGCTGCCTCAGCCATGCCTAAAGGCGCTTTGTTAGGTTAAGCAGTATTAGGAAGACAACTCAATTCTTTGCACATACAAGGCATGCTCTCTAACACCTCATTAACATCCCAGCACATTTGTGAATGGTAGAGTGAGAAAATGCACATTAGTTTTTTCACAGAAAAAGAAATGGAACTATTTTTTTTTCATTTAGCAAGTGTAGACTTAGCAACAGAGTTCTCAGAAATAAACTGAAAGTGTTCATTGTATTTATTAGGTAGGTATCCATGCTACTAAGAGTTTTCTCCCAAAATTACTCAAACAGTTTTTTAGAGGAAATTATCATGCTCTAGAAAATAACCAGTGCAAAAAAAAAAAAAAAAAAGAAAGAAAGAAAAGAAAAAGAAATCTGGTGTTTAATCATCATATATTTTAAAACAAAAATATGTGTTAAAAAAAAAATCCCAAAAAGATACTCAAGCTTGCGTGTTGCTGGGAATGGGTCTGAATAAACATCTGGTCTAAATTAGAACAGTCCTCAGTACTGAAGCTTGTAAGTAATGTTACACATAAACTGATTCTTCTCGTCTTGGCCTGCATCCATTTGAAGACTTCATTTTTTTTTTTTTTTTTTTGCAGACCCAAGAGTCTGTTTGTTGTATGTTCTTGAATTAAAACCCCACCCTCTGCCTGAGGTCAACATGAACTTTCAGTAAGCCCAATGATATGTTCTCTGCTATCAGCTGTCTCTCATCCATGTTTCTAGGCGTGAGAAGTTTGGGGAGTTAGGAACTTAAGATCCTTTTGTTCCTGTGTCTTAGAAAACATCAGGTTAACTCAACGTGTGCAAGAGCATCACACCAAACAAACATGTTCTACATACTAAATAGAAAAATGGGGAACAAACAAACTATCTGCTGGTGTTAAACTCTTCTAAATCATACTTTTCTTCCCCTAAAACTAAGAAACACTAATAAGTTTTTTAATATATAAGTTCACTAAATATCAATGACTCATAGGCCTGACAAGATGGCTGAAGAGAAACATCTTTGTGAGTGCTCTTATGGCATCAACACAAAAGAACTGAATGGAGCGTGGCATCCTGTAGAGAAAAATTCTGGAGAAAACAACTCTCTCTTCAAGAAGAAGACTCAATTTTGTGGAGCATACAACTAAGAACATGCAGACATGAGATGAGAAATGCTTCCCCTGGGTACTAATGCTTAGGAGTGAACATCAACTTAAGGAGATTTTTGTTTGATTAGTCTTTGGTGATAATAATTTAGCACTCTCTATTTCATCCGCCTTTCACAGAGCTGAATCTCTCACTGACAGAACTTACTACCTTCTGTGTGTGGCCTAGATGGAAAAGATTGACTTAATTTTCAAGCAACTTCTTTAATTTTCTGTACTTAACCAACAAGATAACAAGTTCCATCTAAATAAACACCATTAAAAACATTACAGAGAAAAACCACAATGCCGAACCTTTAAAAAAATAACACCACAATGAGGAAGCTACAATTTTATTATAAACAGAGACTGATGTATTAAAAAAGGAAAAGCCTTGTTATTGTCAGTCTGATCACCACTTTTGTCCTCATGATCAAGGGCATGTTCCCAGTAGGAAGCAAGACTTTTTTTGTTATTGTTGTTTTTGTTTTTTTGGGTCACACCCGGCAGCGCTCAATGGTTACTCCTGGCTCTATGCTCAGAAATCGCTCCTGGCAGGCTCTGGGGACCATATGGAATGCCCGGATTTGAACGACTGTCCTTCTGCATGCAAGACAAACAGCTTATCTCCATGCTATCTCCGGCCCCCCAAGGAAGCAAGACTTTTATAAGCAACTTTGATTTGAGGATTTGGGAGAAAAGCCAGTTGTCAATGAGACACTCTTCAATCCCAATAATTAAAGTATATAAGATAGTTCTACATAGAAACTTCTTTCATAATTCATTCAGAATTCCTGCAGAGCCCTTTATTAGAAGGACATCTATCAGTTTCTTTAGAGCCTGCATACAGTGTTTTGTTTCTTAATAGTTGATCTATCTTCTGATAACTCAGAAACTATAGATAAAATAGAGGCCAGAGAAATAACTCCATGGACTGGAGCACTTGCTCTGCATGCTGGAGACCTGGGTTTAATCAGGATACTGCCCACTTCCCTGAACACTTGCCAAGCACAGCCCCTAAACACAGAGCTTGGAGTAACCCTTGAACCCTGTCAGTTGTGGTTGAACTCCATATCTTCCACTTCCACCTACAACACGCATGAAGAAAAAAACAGAGTTTCAATACTTAACTAAAAATATATCTCAAAATACAAGTCATAATTTATTTCTACAGCTGTAGTAGACAACAAATTCTTGAACTTTGCTTAAAGAGAGCTTAATAGAAGGGAAGTCTGTTAAATTTGAAGGTGGTAGATATTTCATTTCTTTGTTGAACATATTCTGCAGAGAATTTTGAAAACTAAGATGAATGTGGAGCATATTTAAGACAACAAGGATAAATTATATATATATATATATATATATATATATATATATATATCTTAAGACTTAAAAATATCTGTGGCTATTGCTAAAAACTTTTAAGAAACTTTTCAGTGAAATTGGCACCAAGGGGCCTGGAGAGATAGCACAGTGGTGTTTGCCTTGCAAGCAGCCGATCCAGGACCAAAGGTGGTTGGTTCGAATCCCGGTGTCCCATATGGTCCCCCGCGCCTGCCAGGAGCTATTTCTGAGCAGACAGCCAGGAGTAACCCCTGAGCACCGCTGGGTGTGGCGCAAAAACCAAAAAGAAAAAAAAATTGGCACCAAGTCCATCATTTCAACAAATCAGCATTTAATAAGTGATCACTATGTTTTAGACATTTTGTCAAGCAGTAAAATAAACATAGTAAAAAAAAAGTCTATTCCTGCAATAGAAAATCCCATATTTAGTGATATATAAAAATGTAACGACTAATGCTAATAAGAAAGTATGGTAATGTTATGTACAAATGTGCTTTGGAGCCCAGATGGAGAACAATGAATACTGCTGGGGAGGGTGTATTTGCAGAGAAAGGCAAAAACCACTTTATGAAAAAGTAATATTTGAAATAGTTCTTAAATAACTGAATATGTGTGGATAGTAAGTTGGGAATCAGAGGGGCAAAAGTGCACCTTAAATTTATATTTTAGAATGCATAATTTCTGTTTTATCACTTCTTAAGCTAGTACTTGTTAAAGGGATTTTATAGTCTTTATTCAAAACCTGCATATTGGGCTGAAGAGATAGCATGGAGGTAAGGCATTTGCCTTGCATGCAGAAGGACGGTGGTTCAAACCCTGGCATCCCATATGGTCCCTCGAGCCTGCCAGGGACAATTTCTGAGCCTAGAGTCAGAGCTGAGCCTGAGCACTGCCAGGTGTGACCCCCCCCCCCAAAAAAAAACCTGCATATTTTATTTGGTGTTTTATTGTGCCACATGCGGCAATACATATTACTGGCTGTCTTCTGCTCAGGGACCATGTCTATATGTGCTGCCAGGGATGAAACCCCCATTTGGCCTTGTACTGTATACTATCTGCTGTACTAGACCTCTAGCTCCTAAACTTGAATATTTCAACATCATGTTAAATAGTAGTAAATGTTTGTAACCCTTATCTTACTTTGTTTTTGTTTTTGTGTCACACTCAGCAGCGCTCAGGGGCTACTCCTGGCTCCACACTCAGAAATCGCCCCCATCAGGCTCGGGGGACCATCTGGGATACAGGGGATTCGAACCACCGTCCTTCTCCATGCAAGGCAAACGCCTTACCACTGTGCTATCTCTCCGGCCCCAATGTAGCCCTTATCTTAATGTTTTAATTAAGAAAGCACAAATTCTCTTCTTAATGTGTAAACATTTTAGCTCACTAGTTATCCTAGTTGATGTCACCAACTAGAACAGATCCATCAAGGGGTTATTGCCCAGAAGCCTTGGCAAACCTTGGAAAGGATTAGTTAGACTGAAGATCCTTTTTCAGAGGGTTATACCTTTTTTTTTTTTTTTAAATTATGAGAACAAAGATGCAAAGAAAGAGGACAAGGTAGAGTTACAGTGGAAGGACACTCACCCATAACATAATTCTCAGAAGAAGTCCCCTTGCCGATATCTTAACTTTGAACTTTCAGCCAAAGAACATTAAGATAAATAAAACAGAATCCATGTACAATTACTTTGTCCCTCACATCCCCAGATTGTAACACATTATAATATTTCTTAACAGCACACAAGGCAATCTAAAGCCATAAAACTTACGTAACTCATTAAACATTAGAGGCATAGTATTTTTATATTTCCATGTACATGCATATTAGCTTAAGTTAACCTCAAATTTTAAGTGGTATTTTTTAAGGATTAGAGTCAAAGGAGCACAGTAAAAACGGTGTAAGAGTGGAAATTGTTGTTTGCATAGGCCCACCAAAATATAAGGGGCATGGAAAGGAATAACCTTGGCCTAAATACAAAGAGACCCTACCCCTGAAGTTTCCTGGTATAAGACCAACTCTAGGCTCCAGGCAAGCTAGATCATCCAATCCAAGACATTGTTGTGCCAACACACTTTTATTTTTCACACAGTCTCTGTTGTTGGTATCATGTTTCTGTATTAAAGATCCTGGAATCTGCATTGAATATCCTACATTGAAGTCAGGATGTGGAGCTTCCTCTCGTTTCACCTCACCATTAGGGTTCTACCTTTTTAAGCCATCTGGACATCTGAATATCCATGCTAGTCATTCTGAACACTTAAAAATCAGAATGTCTAGATGTCTGAAATCATTTTATATTTATTGCATTTATTATACAATAGTTTTAGTAAAAACGGAAAGACTTTTCTTTTAGTTGGTTTTGTTTATTTGGCACCACATCCGACCATGTTCAGAGCTCTGCACTCAGGAATTATTCATAGAGGTGCTCAGGGGACTATATGGGAAACTAGGAGTTGTTAAACTGGGTCAGTATCTTACTTTATATACTATCTGTCTGGTCGCTTAAAGTATTATTTTTTATTTAAAAAATAATTAAGAATATAAAAATGTCTTTTAGAAACTGGAGAAAGAATACAGCAGCTCCAGGGACTTGCCTTATTTGTTATCAAGCTGGATTGATCTTTAACATCTCATATGGTCCCCTGAGCCTCACTACATGTGATCCCTGAGTGCCGATTCAAACGTAACCCTGAGTACTGCCTGATGTGGCCCCAAACAATGCAATTGATGGTCCCTGTTCTTAATAAAATCTTAATAATCTAAGAGTTTCTTTTGATGGTGCTCTTTGTTTCTCTCTGTATGATTAAAGAGTTTATACTGTGTCCTAGATTTTCTCCAAAATTATTTTTCACACCCATCAGTCTAGATTAAAGAAGAGATTAATGATGGGCCAGAGTGATAGTAATGTGGGCTGGGTGCTTGCCTTACAAGCAGCCAATTTGGTTTCGAATCCAGAAGCCCATTATGATCCTCTAAGGCCTGCCAAGGAGTTATACCTGGGCACAGAGCCAGGTGTAAGCCCCACGCACAGCTGGGTATGACCCCAGAACAAACTAAACAGAACATCAATGCGGTTAATGATATGAAGTAGATGCTTAGTGGACACAGTGAGATTTCCCCCAACTCCACTGCACCCCATGCAGGGATGACACTGTCTAGGGTCAACTCCCCCATTCTCCTTGCCAATGGAATGTTATTGTGTTGGCATTGACTTCTTAGAAAAAATCTTCCTCATAGAAAATTAATTCCTCCCAGTGAAATTGCAAAACTGTCTGGGTGGGTGGTCCTTCGTGCTGAAACTACAAGTCTTTAAGAATCAAAATAGGACCAGAGAAAAAGTGATCCAGGCAAGATGAAAGAGCTGGGAATGACCCCAGGAGAAATGGATATAAAAATAAGAGATAGGCTTTATGTGTATAAATCTAGAAGTCAATTTTAGTATGGCAAGTTCTTGGGGCAGGATCTCTAGCAAAGAGTAATATATATACATGTTGCTGAGATGTAGTTAGGGACATATAGCTGAGTCATCTTTAGGTAAAAAGCATGTGAAAAAAGATAGATGCTGAGAAATTTCAGGTTAGATACCTAATGACTCAACATTATATCTAATAAAGGAAAATAGCTCAATAGAGAAAATGGTGCTAGCACAGAGTTATAAAGAAATGATTCAAATCTTATTTACATACATTCTTTCTCCTTGTATCCCTACTTAATCAATTTCTTTTTATAGACAATGAAAATAGCACTTGTATTGATGTACTCTAAATATAGGAACAACCTCTGCAAGGTAAATCAGAAAATTCCATTTTATTTCCTTTTACTCTGTCCTTCTTTTATGCCTCATAAATTCCTTCCATATCCAGGAGCTCTCTTTAATGTAGAATCAGACAAGCTATGCTGCTAATTGATCATAAAAGAAGTCACAGTTCCAAATGAATAAAGAAATTTTAGGGTCCAAGAATAAAATAAAACTATCCTTTAGTTTTCTTCTGAGTTTTGTATTTAATGCAGATTCTAGTATTTAATACAATGTTATTGAATACATAATACATTAAAACATAACTTCATCAACATGAGCAAAAAGATACAACAATGTCTTAAAAAGTTTTACTTTAAACTTGTGATTCCTTGTCATTGATTTAGAGATTTCATAGATTCCCACCAGTATGTTTTTGATTCATAAATGGAGACATCTCTCTGGTCTACCTGAGTGGTTGGAGGCAGTCTGTCTGAACACAGGAAAGTAGTTTCCACCAGAGATTTAATATTCCCGAACATTGCCATAGAAAGTATTATCTTTGTAAATTGAGAATTTTCCATCATTTTGCTGACTAAACTACTAACTGAACCTATCATTTAAGTGAAAAATACATTCAGTTTAATAAAAAATAACAAGGGTTGTTTCATTAAGATTGTGTGTGAGGGGTGAGGGTTGTGAGGAACTATCGGAAGAGTAATTGTAAGTAATAGATACGGACTAGAGAAATGGTCATGTGGGTAAGGCATGTGCCTGGCCTATAGCTGACCTGAGTTCAATCCTTTGCACCTCATCTAATACGCTGAGTACTGCCAGAAGTACTGCTGAGTAGAAGTAATCCCTGAACAGAGACGGGTGTGACCCCCCAAACAAAACAACCCACACACAGAAATAAGGGCTGGGATCTCCAGGGAAGTCATAACCATTGCCAGTTTCTCATCTTTGTAACCAAAAATCTCTTTAAAGTTGGAAAATATTCAAGGGATAATTCTTTACAGATGAGGAAACTGGAAGGTAACACAATTAAAAAATTAGTAGAACTAGAGAAAAAGAGAACAAAGCCCTGCTTTGAATGACTGCATGATTGAGACAGAGGTGGAACTACTTGAACATAAAGACTTAATGAAAATAAAATAAACTGAAAAAAAAAAGCTTATTTTAAATTATTTTGATGTTGATACTTTACCATCCTCTTTAGCTCCCATAGAAACGCACAAAATCCTCGGGTTTTGTTCCTGTTGCTCAATGACAGGGTTCAGAAAAATGTGGCATTTTTAGCATCATTTTGGTAAACTTGGTTATTTTTGTGTGGCCATCTGTTCCTAAACTGGATTATTAAGAATATTCTTAACTTTGTCCTTTACAATGTAGAAACAGTAAAGAAGTAAAAGGACTAAAATGCTGCTTAAAGTTTATTTTTAGTGAATTGTACTGTTGGGGTCAGAGAGACTGCATAGCAGTGCTTGCCTTGCATGGGACTCACCTAGGTTCAGTTCCTGTTACCTCAGAGGACCTTCTGATCTCAGCGAGGAGTGATCTCTTAGAATAGAATCAGGAATAAGACCTGAGTTGTATGCCTGAAAACCTAAAAAAAATTGAAATTTTATTTTGGTAAGGGGACATGGGACCACACAGATCAAAGACTATTTTTTGTGTGTTTTGTTTGTTTGTTTTTGTGTTGGGGTCACACCCCGTGATGCTCAGGGGTTACTCCTGGCTGTGCGCTCAGAAATCACCCCTGGAAGGCTCGGGGGACCATATGGGATGCCAGAATTTGAACCACCCTTCATGTTGGGTTGGCCGCGTGCAAGGCAAACGCCCTACCACTGTGCTATATCTCCAGCCCGCAAAGACTATTCTTTATTCCACGCTATGTTTTGACCCTTGGTAGTATTCAGGAAGCTGCTGTGGTTCTGAGACTCAAACCAAGATCAACAGGATGTGAGCCAAGATTAAATGCCTTAATCTTTGTGCTGCCCTGTTTTTCATAATCAAGGATAGCTCCTGATGAGTTTCAGAGGAAAATATGGGGTTCTAGGGGTTGAACTAGAATTGGTCACATGCAAGGCAAACATCCTATCTGCTATGCTACCTTTAGTTTTTAGTTATTCTTGAGTGTTGATTTAGTTATATCTAATGTCACCAGCTTTTGTTTGTTTGAGAATGTTTTTTATTCCTACCTCTAAGTTAGAGTTTTACAGGGTAAAGTGGATGCTAGGTTGAAAGCCTTTTTCATTGAATATTTTTAATGTGTCATTCCACTTTTGTTTTATTTTGATTTGCAATGTATTAGGCAGTGTGCAGAGCTTACTCCAGCTCTGTGATTAGGGATCATTCCTAGTGGCACACAGAGGGACTTATAGAGTGTTAAGGATTGAACCCAGGTTCATTGCATGCAAGGCAAATTCCCAACATGCTGTACTATATGATTTTCATGTTCCTTTGAACAGTTTCCTTTTTTTTTTTTTTGGTTTTGGGGCCACACCCGGTGATGCTCAGGGGTTACTCCTGGCTATGCGCCCCCTGGCTGCCGGGGATCTAACCGAGATCTGATCTGGATCAGGCGCCCACAAACACCCACAAACACCCTACCGCTGTGCTAGTGCTTCGGCCCTCTTTAAACAGTTTCTAAGAAGTTAAATCATTTCCTGTTCACACTTTTTATTCTGTACCCAATGAAACACACATACATTTAAAAACTTGAAGCCTTGGGATCCGAGTGATAGTACAGTGGGCAAGGTATTTTTGCCTGTGTGTGGCCAACCTACGTTTGAATCCAATCATCCCAATGAATCCCCCTAAGCCAGAGCCAGGACTGTGGCCCCAAAACAATAAACAAAAAACACCCCAACTTTTAAGCCAAAATCTGTGGTGTATCTTCTACCGGTATTTTATTTTCAGTCTATTTATTTGTTTTGTTTTGGGGTTATACTCAACAATGTCTGGGGGCTCCCCTGTGATAGGTGTTCAGAGGATACTCCTGGGAAATGCTACTCCAGGAAATTTGTGGTTCCAAAGATCAAACCTGTGACTTCTGTATGCAAATCTTGAGCTGTATCTCTTTGAACTTTCTCCCTGCCCCCCTTTATTTTTGTATTTTAAACAAACAAACAAACAAACAACCCCCCAAAACTGTTTTGCTCTAACTTTGAGACAACTCTGCCTTATTATTGGCTTTCGTGCACCAGTATTCAGTTGAAAATTTCCCCTTAATGCACAAGCCAATACTTTCAGGTGTGCTACTGTAGCTAGTTAACCCTTTAAATGATTTGCCTAAACAAAACCAGCGAGTCACATTTTTTTCATACTCAAGAGACAGTTCCCCAAACCAATTGTTTCCTATCAGATTTTATTTTTGAAAGAGAAGTAAAAATTCTCAAACATAGGCCAACAAAATCTCAAAAGAACTCTTAACTTCAACCATGTGTGTAAACTATTCAGATCTGTGTGAACCAGTCTGTGCCAAATAAATATCAAATATTTAAAACATGGTCTTATTTTCTTAATGATTTATAGAGAAAGTTAATATCCTGTCACTTTTTTTTTCTTTTTCTTCTCTCCAGATATAAATGGCATTTCATTTCATTCATATTAAATAAAAAATGTGTGGTTTATCTGATCTTCTGAAGTTTCAGATATCTTTTCCACAGACATGGAATGATGATAGATTCATTTAGGGAAGAAATTAGATGAAAATGAAAGTAAGTTAGGAAGGAATTATTGGAAATCTCTGTTAACTGTTATTAGTTTCCAAAAAAATAGAAATATTATTTTGAGGTTCATTTTCCTTTGGGCTACTGGTTCTGGGAGGTTAGGATGCCTTAAATACATAATGTTTATTAAGAAGAAAGGAAAATATGGGGCCAGAGCCGTGGTGCAGCGGTAGGGCATTTGCCTTGCACGTGGCTGACCTAGGATGGACCGAGGTTCGATCCCCCAGTGTCCCATATGATCGCCCAAGCCAGGATCGATTTCTGAGTGCAGAACCAGGAGTAACCCCTTAGCATCACTGGGTGTTCCCCCACCCCCCCCCCAAAAAAAAGAAGAAGAAAGGAAAATACTGAATTTGAACTATCCAATTTCTTCTTACAAGATGTTCATATACTTACAAAAATTCTCAGATATTGCTCATCTTTTTCTTTCTTTCAAAATTCCTGGTTAGTATTTATTGAGTAAAGTAAAAAAAAGAAATACAAAGGAAAAAGATGAGCCTTATAGTAAATATAGATATGTTCAGGAAATAAAATCACAAACTTTAAGAGGTAGAGTGTTTTAAGAATTTGGGTGCTCAATAATGTCAAAGATCAAAATGGAATAAGTAAAAGATATTGGGGAGAAATCTTTCTTAGAAATTAGATTGCTATAAGGAAGTTGTCATTTATGACAAAAGATGTACTTTAGAAACAAGCTGGACACCAGTTGAGAAATGAGTATGGCCTATTTGCTTTCTATGTTTGTGTTATAGGTCTAGGTAGCATTATGAGTCACATCAATCAGAACTGGCTTGGTTTTTCAGTATTTTAAAAATAATAGCTGTCATTGATTTCTCAAAATTATATTGTTTGGAAAATGTTCTCCAAAGTACCTTAAATTCTTGCTTGTTAATGAGGTAACTAAAATTGCATAAATGATCATTCACTAAACTCTATATATCTACGTAAGTCTAGAATCATATGAATTAAATCTTTTTAGTTTTTATAAATCTAGATTTTATTATTATATATCATATTATTATAATTATTTATTATAATTATATATTCTATAATTATATAGCTAACCACCTATATATTATATAAACTAATTATATGTGATTATCATATATTATATTATATGATATATAATATATTGTTATATATTATATAATATATATAAAATATATAATATATTGTCATATATTATATATTATATAATTGTCATATATTATATATCATATAATTTTTTATTACCTAAGGTAAAAATATAAAGTGTTTTAGAGATGCCAAAACTTTGAATTAATTCACAAGTCTACTTTTGGGTCTTAGAGAAAACAATTCAAGTTGTTGGATAAGTTTTTTAGATGACTGAACTTTCATCTTAATAACATCAATGAAAATAAATTCAAAGTAATTAAATGTAGAATTTTGACACTTTGGAAATCCTGAAAGGAAAGAAAACAAGATAAATGAATGCTAAATCTAGTACTACTGACAGGATGTATTCAACCATGCTGGATTACTGAAGATAAAAGTTTATAAAATTCAACAAAAACCTGGGATGGGGAGAGAGAGAGAAAGAGAGAGAGAGAGAGAGAGAGAGAGAGAGAGAGAGAGAGAGAGAGAGAGAGAGAGAGAGAGAGAGAGAGAGAGAGAGAGAGAGAGAGAGAGAGAGAGAGAGAGAGAGAGAGAGAGAGATTAGCAATTAAAGTGCTTGCCTGGCATGAGACTGACCAAGTTGTTACCCCTGATACCACATATGTTTTCCTCAGAGCCACCTGAAGTACAGAGCCAGGAATCAGCCCTGAGTATAAATAGATGTGGCCTCAAAACCACCACCACCAATAACAACAACACACAAAAAGCAGAAAATCTGGAATAAAACAAAAAAGGCAATAATGGTAATAGTAATAATAATAATATAATAATAATAATAAGAATAATAATAATATTTTTTGCATGCAGTGCAATTGGAGGAAGATAGGTATGGGAGAATTTGGGACACATTTGTTAGCACTCAGAGGCTGTTTCTGTCTCAAACTAAGGAGTGAGCCTGGAGGTGTTTAGCCAATCATACATTATGCCAGGGTCCAACCAAGCCAGTGAGTGAATTACAATAGCTATAATCCCTTAGCTATCACTCAGGAACTTTAACATCTTAATTAGGGCTATGACAAACAAGCAATAGTTTTTAGTTTGGAACTGAGAACCTAAGATGCTTAAACTTCAGAAGTCTTCCAGGGGCCAGAGCAGTAGTACAGCGAGCCGTAGGGCATTTGCCTTGCACGCTGCTGACCCACGATGGACCTGGTTCCATCCCCCAGTGTCCTATATAGTCCCCCAAGCCAGGAGCGATTTCTGAGCGCATAGCCAGGAATAACCCCTGAGCGTCACCGGGTGTGCTCCCCTAAAAAACAAAACAAAACAAAACCCAGAAATCTTCCATAATAATTTCCAGAAATTGGAGCCGGATAGATAGCACAGTGATAGGGCATTTGTTTGCCTTGCAAATGGCAGGCCCAGGGCAGACGGTGGTTCAGAGCCCTGCATCCCATATGGTCCCCTGCGTTTGCCAGGAAAGATTTCTGAGCAGAGAACCAGGAGTAACCCCTGAGCTCCGTTGGGTGTGGCCCCAAAATAAAAAACAAACAAACCAAAAAACAAAATTTCAGAAATTATTCCATTATGGAATTCAGAAAATTCCATAATGGAAAGATAGAATTGGGTTGGGGAAAATAAGGATGAAATTAAAGGCAAATTAGCAAGGCATTATTGGAGATTTCTGATAATTATCATTAGTTTTCCCAAAAAAGACTAATTTGAAGCACATTTTTTCTTGGGTTACTGATTCAATGATGTTACTTAAATATGTTTAGGAAGGGGAGAGAAAAGTGGTTTTAAGCTAAGTTCTTTTTACAAGATTTCATGTACTTAAAAAAAATTACAGGATAATGCTTGCCCTTTTCTTTCTGTCATGTCCCATCTGTTAAAATTCTTGGTTGTCCAACTTATATTTGATCCCTTCTTTGATCCTTCCCCAGTTAGAGGTGATTTCTCATTCTCTCCTTTAAAGTTCTGTGGATTTTATTTATGTTATTTTAAATAACACGTTTGACTATACAATGAAACAATCAATACTTCAAGACTGTGAACTTGCAAAGGCTTAGGTGATATATATCTTGTTATTTTACATGTTATACTGTATGTAACTTTTAATGAACTAGCTAAATAACAATGTGCTACAAACATACATATATATAAAAAAAAGATAATAAGAAAAGTTCTCATCTGGGGCCGGCGAGGTGGCGCTAGAGGTAAGGTGTCTGCCTTGCAAGCGCTAGCCAAGGAAAGATCGTGACCACATTTCGATCCCCCCCGCATCCCATATGGTCCCCCCAAGCCAGGGGCAATTTCTGAGTGCTTAGCCAGGGGTAACCCCTGAGCATCAAATGGGTGTGGCCCCCCAAAAAAAAACAAAAAACAAAAAAAAAAAAGAAAGAAAAGTTCTCATCTACTGCAAATATGCTTTTATTGGAAGATATTTATCTTAGTAAATATTTTCTGTTTTTTTGAGCTACATGCTTTTTTTTTTTATAAAGCTGGCATGCTCCCCATTCTCAGAAGGCACACATGTAGTAATAATCTAGAGCATTTTTTTTTGTCTTGCCTCCTAAAACATAATTTAAACCTCTACATCTCTGACATTTCTCAGTTAATCAGACAACAGCAATGGGACACAAGTGGGAGATGAAATAGATTGTCATATTTTTATTTTTTAAAAGTAGAGATGTTATTATGAGCTATTACAATAGCTACTTTTTCTCATGCTATGTGTGTTTTTAAAATTATGAAATTATTTCCAGACTCTTGGCACTTCAAGAAAGTCCTTCAGAAAGAAAAAAGAAAGTAAAAGAGAGAAAGAAAGAAAGAAAGAAAAAGAAAGAAAGAAAGAAGGAAAGAAGGAAGGAAGGAAAGAAAGAAGGAAGGAAGGAAGGAAGAGAAAGAAAAGTGAAAAGAAGGAAGGAAGAAAGAAAAAGAAGAAAGAAAGAAAGAAAGAGAAAGAAAAGTGAAAAGAAGGAAGAAAGGAAGGAAGAAAAAGAAGAAAGAAAGAAAGAAAGAAGAAAGAAAGAAAGAAAGAAAGAAGAAAGAAGGAAGGAAGAAAAAGAAAAGTGAAAAGAAGGAAGGAAGAAAAAATAAGAAAGAAAGAAAGAAAGAAAAGTGAAAAGAAGGAAGGAAGGAAGAAAAAATAAGAAAGAAAGAAAAGTGAAAAGAAGGAAGGAAGGAAGAAAAAGAAGAGAGAAAGAAAAAAGAAAGAAAGAAGAAAGAGAAAGAAAAGTGAAAAGAAAGAAGGAAGGAAGGAAGAAAAAGAAGAAGGAAAGAAAGAAAGAAAGAAGGAAGGAAGGAAGGAAGAAAGAGAAAGAAATGTGAAAAGAAGGAAGGAAGAAAGAAAAAGAAGAAAGAGAAAGAAAGAAGAAAGAGAAAGAAAGTGAAAAGAAGGAAGGAAGGAAGAAAGAAAAAGAAGAAAGAAAGAAAGAAGAAAGAAAGGAAGGAAGGAAGAAAAAGAAAAGTGAAAAGAAGGAAGGAAGGAAGAAAAAGAAGGAAGAAAGAAAGAAAGAAAAAAAGAAAGAAAAGTGAAAAGAAGGAAGGAAGACAGAAAGAAAAAGAAGAAAGAAAGAAAGAAAGGAAAAAGAAAGAAAGAAAAAGAAAAAGAAAGAAAGAAAAGTGAAAAGAAAGAAGGAAGGAAGAAAGAAAAAGAAAGAAGAAAGAAAGAAAGAAAGAAAGAAAGAAAGAAAGAAAGAAAGAAAGAAAGAAAGAAAGAAAGAAAGAAAGAAAAGTAAGGCAGGAGGGAAGAAGAAAGAGAAAATAAAAAAGAAAAAGAAAAGAAATACAAAAAAGAGAAGAAAAGAAAAAAAAGAATGAAGCAATAACATTGAAAAAGGTCTTAATGCAGTATAAATTCTAAATGAATTAATGAACAGGGATAGCTGTGGTGGTCTTGCTCTGTCTCTCTTTAACAAAAGTTCTCCTATGAAACTAGGCCTGCCCAGTGGGGCCCGACTGTGAAAAATTATGAGTGCTGCCTGTGTGTGTCTGTCTCCTGTCCTGTCACATGAAACTCTTGGGAGTGGGCCGAAAAGAGACTCAAGAAAATGTGCTCTCCCAGAAGCTCATTCTAGGGCGGGAACACCAAGGAACTACTTCATAAACCGGCTATAAGCAGTACTTTGCAGGAGTCATGTCCCCTGTTTGTGACGTCAGGCTGGGAAAATCTACGAAACTACCCATGCCCAGTGGGGCCCGACTGAAAAATTGTGAGTGCTGCCTGTGTGTGTCTGTCTCCTGTCCTGTCGCGTGAAAATCTTGGGAGTGGGCCGAAAAGAGGCTATGCTACGCGGCCATGCACTCTTTCTAAGGAAAGAACACCATTGCAACAAGAAGAAAAAATCACACTAAGAACTGTACTGGAACACTGAAGCCCAGCATTTCTCTCTGGACTGTCTTCTCTGCTGCGTGCTCAGGCCTAAGATTTGATCCTGTGAGAGGCTTCCTCCACAGAGAACTCCCCTTCCTTGGAGGCAAGTCAACCCACCCAGAAAGGGTGGAGCCAGAGGAGTGTGCTGCCTGCATCATTTAGCCAATGAATACCACCACAACACATAGAAAAACCCACAATACAAGTGTGACAATGGGGAAACAACGCAGGCCAGCATCAGACATAGAGAATGAAGATGTCAATTCTGATGATCAGATAATGACCAACCAACTAATCAACCTCTCAGATAAGGACTTTAGACTAGCAATATGAAAGATGCTCAAAGAACTCCAAGAAACCATGGATCGAGTTGAACAGAACACTAACAAGAACCAAGAAAATATGAAGACAGAAATCACAAAACTCCAAACTGAAATAACATGTCAACTAACAGACCTGAAAAACTCAGTAAAAGAAGTGAATGACAAAATGGATAAGCTCTGGAACAGGGTAACAGAAGCTGAGAATAGAATTGGTGCTGTGGAAGATGAGATAAATAACAATCCCATACAGCGGGAGAGATTGGGAAAAAAAACTTAAAGCAAATGAACAGACAATGGAAAAATTAGTCAAAGAATGGGAACAGATGAAAATAGAAGTCTATGATAAGCTCAACAGAAACAACTTAAGAATCATCGGAGTCCCAGAGTACCAGGAAGAAAATTTCCAGGAAGAATCAATGGTCAAGAACATCATTAAAGAGAAACTTCCAGAGCTAAAGAATATATGTGATCAAATCCTGCATGCTCGAAGAGTACCAACCAAAAGAGACCCCAGAAAAACCACCCCAAGACACATCCTAGTCACAATGATGAATCCCACAGATAGACACAGAATTCTAAAAACAGCAAAATCAAAAGGGGAAATTACATTCAAGGGAGCATCCTTGACATTTACAGCAGACCTGTCACCAGAAACACTCAATGCCAGAAAGCAGTGGTGGGATATTGTGACAAGACTGAATGAAATGAATGCTTACCTAGAATACTGTACCCAGAAAAACTCACTTTTGATTACATAATTAAGACCACCAAGGGTAAAAGGAAGCATTGGGTGGGGGGAAAAGAAGCAGACTAAAAATCACACAAAGGACAGCTGTGGAGAGTTGTTGGCACTTTGGTGATGGTGAAGATGCTATAATATGTACACCAAATGCCTAAATGTTAACACTAGAGTAGCCATGTCACCACAACTACAATAAAATTAAAACAAATCCCAAAAGCCAACTGCCACAGAAATTGGCAGTCTAGCATCGCATTTTTGAGTATATATTTCCTCATGACTGACAATGAAAATTTGTCTGTGGAATTGAATTATTTCTTTTCTTGGTTTATAGGAATATATGCTAGTACAAATGCCTTTCCTTTTTACTCCAATCATTTCTTCAGTTTCAGTGCATTTTTGGAATTTTCCTTTATGACTTTTATCTATGTCGAAATAGCAGAATAGACCTGTAATTCCAATGTTAAAGACTCAGGCCTGCTTTTTCTTGGTTTCACAGGAAAACTCTAAAAGGAATTCCAATAAATCCTGCCTCCTAGGATTTGCTCTCATGTAATTCCTATGTCTCAAGTTTGTACTTAATTCTTTTCTTTAGTGATTTGCTTCTAATGAATGGAATGTAGCAGAAAAACTTGATGTCATTTGCAAGATTGGGTTACAAAAAGACTATGCCTTGATCTGGCTGTGTTTTCTCACTTTCTCACTAACATGCTCAGGAGATATAGAGATATGTTTTGGGCTACCTTAGAAGTAGGCTTATGTGGGAAAAGACACTGAAGGACCTCTAGTCATCAGCACATAACTGAATAGAGATGGCCAATTATTTAATAAAAAGCCTGTAAGGAACTATATTCTGCCAATAATGATGTCAAGATGCTTAAAATCAGTTAGTTTCTCAGTGAAGCATTGAAGTGAGATGCTATCTAAACTACACCCTCATACAACCTCACAAAATACTCTTTTTTGGTGGGCAAACTCCAAGCAATGCTCAGGGGTTCCTTCTGGTTCTGTACTCAGTAGTCACTCCTGATAAATTCAGGAAAACATATGGAGTACTGGCAAGTTAGGTCTTTTATTTGCTTGTTTGTTTGCATTATTTACTTGAAAAAGGAGAAGGAATAGTAGTAGATAAGCATTAAATATCATATAGGAATATTGTGGTTTAAAGAAATATTTATGTTCTTTATTTTTTGAGTAAATAATTGCTTCACTGTTGTCTAATTTTTAGGGCCAGCAATGAGGCAGCAAATTGTAGTCCTCTCAATTCTAATGTGTTAAACACAGACATACACACGTCTATGAGACATTAGCTGTCATATGTTTTAAGGCAATCCTAAGAAAGAAAAAGCAAAGAAAACATGGCCACTGTTATTTTTAATCAGCAAGGATTAAAAGGAGGAGGGAAAAAGAGGTAGAAAACCTAATATTAAATCCCAATTATAGAACTATAGAGGTAGAATTTTGAATCCTACATTTCACATATTGAAATCAATTTAAAGGTTATACTATTACTCTCTTATTTTGTCCTTGTCCAGACCAGCTGATATGGTGCCACTCTCTGAAGGACTCTATTGCTCACCATTCTTTTCTGTCCCAAGAGACCACACTTCAGTCATGATGTTTGCCTATTGCTATGAAATACATAGGAGCAAATGGTTCAGTTTTTCATTCTACTTGTGACTTAGTTTGTTTCCACTTCCCGTCTCAAGGTAGTGCCTGGTAGATTCAAGGACAGAAGTGTCTGATATTAGTTAGGCCAAACCATCTCAGTTTCTGCAGAGAAAATATGAGTCTTGAGCCTTTTAGATACTGAAAGTTATTAGTTCTAGGATAACTAAACTCAGTGCTCAAAGATTTAGAAGTTTTTGATGAAAACTGAACACCACTTTTGTCTCTGAACTACATAAGGGTAGGAAGATGGTTTATTTTAGTTTCTTTGTGATATGTCAATAACCTAATAAATTTTACATCACAAGTCAATAATTTTCACAGTTATGGTTCAAACAATCTCATTTATTCTCTGCTAAATAAATTGTGCTTTTGAGGATCTTGGCTATTACAAATCTATAATTTAGTCTTCACATAGGTGAGTTGTGTTTTTAATAACAAAATAGTTTTTAGAATTAATTTAGTTCTGACTTTTAAATTGAATAAATTAATGTATTATACATTATATCATATATAATGTGTTAATAATATGTTAATATTAAGTCAAATAATTAATTAGCATATTACAAATGAATATATTCTTGAAAAGAAGGCTATGTGGGATATGCAGAAAAATAAAAAAGGTATAATTACAACTTGATATCTTGTTTTCAGTATTTCTACAGTACTAATAAATACTTTCCCACTTATTTTTATTTTCTTTTATTAGCTTCTGATATAATTTTATAATTATAATAAATATATATTTATATATATAATAAATTGCATAATTAGAGTTGGGGAATAATAATGCACATGTGTTTCATCATTCCCTATAAGACATGAGTAATGTAGTTAAACTCTAAGAAGAAAAAGGCAGATAAGTGTCAGGGGGTGAGTGAAGTGGAAACAGGGATTTCCTGCTCTATACTCAGGGTTTATTTCTGGTGGGGTCAGGGTATGATATGCAGTGGTAGGAAATGAACCAGGGTTGGCTGTATGCAAGATGAGTGAATACCTAAACCACTCTATTATTCAGACACTTGTGATTATTAATGATTATGACCATAAAATTTTAGCAACAAATTTAAATTTTGAAACGCCAAAATAAAAATTATCAAAAAAGACCTTTAAGTACCTAGTCTATTCTAATATCCAGTGGGATGCTGTGGCCTTGCTTTGAAGGACATTGCTTGATACCAGTGTTGATAAGAGGCACACTAGAAACTCTGAGTTACCCAGGCCTTTGGGTAGGTTCTCAGGAGATGTGCTGAAGTGTGTAGTATTTGATTAAAGTTTTCACACCTCACACCAATGATCTCTTACTGCTTTAATTAATTTAGGGCCCTTTGGAAGAGACCAGAAAGACCCATACTTGATAGAGTAGCTGGGAAGGCGTTTAACTTGCACACAACTTACCGAGGTTCAATCTCCCACCATCCCATATGGTCCCTTGAGCCTGACAGGAGTGTTTTTTGAGTGCAAAGCCAGGAGTAAGCCCTTAGTGTCACAGGGTGTGGCCAAAAAATAAATGAGCCATACTTTAGTCAAATTTATGATGAGTCTTTCATGATAATATAGTCATTGACCAAACTGCTTACATAATCAACAGGAAAAGACACAGTACATGACTGAATGAAAAACATAAGTTTTTGCTTCAGTTTCACTCATTTCTTCATTTCTTCCTTCAGTCTAATTCAGGTCATAGTGGAAGAGTTCCATATCGATGTGATTTGAGTGAGGCTCATCGAAGTTGGACTTGAATGAATATTTACTTATGTCTGTTTGGTTGACTCTCCTCTGTGCTATGCAGCTGCTTCCTCTTGGTTATGAAACCAGATTAAGTTAAATTAGAATAACATGGCCGTTTTGTTTCTTATTCTACTGTTGCCATTATGTGGAAAGAAAAACAGCTCCCGGCACTTATTCAACAAATATTTATTCATACCTTAGTATATGCCAGAAACAAATGATACGGTTGTTAAGAAAGAAGATTTCAGTTCTTGACTTCAGAGTTTAGGTGATTAGGAGATTCCAAAGGACAAACCACACTTTTGTCACTCACCAAAACTCTAAGGACCCCCTCTAAGTAAAGGGGTTCTAGAGACTGTTGCTCATTCCAAACATCATTCCACTTTTGATTGTGTGAGATGGGTGAAAATAGATTATTCTTCAAGTATTTGGAGCAAATACTACTGAAAATTACAAGTCTATGTTATATTCTGCATTGAAGGTTTTTAGTCATTTACTACTTGTCTTAAAAATAAGGATTTCTTTATTGATATCTAATACTTGCTATTTTGGTTAATGGTCTATGGAAAAATGTCCTAATATTACTATCTTTCCTGGAAGTCTAAATCTATTCAAATCTGCATATTAAAAAAGTGAGTGACAAACATATTTCCGTAATCTTTGACAAATGTTTTAACTGCTCTTGACCACTATTTTAAGTGGTCTTTAAAAATTTTAAGTAAGTGCTGTGTTCAGAAATCGCTCCTGGCAGGCTCAGGGGACCAAATGGAATGCCAGGAATCGAACCTAGGTCTGTTCTGGGTCAGCTATGTGCAAAGCAAACGCCCTACCACTGTGCTATCTCTTTGGCTCCTCAAGTATGTTCTGAAAAAGATTTTTTCTGCTTATGAATAAGTCCAACATCTTTACACCTATTTTCTTTAAAAATTGAAAATTGGAACCATCCCTCAGTCTCCTTTTGGGTTCCAGTGCCATCACTGTTCATCTGCCCTTTGGGGCCAGCTAAACTGGTTTTAAGGAGGGAATAGGAAACATCACACTTTAATCCTTTCCACCAAACTCAAACAGGGCTGTCTTTTTGGGTCTCTCCCAGCATCCTTCTGGGTCCCAGTGCCATTGCTGAATCTTTCTTTCCCTGGGGAAAGTTAGACCTATGTCTGGGTGGGAAGAAGGAGACTCCAGTCCTACTCCCCTCTCCCAAGCTCGAAAGGGGCTTCCTCTCCAGCTTTACCTCAGTCTCCTCTTGGGTTCCAGTGCCATAACTGAGACCTCCTTCCTTTCCATCAGTCTTCCTTTTCCCAAATTTATTTTAATATATATCATAGACTTCCTGGTAGATTGGATCTAGCATTTCTTTCAAAACCCTGATACTTCAGCACTCCAAACCACTAAATGCAAAGATCAGTGGGGAAGCTAAAGAAGACATATACAGCGGGGGATATGGGGAGAAATCCTGGCAAATTTCCCAAGTCCACCCAAACACCTGAAATTTATAGATGAGAACCTAAAATCAATTAGCAATGGATATCAAGGAGTCACTAGCCTGTGAAATTAAGAAATCTATAGATGAATAATTTAACCAACTCAAAGAGGAACTTTTTCAGAAGATGAAATAATCCATACAAATGAAACTGAAGGAACTTAAAAACATGTTAGCAAGCCATAATAGTAGAATTACGTAGG
The DNA here is from genome assembly GCF_024139225.1 of Suncus etruscus. Classification (NCBI taxonomy): domain Eukaryota; kingdom Metazoa; phylum Chordata; class Mammalia; order Eulipotyphla; family Soricidae; genus Suncus; species Suncus etruscus. Next base: position 42,370,773 of record NC_064858.1, read on the forward strand.
TGGAGAATTGCATAGAAGAACTTGAAGACAAATGATAAACCAGCAGTGATAAAGAAGTCAAAAAATAAAGGAGAGGGTGGGTGGGGGGAAATAAAGGAGAGATAAAAACCCTGGCAGAAAATGTAAGTTACTTAATGAACAAAGACAAGAGAAATAAATCTTAAATTATAGGAATTCCAGAAGGGGAAGAAAATGGGAATGGGAAAGAACAAGTACTGAGGGAGATAATAGCAGAGAACTTCCCCATTCTAGAAAGAGGGTTCTCTAAAAATCCAAGAGGCAAAAAGAGTGCAAAAAAAAAAAAAAATAGACCAAGACATTTAGCAATCCAAATGGCAAAAAACAAAGAGAGAGATCAACTCTTTAAAGCAATAAGGAAGGAAAAAATTCTCAGGTATAAAGGAAACAACCTAAGAATCAAACAAGATCTTCTATTTGAAACAATCCAGGCAAAAAAAGAATAGAATTACATATTCAAACTACTGAAAGAACAAAAACGTTCAACCTAGAGTCCACTACCCAGCAAAACCCTCATTTACATGGGAGGGAGGATTAAAAACATTCTCAGACAAAGAAGAATTCTTAATATTTTCACTAACCAAACCTACCCTAAATGAGCTATTCAAAGAGCACTTACACAAACCAAATCGCCAATTGTAACAACAACAACAACCTTACATAATAACCTTATATAATGACACAACTGCCTTTTATGTAAATAGTTTTCTTAAATGTCAGTGGATTTAACTCTCCTTCAAGAAAGGATACAACTATTTAGATTGAGCAGGTGTCCAATCAATTATTATAATAATGTACTAATGTTTTTGTCCACAGAAACGGTTGCGGAATGTGTTTGGAAGCTATGTACTTCAACTATAGTGCTTGCTTTAAGTAGTTTTAATGTCTTAATTTTATTGTGCTTATAATAACTCTTTGATCTTTTTGTACACAGTGGTGCTTGGAGATATAGTTTGGTCACTCCAGTTCCACATTATAATGCTATACTATATTAGACTCAGAAGACAGGGCTCATTATGATAATGTCCTGACAAAAATTATAATCTATTCATTTTCTAATTGATTATTCCTGATAATATAATCTAATATTTATGTCCACAGATAGCAATGAAATATGCAATTGCATGCCATGAACTGATACAGAGCTCATTCATTGAATATGTTATTGTAATCTGTTTTCAGTTGTAGGTAGTTTAACATTATACCATATTGTTGATGATTTTAGATTGCATTTAGGAAAGAAACCTGGATGCTCAAGACCTGCTAGAGAAGGTGTGGATTCCTCTTACAGTGCTCATTACTATAAGCCCTTAGTTTTCTAGATTGAAAAATTATAATTGTTTTTAAAGAATGCTCTATATACAATCTAACCTATGAAACCTTTCCTCAGCAAAGTTTACCCTTACCAATCATGATTGGCCTAGAAAAAGAAAGACCTTTCCATCTGACTTGCCAGCTTTATATTTTTTAAGCATTCTGTCCCAATTCACCTGAGTCAGTTTTTCAACTGTAACCCATGGATCAATCCCCAGTGTCTGTCCGTGTTTGCACATGAGTGTATGTGTTGGCCACCTCAATATCTGTCTAATATCCATCTGAAATATACATAATGTCTATGTTGTATACTGCCCTTCCCTGATATATATAACCCCTCCATCACTTCCTGATTTGATCTCGGTGGCCCTTTTTCCCCCACCTCTCTTTGCTGTGGACTGCTGCTCACTACCAGATTCAGTTTCTGAGAAGTCCCCAGCTTGAGAACATTTTCTGATATGTGACTGCTAGGATCCAATTTTTAGACTTCACAAGACTAAATCACAGGTTGATGCCGTACTCTGGTTTTAACCCCTCTGCAGACAATTGCAAATGACTTGAAGGGGACATGTATAACTTTTTTGAATATTTCTTTAGATGTATTTTATTAACAGATATAACCATTACTATCTATCTTCTTATGTAGTGGCAATTTCCCCCATTTTTGGGATCTATTTAGTAGGGAATTCTAGTAGATAAGTTTCTCTAATGTTCTGAGTTCATGTTAGAACCAGGTTGTAGGGATTATTTATCTTATTATTTTTACCACCATTTGCACCAGTAGTACCATGTGGCATTGTTCCTTTCTGCGTGGGCACATTATAACAGGGAAATCTTAAGTGTGCAAACAAGTTCTTATCTAATAGAAAGATAGGAACGCATAAATTTTATTTTGAAGTGGGGTCCTACCCCCTGAACACTTGTCATAGTGACTTGGCTTAGGCTTCAGAAGATTGGACATTGACCATTCATCCCCAAATCTTGGACCCTATTGATGGAAACAGCATGATTTTCTACTCCAGCACCAGGAATTGGACTTCTATCAGGGAAGACCCTACTGCTGCCCTGGCATCAATTTACTCCAGAGTGGTTTCATATGACACCCTGACTACTTGGTAACAGCAACAACTTGCTTTCAGGGCAGGATTCTCTGCATTGCCACCTAATGGTGAGATGAAACCAGAAGGCACTCTGTGTCACCCTGATATTGACATAGGATCTGTACAGAACCAGGATCTCTAACTACAGAAATTTGACAGCAACAACTAAGATTATGAAGAGCTTTTACTAGGACCACAGAGAAAGATTTTGTATTTAGACAGCTTAGCATGTGAATTCTGTATTTGGTCTTATGCCAGGATACTTTATGGGTAAGGTATTCCTGTTTTTAGGCCAGAGGTTTTTCCTTTCTATTTTCCCCAATTTTTTCTGTGCCTCTGCAAACAATAACAACTGCCATACATATACCTTCTTTATCTTTATTTTTTAAAATTGGACATTTATTTATTTATTTGCTGTTTTTATTTATTTATTTTATTATTGTGGCCAAAGTGAATTACAAATCTTTCACAGTAATGTTTAAGGTACATAGTGACAACGAATCAGGGACATTCCCATCACCAATGATGTCCTCCCTCCACACCTGTTCCAGCATGCATCTCATATCTCTCTCCTTTACCCCCCAGAATACTAGAGTAACTGGTCCTCACTTGTACAGCTTGCTGTAGATTAGATATAGATTCTGTTGTCGCTGGCTTTGGGTTTGATGTTCAGGTCTGATCATTTTTTATTTCCACTAAATATTCATGCAAGTGTCTGGACCTGGTACCATTTATTACCCCCCCATTTTTGAACACCTTTTTAATTTTATTTTTATCTCTTATATTTAAAAAAGAAGAGTTATTACTAAACCTTCTGCTATTGCATTAATGACTTTATTGGAGATACAATAATTTCCACAAATATACTTGCTACTGAGTTTTCTCTTCTTTCTCTTTTCTTCTTTTATTTTATTTTTTGTTTTTTCTTTTTCTTTTTTCTATTTTTCTCAATTACTTTTTTCCCTTATCTTGAAACATATGTATTATTATTAGTTATGTCAACTATGTGATGCATTTTTTAAATAAAAAAATTTAAATTGTTTTCTCCTCCCAATGCAGAATAGTAAAATTACTTTTTGTTTGAAAAGGCTCATTGGTCTTTACATTTGCCCTTCTAGAATAGAAAGTTAAAATACTATTTTACTTAAATACATTACAGAATATGAAGATCCTTAAATATACTAAAGAATATGAAGATCCTAATAACAATTGAGCTTGACTGTACAAAATTTTTTTTTATTGAATGCTATCATTTATCGGGTACATTGCTGAGTCCATTCTTGAGTCTTCCCAGTCATCCATATGTGAAATTTTATTTAGTACTTTCTATATAAAGATTAATGATCCACAAGAAGTTTATATTTAAATGATGAAGCAGACAAGTGCTAAATATGAAACTAAAAATACTAATACACAAAATTAAATGAGAAGCAATGTGTATGTTTGATAATTAAGTAAAGCATTATTCATAATTGCTAACAGTTAAACAACTTCAATATTCTCCAACTGAGAAATGGAACAAGTAATACAAATGTGGTATATCTTACAAATTACTATTATTCAACAATAAGATGCAATAAAGTATTGATGTATACTATAGCAAGGATGAATATAAAAAAATTATGCTGGTAAAGAAACCAGTCACAAGGAACCATGTATTCTATGATTTTATTTATATTAAATCTTCCAAGTAAACAAAAATGTAAGAATAAAAATAGATTATTTGTTTCCTAGGACTTGTCAAAATATAAGACAAAATAGGAAAGGTTATTAAAGGTACAGAGGTACAGTCCTTTCTTCTTTCTTTTCTTTATTTTCTCTTTCTTTCTTTCTTTCTTCTTTCTTTCTTTCTTTCTTTCATTTCTTTCTTTCTTTCTTTCCATTTCTTTCTTTCTTTCTTTCCATTTCTTTCTTTCTTTCTTTCCATTTCTTTCTTTCCATTTCTTTCTTTCTTTCTTTCCATTTCTTTCTTTCCATTTCTTTCTTTCTTTCTTTCTTTCTTCTTTCTTTCTTTTCTTTCTTTCTTCTTTCTTTTCTTCTTCTTCTTTCTTTCTTTCTCTTTCTTTCTTTCTTTCTTTCTTTCTTTCTTTCTTTCTTTCTTTCTTTCTTTCTTTCTTTCTTTCTTTCTTTTCTTTTCTTTCTTTCTTTTCTTTCTTTCTTTCTTTTCTTTCTTTTCTTTCTTTCTTTCTTTCTTTCTTTCTTTCTTTCTTTCTTTCTTTCTTTCTTTTTCTTTCTTTCTTTTCTTTCTTTCTTTCTTTCTTCTTTCTTTCTTCTTTTCGTTTTTTCTTTTTCTTTCTTTCTTGCATAGTACCAGCAAATGCTTGCTTGCTTGTTTGCATAGGCCCAGCAAATGTTGAGGGAATTATAAAGGATATAGCCTTGGCCTAAAAAAATAGGGTGTCCCTACACATGAAGCATCTAGCCATAATACCAAATACAGGCTCCAGGCATACTAATTTTCTAACTCAAGGTCTTTCTTTTGGTCCCAGGAAAAATTCTCCTCAATTGTGATTGTCACAGTTAGACTTCTGTAATTAGAAACTTGTTTTTTGTCACAGAACATCTTCTAATTTCATTTCACTGTTAAGTGGACAAGCAGGAAAATTTGCCCTGCATGCAAGCTATTACTGAGTACAAAGTTTCTTTCCCTAAAAGTAGTCATCAAATCTTTTACTTCCTTAGCATTCATTCTCTCCTATCACTTTTATTTATTCTATTTTATAACCAGTTTCACTTTAAAACAGAATTCTTTCCTTTCCACCAAAGAAAATTCCCTTCAATATCATTCTTACTTTATAAAATATTCTCCTGTACTATTTATAGGTTTAAACCTCTCCATTTGACAGAGCGAGGAAAGCCTCTTCAATAAGTGGTTTGGCACAATTGGTCAGCCACTTGCAAAAAAATGAATTCAGACCTCCAACTAACACCATACACCAAGGTCAAATGCAAATGGATTAAAGACGTTGCTATCAAACCTGAAACCATAAGGTATATAGAACAACATGTAGGTAAAACACTCCAGGACATTGAAACTAAAGACATCTTCAAGGAAGAAACAGCACTCTCCAAAGAAGTCGAAGCAGAGGTATACAAATGGGACTATATTAAGCTGAGAAGCTTCTGCACCTCAAAGGAAATAATGCTTCCACAGAATGGGAGAAGCTATTCGGCCAATACCCGTCAGGTAAGGGGTTAATATCTAAGATATACAAGGTACTGACAGAACTTAACAAGAAAAAATATATATAAACCCATCAAAAAATGGGAAGAATAAATGGACACTTTCTAAAAGAAGAAATACAAATGGCCAAAAGGTGCATAAAAAAAATTGCTCCACATCGCTAATCATCTGGGAGATGCAAATCAAAACAACAATGAGGTACCATCTCACACCACAGAGACCCACAGAGACTGGCACATATCAAAAAGAACAAGAACAGTAAGTGCTGGTGGGGATGTGGGGAGAAAGAAACTCTCATTCATTGCTTGTGGGAATGCTATCTAGTCCATCCCTTATGGAAAACAATATGGAGATTCCTCAAAAAACTAGAAATTGAACCCCCATTTGACCTAGCTATACCACTCCTAGGTGGTATAGCTATATCCTAGGATATAGCTTAGGAATACAAAAATCCAATACAAAACTCTCTTCCTCACACCTATATTCATTTACAATAGCCAGACTCTGGAAACAACCAAGATGCCCTTCAGCAGATGAATGACTAAGGAAACTGTGGTACATATACACAATGGAATATTATGCAATCAGGAGAGATGAAGTCATAAAATTTTCCTATACATGGATGTACATGGAATCTATTATGCTGAGTGAAATTAGTCAGAGGGAGAGAGAGACACAGAATAGTCTCCCTCATTTATGGGTTTTAAGAAAATTTAAAGACATTGAAATAATTCCCAAAGATAAAGGCTGGAAGGACCGGCTCAAAATATGAAGCTCACCACAAAGAGTGGTGAGTGCAGTTAGAGAAATAACTATAATGAGAACTATCATAACAATGTCAGTGAGTGAGGAATGTAGAAAGCCTGTCTCAAATACAGGTGGGGGGTGAGGGAAGAGATGACCCATTGGTGATGGGAAGGTTGCACGGGAAGGGGGGATATTCTTGTTATGATTGAAACCCAACTACAATTATGTTTGTAATCACAGTAAAAATAAAGTATTAAAAATAAAACTCTCCATTTGAAAGTACTCAACAATAATTCATTCTTAAACTTAGTACAGCTTCATTACCCCCCAGAGATCTGGAAAACAACTTCAGACATGCCTGCAAAGCACTTATTTGCAATTTATAGCTTCATTTTGATAGGGATGGAATAATCTTCAAATAACAAAGAACTAATATGCTTTAAAGAATTAATTATCTATTTGCATTATATAGCTCTAAAATTTTAAGTTACCAAAAATTTCAAATCTAAATGTCCCTAAAGATTTATCATTTGGCCTAATCTTTCATCTTTCAAGCAAGTTATGAATTCCAATTTCCACTCGATACTAGCAAAGGTAACTTCATTTTTGTCTTCATACTAACCCCAAATCTGTAAAACCAAGTCAGTTGATTTCTCTGTTTATAAAATGTTTATGATTCTAAAGCCATGAGTGTTTTGAACCAAAGTAGACAACTTTTCAAGCCAGTTTGAAAAATTATTTAGACTATAATAGGTATTTCTGCCCAGATATTTTAACCATGTCACCCGGAGCAAAAGGCAAGTGGAGGAGGCATATAAGCAGACACCCAGACACAAAAGTAAGTACCTTAATAATAAAAATTTCAGATCCTAGTAAAGGTAATATTTGAACTGCCAATATTTGGGAAAGCACACAATTTTCTAAAATTTTTATTAAATAGGTTTGTGCTTCTACTTTAGGCTGTGCCTCCTTAGTGTTGCTAAAATTGACAAAGACATCTAATTCCTGATAGATCTGGGGTTTTAGTATGTCCTACTCTCCTTTTTGAAATCAGCAGATCAAATCTAGTTCTCATATACCATGAACAAAATATCTTATTCTTAAGGTCACAAAAGATAGACCTCAGCTTACAGAAGATAGATCTTTGAACTTACTTTCTTCAGTTTCTAAGGGCTAATCTGCCCTTTTAATTTATTCTTTTATTCTTAGGTTTGTGGTTTTGAAACTAAGAATATTTTTGACACAAGAGTTCTTAGTGGTCACTGAAACCTTAAGATAAAATCTTATTTCACTTGTGAAAAAAATCACTTTTGATCACTATATTCTTATATTATTTATATACTTTTATATACAGTTCCATTTTTTTCTCATAGGATATTTAGATCAAACACTTCATATTTTTCTATAAGTTCAATAACCAGTTTAAAAAATCTTTCAGCTCAATTGTTATCCAACAAATCAATAAGCATTTTTTTTTAGGTACAAAGCCCACTCACCATAAAACTTGAGAGAAGTTAAGCATACATAGATACATAGTTTTATCCAATTCTTGAATTTCTTGGAGCTAGAGTGTTATTTGCTGATTTTGGCTTTCTTTTGTGGTAAGAGAAAAGATAGAGCCTAGATCCAATCACAGATAAAGTTAAAAGAAAAATCTCTCCAAACTAAAAATCACAGCACATAACATAAACAAAACCATGGCAAATGCTCCCAGAAGAGCTCTCCCAAATGCTTTGGAAGTACAGGGGGGTTGAAGAATGTCAACTTTCTCAACCAAGAGATCTCTAAGTCTCAGAAATTCCTAACTAGATTGCACATTGCTTTAATCCCAGGCAATGACTCAGCTTGTGCTATTTGCTAACTAACTAGTGAAACATTCTCTAAACATAATCCTTTCTTCAACCATTCACAGAATTCTCCTAAGATAGTGAAATACCTTTTAAATCAAAATTTCCTTTTTTTTTTCAGCTCTCTCTAAATTTTGGGACATGATAGACCCTGAAATGGTGATCAATAGACAAATCACTCAATTCACAGGATTGGCGGGAGGTCTACAGAGAAATCCAGGCAACTCTTTCTATTTAAAGATACACAAGTGTATCCACACATCAATAGTCTTGCAACCTTACTCCCAGATGTTCTCTTGACACCTAAGGAATGGCATGAAAAACAGATGGACTTTGGGGCATCAGAAAGAACAATTTATATATATTTTTTACAAAAGGTTTTGTAGATTTGTGAATCTATTAATACTCTCTGAGGACATGCAAATTTTTGCTTGCTCCATTTGGTTTAAATACAATTATTTCATGCCTATATAAACTAACTTCTGGACTGCTTTTATTGCAGAATATATATCATGAATTAAATTTAAAAAAGTATACCCTATAGCAGTATTTTAATGACTGTATTATAGTCCATTTAATAAATCCATTGGGGGAGATGCCACATCTGGAAATGCTCAGGGATCACACTTGTTTGGGCTCAGGGGATCATATGAGATGCCAAAAATTAGCACGAACTAGATCCCTGCAAAGCTAGGACTTACCTGCCATACTATCTCTTCAACTCTCCATTTTTAAATGATTACTCAATTTTCCCCTCACCTTTAGGTTTCCTTGATCGTTCTCATCTTTAACCATCTCATTCAGCTACTCCTACTCCAGAAGAAATTTGCCCCTGACCCATAGGCCCTCTCTGTTAAAATTATCCCAACAATTTTTACTCCTTTTATGCTCAATAGAGATTCAACCAGTCTCTGAGTATTTAATTAAGAATGCAAAACCAAACAAACAAACAAAACAAAACAAAGGTTGTTACACACATCAGTATTTTATTATGCACTAACCTTGATTTTCTGTTTGTTTCTTTTCCATGAGTAACAAACATTAGTAACTTGGAATTTGGATTTTGCATTTTTCTCTGGTTACTTTCGATTTAGTTTCAAACTGTTCTCCTTCCAAGTTTAGTATGTTTATTCCCAGCATGAATGTATTACATTTGAACTGTTTCATTAGAACAGTCAACCCTCAAAGTCAGAATTAAGAGAAAGACAAACATGGCCACCCATCCAGAACCAGGGCAATTACCAAGGTGATTCTCTCATCTGTCTCTGTCTTAGACAACAGAGATTTGGCATTCTTGTCTACTCAGTTCCCAGGCTACAGCTAGGAGAAGGAAAGAAGAGAACTATCTTTCTCCCTTGCTGCCCACCTCCCCCATTCCTCTCTCTTTCACCTGTCACTTTCAAACTCTCTGTCCTCTTTGTCCTCCTCATCTTCCTCCTCCTTGTCCTCTCCTCCTCTTTCCTCTCTTTCTCCTGCTTGCTCCTGCAATCTTTTACAAAGGCAAAATCTCCTGAGAATTTTTCACCTGAATCACATCTGCTCCTTATCTCCCAGTTTGGTACTTACGCTACAAACAAGGAAGAAAAAATAAGAGGCCTCGGAAACCACACCATGATAAGCAGTTTAATAGTAACTATATTTTTATGTAATCTTTCATCAGGGATAGAAGTTGATATATCTTTAACATGTGTGAGATAATAATCATACCAATTCTGTGAGGAAGCACTATCTCTATTATTTCTAGTCTGTAGGTGAAGAATTGAGGGACAGAGGAATCTAACAACTGAAGTCAAGTAGCAAGTGAATAGCATAATCAGACTAGACTGATGTAGTTTGCTTGAAAGTTTGCACAGTAAAATCCATTTGCTATGTCTCTGCCCATAGCTCTTATATTTATCAAACCAACAGAGTGAAGTAAAAGCCTGGGCTATCAGGCCATTTTTCTATTTAATTTGGGTTGATATCGACTGGAATCAGAAAATAAAATAAATGTGTTTTTAGTCAATCATCATAATTTGCAAAGTTATTCCTAGTTAAGTAATAGACACATAAATTCTCCGGCATCAATCCCACAACCAGTATTAACATCCCTCCATCAATGTTCTCTTCCATACATGCCCTCCAAGATTGACATATTGATAAGCACCAATTAAATAATTTTGATAGTCACCATAAGCATCTGCTAGGTCTGTGGCTTAGTGTTATGTTATGTTGTGTTACTTTTCCTCGTGAGTATCAGGACACCCTAATAAAAGCTTGATTCTATCTCGTTGTCTTTCAAAAATAGCTTCTCTTTTGAGTGGTGTGCAAAACTACCACTTGTACTGCACACTTAAAAATCTCATACTGTTCTTGTTTTATCCCTTGAATATAAATATGATTGTTATTGCTTCCATCCCCACACTTGACTATTGATTATTGGCACCAAGACCACCAGAATGGAGGTTAGTGAAAACAGAGTTTCAGTTTGCCACACTTCATGAAGCAAACATTTTTTATTACCCCTGTGGATCAAGAGGTTCCATGTTGACACCTACTTTTCTATATTTTTTCATGAATACTCTGAACTTCTTTTCATTGTAAAAACCATCCCAGTCATAAAGAAGCTCTATCTTTATGACTTTATGTTGGTTCTGGGATTAACCCAAACTCCTCTCTCAAGTCTTACTTTTAGCCTTTATCTTCATCTTTGAGATTTTGTTTTCTTTATGTTTTGAAGGGAGAAGAGGAAACAATTTCGGCTGTCACTTTCATGCATCTTGGTCAGCTAGACTTGTAGGTAGTTTCATTTACTCCAGATAAGCTCCATTTGTCCTTATTTTGGGTCATGGATTTTTTGAACACGTTCATGCCTTGAACAGTGGGCAGTAGATGCAAGTATACAAGACAAACCAAGAAGGCACATTTTAAAGCTCTGTTCATCTTAGGCTATTGGCCAACACAAATAGCTTAACTGGGCTGAGTGGCAATAAATCAAGGGAATGCACTTTGCTGCTGATGGGAAAAGACTCAAACAAAGCACAAAGGTGTAGATATCTGTATTTCTATCAGAGCAAAGGAGTGAAAATTGGGGGAAAATAGTTTTAGGAATAGACTATTTTCCACCTAAAGAATTGGATTAAAGTATTGTCAAATTCTATGATTGTCAAGGACATATAAAAGTAAGCATTTTGTATTAAACTTACTTAAATTCATTGTATTAAAAGTATGAAGTTATGTGTTATGATATTTAGATTAATCAAGAAAAGCCCATAGTCCAATTGTGTATATAAAATTAAAGATAAAAAAGCAAGACACTTTTAATAAGCAGTAATTACCGGAGAGGCCTTTTAGGCAATTCTAATTTTTGAAGCATTCCTGAATTTTCTTTAGAGAGGTGAGTCTTGAAATTCAATAACTTAGGATACAATCATCACTTCAGTCATTTTGCTTCGGTGTCCATCTCAGGTCTACAGATTTGAGTACAATTCTCTGGAATAATTTTATTAATAACAAATTTTCTGTCAAATTAAAGGAGATAATTCTCATTTTAAAAATGCTTAAATGTTGTATAGGATAATAAATATGCAAGGATGAGGGCTAGGAGGACAAAGAGTGGGGGGAGTGCAGGAGGGTAAAGAAGGGTCCATATGACGGTGATAGTTGGAAATGATTACTCTAGGCAAGAACTGGGTGCTGAAAGGAGGGAAAGTAATAAACATGATATCCCTTAAATAACATTATTGCAAGTCATTGTGTCTAACAGGAAAAGAAAATGAGAAAGAGTGAGCAAGAAAGAGAGAAAAGAGAGAAAGAAAGAGAGATTAGGGGATGGATGAAGAAACTGGAGAGGGGATGGGTTTTGGAACATTACATAACTGAAACTCAACTGTGAAAAACTTTTAGTTGTGTATCTTAAGGTGAGTCATTTTAAATTTTATTAAAATATAAAATTTCCCCACAAAAAACTAAATGTTATTTTTTTCTCCGTAATATCTGGGTGTTTATATAAACTTGAACACGAACGTTTTCCCTTGGTATCTCAAGAAATTCCTTTTTGTCAGTCATAAAAAGATCACAACCAACCAGAAAAGCCTATGCATATTAAGCAGTGAATATTTTTGTTTTGTTCTATTTCTGTTGACATTTTTTTTTAGCAACAATCAATGGACAAAGAAGTAGATGTTTGTCTGTCTTACTATTCAAAAGAAATTCTTCATCTGTATTTAATGTTCATTAAAGCTAGGTCAGCAAAATGGTCAATAACCAGTCAATCTGTTATCTAATACTCAAGATAATAGAAGGCATAAGATATTCAAGATACTTACCCAAAAGGTACTCTGATATAGTAATTGTATAGAGGTTTATTGTAATTACTTAGTGGCCAGTAGAACTTATTTTAATGTGCTTACTTTGACTTTCTCTAATACCTATGTACTTACCTAAATCTAACATATTATTTCTATGTCCCATATCTATCATTCTGTTTTTATTATGTTTGCTCTTTACCCAGTGATGCTTGGAGATTACCCCTGGCTCTTCATTTGGGGAATCACAATTTGATTTCTATTTCTTCTAAAATTATAAAAAATGATACTTGCACTTTCTATATATTTATCTTTAAAACACCTGAGCAATTTGAATTCTTTAGTCTTTGGATAGCCCTTTATTTTTGTTTCAGCTCCACAAAATAAAATGAATTGTTTTTATATGTTTATTGACTTCCTTCCTGTGCGTGCTACATGCAAGAAAAAATAGTTTATCTCAATATGTCTAAAACAGAGATAAATGCAAAGCAATACATATAAAAAAAGATAAAATATACAGTTTGTTAAGTATTTCTAAATTTTAAATTATTAGAATTAAAATAGAGAAGATTTTTTTTTAGATTTCTCAAGAGAGAATAACAATAATGGTTTGCCTTAAAGTAAATCAATCTTGAGGCTGGAGAGATAGCATGGAGGTAAGGCATTTGCCTTTCATGCAGAAGGTCATTGGTTCAAATCCCTGCATCCCATATGGTCCCCCGAGCCTGCCAGGAGCGATTTCTGAACATGGAGCCAGGAGTAACACCTGAGTAATGCCGGTGTAACCCAAAAACAAACAAACAAACAAACAAACAAAAAAAGGTAAATCAATCTTGAACTTTCTTCCCCTAATTCACCACTGTAAAATATGCTGCCTTCATACATTGATGTAGTGACCAGTTGAAGATTGTCATAGTGATCAGCTTAATTACTCTAGAAATTAAAACTATATTCCTGGAATATTCCTACTAATATTAATGCTATACTTAAAAAGCTAGAAAGAGTTCTTTTATCCCTGGGTCATTCCTCTCCCATTCTCCCGCATCTTCTGGCTATGTCTTGTGAGAAGAAGCAAGAGTTGAAGCTCTCATGCACAGAAAGCCTGTGGGAATGCGGCACAGATGTGCCACAACTGAACATGGTTTAAGTAACAAATGGAAACTCTTAAATCTTGGAAAGAAAGCAAGAAAGTAACTTGGCAACATGGTAGAGTGTTTGGATAAGATTTTCTTGGGAGAGAGACCCAATAAGATGCATGAGGATTGATTCTAGAAGAAAGTAAAAGTAAAAAGAGAAGCTAATGGAAGGATTAGAACACATTAAAAAACAGCATATCAATATATACATGTATGTGTATGAACTTGTATAGGCATATATATGTATTTATAAACATTTTTTGTGGGACATCCTAGTAGTTCTCAGGAATATATCTTGGCAAATCAAGTGTTGGGGGGGGGTTGTTATGTAGTATAGGTATTGTACCCATGATTCTTATGTGCAAAACTTGTGGCCCAGTTCAGAATCCTCTACCAACTTTCACTAAAACTGAATTTCAGAGGCCAGGGTGGATCTGTTGTAAAACAGATGTCTGGTTATGTGATGCCCTGCTTTAGTCAATAGCACTATAGGGTGTGATCCCCAACACCACTGGACACTACTGGATTCGTCATCTCTGGTAACAGAAATTCACCAACAGGGGCCAGAGCAATAGCACAGCAGGCAGGACATTTGCTTTGCATATGGCCAGCCCAGGGCCTACCTGGTTTTGATACCTGGCCTCACATATTGTTCTCAGAGCCTGCCAGGAGCAACTCCTAAGTGCAGAGATAGGAGTAACCTCTCCTGAGTGCCACTGGGTGTGCCCCCCTAAAAAAAAAACGATATCCACCACCACCACCACTACCACAAAACTGAACTCCAGTGTCTGTTCAACCTTAAGAGAAATGACTTTTAACCACAATATAAATGCTTTGTGGGTCTGTAGAGTTGTTTAGTTTGTTTTACAGAGTTATTTGGCTAATAGCCTCAATTCTTCTTTCTCCTGTGAATATAATTTTCAAATCCATTCAATATTTCTCCTCACATTTTGAACATGTCTTACTTAATCATGCAGAAATCAAATTAATACTTCTTTCTCCTTTATTTAACTGAATACCAATGTTTCAATTACTAATATATGAACTTCTATAATAGAATATATTTAAGCTATTATGATAAAATACTTCCTGTTTTACTCTAAGTAATCTACTTTAAATAGTAAGGCTACCAGTGAATCTTCTTATTAAGTTGAGGGCTGAACACCAGCTGTGTAGCTTCTTCAAACCCAGAGGTATTCTGAGATCTGATCTGAAGGAAATTTTATTTTTTATAGATCAATTAAGGGAAGAAACTGTGATAAAGCTATTGTATTCCCTTGGGCCTACATCATTTTAACTAGCAAGCTGATAGACTGATTTCAAGATGCATTTTAACTCCACCAAGAAACTTCAATAGAAAATATATTGTTAAATAGTATTAGGGTCTGAAAAAATAAAGCAAAGCTTTATTCTTTCTACCAACAAGCTACAAACTGATTGATCATGGCCATTTCCTGAAGGAGGCAACCCTGCCCCAGGGATCACAAGCCAAGTTATATAAGGCTAGAAGCAGGAAATCTTGAGCTCTAAGTTGATTGTCTTTTGTGTAGGGTGTTTTTTTTTTTTTTTTTTTTTGGTTTTTGGTTTTTGGTTTTTGGGCCACACCCGGCGGTGCTCAGGGGTTACTCCTGGCTGTCTGCTCAGAAATAGCTCCTGGCAGGCACGGGGAACCATATGGGACATCGGGATTCGAACCAACCACCTTTGGTCCTGGATTGGCTGCTTGCAAAGCAAACGCCGCTGTGCTATCTCTCCGGGCCCTTGTGTAGGGTGTTTTATCGTGTCCTTATATGGCTAGATATCTAGGGGGGTATATTGTGGGTTATAGGGCCTTGGGGTCTGTGCCATTATTGTTGGGATTGAAACTTAGCTTTTATATGGAATTTAGTCTTGTTAGCCTTATATGGAAACTTAACTCTAGGTTGAAAAATGGAGTTCCTTCTGCTCCAGAATTCACAATAGTATGACCCCTTTCTTTAGACGAATCTCAGTTTCTTAGTTTGCTTTACTGAGATGAACACTCATTAAGAGAAATGAGATAGATCCTTTGGAGACCATGTTTTGTCTACTGAAATGGGCCTTGATGCCAGCACTATTTTCCTGCATCCCATGAATTTAAATATAGTATACTGTTGCTTTCCATTCTTCTATATATTGATTTTAGACTATAAATTCATTTTAGACTATTTTACGTTTCTAATATATACTGCTATCAGAAATATTCCATATTTTTGTGGTGGTGGTGGTATGTTGGGACCATACACTATGGTTTTTGGAGACTATTTCTGGGTCTATGAGTAGGGTCACTTCTGAAATACTCAGAGGACCAGAAAGTGCTAGAAATCGAGTCTGGGCCTCCCACATATAAAGCACATGCTCAGTCTATTAACTAAACTATTGACTGAAAATAAAAAAAAATTATTTTTTAATTTGTGACAAAATAAAAGAATTTGTGCAAAGAATGCCTTTTGATCTGAAACTAGTTAGTAAACCTACTTTTGACCCAACTGATGCAAACGTTCTATATTTGTTTAAAATAGTAAAATTTATGGGTTCTTTTGAAGTTGACAGTTTTACTGTTGCCCTCCATTTTTTTGTGTGTGGGGCACACCCAGTGACGATCAGGGATTACTCCTGGCTATACACTCAGAAATTACTCCTGGCTTGTGGAACCATATGGGACACTGGGAGATCAAATTGCAGTTCGTCCTGGGTCAGCCACATACAAGGCAAACTCCCTACCACTGCGTCATTGCTCCAGCCCCTGGCCTTCATTTTTAAGTGACAATTGATCTATTAGTGTCATCATTATATATACCCGACTTAAAATTAGTATTTTTTGTCTCTTTTTTATTTCCAGAAAAATTTTCTATAGGTTTCAGTATTTAAATACCAACTTGTAGAAAATAAATAAGAAATTTCTGGCATGTCCTGACAGGACAATTAGGTGAGATTCTTAGCACCTGAGAGTAAGGTCATACTTGTCACAGCACTTATTAGAAGCATATATTATTCAACATTAGAAATGTACCTCATGGCATATGATAAGAGCTGTGATATAACAACTCATGAATTACCTCCTTTGACTAAGGCTGGGAAGATACAGCAGCAATCCATCAAGCTCTAGGAGCAGTCCATTGGAGTAGGCTCTGGGCAACCAGATTATCTAGACTTTACAATCACCAGTATCCTTATATACATCTCTAGGGTCACTTTCATGGGTTTTCTCAAATCCAAGAGAGGAAGGAGAATGATTCAGGGTCTTTGGATTTTATTGGAGATAGGAAATGATACTTCTTTTATAGAATTTTACCATTATTATGAATTCATATTTTTCTTAAAAATTTTAATATGATCATCTTTGTTTTTTACACTTACAGGTGACAATTTATGCATGAGACAGCTAAAACTGAAACTGAGCTAAAAGAACCATGTAGGGGAAGATAAAAATTTTATGGTTATGAACTTACAACATGGATGATAATAATTGCTTAAACTTGAAAAGAAGCAGAAAAGAAAAAATTGAACATTTTTCTAAAATGTCAGACCTTTTGTATTCAAGTGTCAAGATATAATGTTACTACTACCTTTCATCAATTATCTCAATTTTTAATCAATTTTCATAATCAAAGGAAAAATTGTTCCAAGGATGAGAAATATTTTTTTCCTGTAGATCTTGGTCTTAATTTCTTTTCCTGTCACTCATCAAGAATTTCTTTAAATAACCTTTCAAGAGAACTCAGAAGTTTTCTTGTGACAGATATTTTCCAGAAAGCAAGTCATAAAAAAAGAAAAAGCATAGTAAAAGTCTTGTATTTGCAAAAGTCTACATCATTGCTAGCTAGCTACATCACAGCTAGAGCAAGAGGACCACCATTGATAAAGTCAGTTCTTTATGCCTACATTTGAACACTTACATTTAACTTTGAGAAACAGAAATATCTAGTATTATTATCAGCTCTAGTAAAAGGAATTCACCAGTTCATGTTGGAAAATTAATGTGAGATTAATTTTATTAATGTGAGATTAATTAATTAAGGTGAGATTAATGTGAGAAATAAAAGAGAATTGAGGATACCTAAAAGTTTTTTGAGGGTCTGGAGCGATAGTACAGCAGGTAGAGCACTTACCTTGTGTGGTCCAATGATAGTTAGATCTCTGATATCACTCATGAACCTCTGAAATACCAGGAGAGATCTCTGAGTACAGAAACAGGAGTAACCCCTGAGAAACACAAGAAACACAAAACAAAACAAAACAAAAAAAAAGTGTTTTCAAGTTATCCTCATCATGAGAAAATGACTGAGTATCTCTGCCTCTAAGGTAATAATAGTATGTTGGTATGTACTTATAAACCAGTTCTAGTGGTTAAGTAATACATTTTTATATGTAATTTGTCACACTACACATAATTGCCCCTATATAAATTATTGTTTTAAAATAATTTCTATAAAATAGGTTGTACTTTTGCATGATGAAATTTTGCATCTTTAATTAACCTATTGGCAAATATAAGCTTTATTATCATTCCTAAAGAATACTTAAATGTGAAGATTCCCACGGTTCTCTTGAGCTTCTGAATAAAAATAACTGTAAGAAACCTAACATCTTTATAAAACAGTGCTTGAAGTAGATGCATATTGTAAAAGCCATCAAACTGCTTTTATGATTTCCTCATTCCCTCAAAATTATGAAAAGACAATCACATTTCTGTAAAATATGCTTTCACTGGGGCTGCAGCAATAGTATAGTGAGTAGAACTCTTGCACCCAGGTTCAATTCTCAACACACCATATGGTCCCCAGAGCCCACTAGGAGTGAGCCCTAAGAGCAGAGCCAGGAGTAAGCACTAAGATGAATGGCTATGTTCCAAAACCAAAACCAAATGCCTAAAATAAAATAAAGTATGCTTATATGCTTGATGTGTGTGTGTGTGTATGTGTGTGTGTGTTGTGGTGTGTGTGTGAGAGAGAGAGAGAGAGAGAGAGAGAGAGAGAGAGAGAGAGAGAGAGAGAGAGGTGGGGGAGGGAGGGAGAGAGGGAGAGAGAGCGCGCACTACATTCATCATTTTCTATTTGGGGGGGTGACACCTAGATGTGTTCAGGGTTTCCTTGCGATTCTGCACTTTCTGCACTTAGGGTTACTATTGATGAGGTTCAGGAGATTAGATGGGGTGCTAGGGATCACAGCTAGGTGATCCTACCTGCTGCACTCGGTCTTCCTTTCAATTTTTCTCCTTTGCAACTTTGAGTATGGGATTGTGGGAAGATGGAATTGTCTGGCTCTACCAGCAGGCTTGAGTCTGCCCACATCCTCTCCTCTGATGTTATCTCTGGAGCTGGACCAACCTATTTTGGTTCTCTTGCATCTTTATTTCCGAGCAGAATTGCTAGCACTTTCAACGTGGTAGTTCCTTTTATCTCCCAGGCATTCTCTTTCCTCAGAAACAATCTATATTTGTACATGTGTCATTGGAGACAGCTTCTCCCTCATCTTCATGGCTGCTTCTTTAATTGCAAAGCATGGTTCATACTTTGCAATAAATCTGCTAATAATTGTGCTTTGCTAATTGTGCTGCTAATTCTGCAACATTAATAATAACCCTGCTTTTTTTCTCAGTAGAATTTATGACTAGTGGAACACAGTGGAGTTGTACCTGAGGAGAACTCTAATTTTGGATGCCTTACCTGAAGGAGTCAAAATTTTAACTTTTCAGATATCAGGATATAAGAATGAAACACAGAAGTCTGACCCTTACCTCCAACCCCACCCTGTGTCTTTTTAATTGGAAATCTTCTTTTTCTCAAGATTGTTAATGCTGAACTCCAGCTATCAAAACAAGTGCTTTTAAATAGTTTATTACATAACAAGCAGGAAATGATTCAATGCTGTATTTTAACTTGTAAACAGTTTATGGTGTATTTTTGAGAAATTATACTCAAAGATGTACTCCAACTAGTTGCTCTGCCAAATTTTTCCTTTCCGCAAAAATTAGAATAATAAAGAGCTGGCAATACTGTCATTAACACATTCATTTGTTGTTTGTTTATGGGTAAGAATTTGTTCAATGGGCCAGAGTGAAATACAGTCAGTAGTATGTTTGCCCTGTACATGACAGATCTGGGTTTGATCCCTTGCACCCCATATGGTCCCCTAAACTCGCCAGGTGTTATTTATGAGTGTAGAGCTAGAAGTAAATCTTGAGCATCACCAGATGTGGCCCCAAAACAAAAAGAACAAAAAAATTTGCTTCAATGGGTCAATATGAATTTTTTCATGCGCCAAATATTCATCTTGTCTGGAAAGGCCAAGAACTCAGTAGATACAGACTTAAGTTGGAAGGCAGCTTAGCTGGCCATGTACAACTTGTACCATATTAGACAGCATATTTGACTTCTCTGAGGCTCATTTTGTCTTTATAGTGAAGTAAGTTAGATGTCCTCTTTCCAAAGGTCTAACTAGGAAAAGTTTCATCACAGCACTTAGCATAATCCAGGACAGCATAATCCTGTGTCTAAACATGTTAGTTCTTTAATTGATTAAATAATAATTTAATCATTTAACTGGAAATATATCCAAAAGAAAACCTAATCACCACTGTTAAATTTATTAGCTAAATTTCTTCACTAAAATAACACTCCAGAAATATGGGCACTTTTTCAACAACAAATTACAGAAGAGATCTGTGAACAAAAATTAATAAATGTTTAACTTATGAAAAACAGAAACTAATTCTTGTTTTGTTCAAACATATCTGGCTGTACTCACGGCTTACTCCTGGCTCTGTGCTCAGGGATCATTCCTGGCAGTGCTCAGGGACCATATGTGTTGCTTTTGATCAAACTGGGTACAAGACCTTACCTGTACTATCTTTCTGGCTTAAGAAATTATTTTATGGGGCCGGGCGGTGGCGCTAAAGGTAAGGTGCCTGCCTTGCCTGCGCTAACCTTGGACGGACCGCGGTTCGATCCCCCGGTGTCCCATATGGTCCCCCAAGCCAGGAGCAACTTCTGAGCACATAGCCAGGAGTAACCCCTGAGCGTTACTGGGTGTGGCCCAAAAACCAAAAAAAAAAAAAAGACAGCCCCATACATGCTGTACTAAGCATGGACATTATTTCGGGCCGGGCGGTGGCGCTAAAGGTAAGGTGCCTACCTTGCCTGCGCTAGCCTCGGACGGACCGCGGTTCGATCCCCCGGCGTCCCATATGGTCCCCCAAGCCAGGAGCGACTTCTGAGCGCATAGCCAGGAGTAACCCCTGAGCATTACCGGGTGTGGCCCAAAAAAAAACCAAAAAAAAAAAAAAAAAAGAAATTATTTTATTTGAGGAGCATTACTCCTGGCTCTGCTCTCATAAAACACTCCTGACAAGTTCAGGAAAACATGTGGGATACCATAAATTAAACCTGGGTTGGCCACATGCAAGGCCTACCCTATATGCTGTGCTATCACTTCTGGCTCCAAGAAATGATTTTTTTTAACCAGGCTGAAAAGTTAATGAATGTGGCAAAAATGTTGCCATGCAAAATTTTAATGAAACAGTATTTGATTTGGTGGTTGGTATAATAAGTAAATTGAATGTCTAATGCATAAATATGAATACTATTTTAAACTATGTTGTTACAAAAAGGAACTGGACACAAATTAGTGTTTAGCTAATAACTGTGCCTTATTCCTTATATTGCATTAAATATTTATGAAGATAGTAGAAAAATACATTACAAAAACATTAAAGGCAGATTTTGAAAGGAGTCTCTGTTAAGTATATGTAGGTAGGATTTGAAGCTCTTTTCACAGGTCACCTTGATTTCACCTCATAGAATATCCATTAGTTTGTACCTGTCCTAGAGTCACAAATGACTGTGTGCCAGGGCATGCCTAAGATTTTAGGGGGGCTCAGCCCACCAGATGTATCCTCAGATTTTCCTGGTGGGTAGAACTAATTTAACCCCCATGGGGTTCCTCAAAAGGCCCGCTGTGGAGGCCTTTTTCCCCTGCATTGAGGAATTTTCAGAGAGACGTCTTGCATTACATTTTCAGCCAGTGTTTGACTATCTCTCCTTTGTATATATCAGGCAAAATAATAGCTTCTATCAAATAATTTGGCTCAGAAATTCCAGCACCAAGGTTTATTTGAGAACCCCTTTTTCTGAATATAGTCAGCCCTAAAAGCAAAGACAATTTTTCTCTCCTTTTCAAATATGTCCTTTGCAGCTGCAGTTTCTCGTAATCAAGGACGTAACCAGAATACAGATTTTGACTTTTGACC
This sequence comes from Suncus etruscus, assembly GCF_024139225.1. Lineage (NCBI taxonomy): Eukaryota > Metazoa > Chordata > Mammalia > Eulipotyphla > Soricidae > Suncus > Suncus etruscus. Next base: position 42,392,674 of record NC_064858.1, read on the forward strand.
CTCCTTTAGAAATAGGGAAGCTCATTCCTGGGGATTTGGTACCTCCCTTCATTTAACCTCTAAAACAATAGAGTCCAGCCTAGAAAGACCAAGTTTCTAGATATTTCCTATTTTCTCCTAATCCTGATTTTGCATTTTTTTTTTTTTTGGTTTTTGGGCCACACCCGGTGTTGCTCAGGGGTTACTCCTGGCTGTCTGCTCAGAAATAGCTCCTGGCAGGCACGGGGGACCATATGGGACACCGGGATTCGAACCAACCACCTTTGGTCCTGGATCGGCTGCTTACAAGGCAAACACCGCTGTGCTATCTCTCATTTAAAGCAAGCTTGCTAAGAGTTACCTTGAGCTGTGAACTTCTCTCTGGTAACTTAGAATTTTTATAGTCACACCCATAGCTTAGGTATTGTTATTGTTGTACTAGGCTTTGTGGTTACAATTATTCTTCACCTGTGGCTAATTTTACCCCTATAAATCCCCCTGCTCAAAAATTAAACTTGTCATACTCCTGCCAGAAATGTGTTGACCCCACATTCTCTGTGTGGTTTCATTTATTTCATATTTCATATTTCTCCGTATGCTGGTTTAAGCAACCCACTCTCCCTGAAGTGGATTCACTAAAATCACACTGGCGCTGTAAGACAGAAGCCGCTTTCAGCAACTGTGCATTTAATCTCAGCAGTAAACTGAATATTAAAGTCCTACTTAATACGTATTTACTACTCAAAATTGCATTTTGAGATTATCAAAGACTGTGATTATACTTCCAATTTTTAACTTCCTGATTACTATTTTTTGTATTATTTTAGTTAAAGAAAAATATTCCAGAATGTGAACTGGAAAGTGGAATACTAGAACTAAAACATTATTTCCTAAATAGTGTCATTTTTACAAACAAAACATTATAGTAAAATTGGAAGCCAACATAAACATCTACAAACAATACGTTCTTGGAATTTCAGTCTATAACTTACCATTCACAAAAGGGAATAGGAGAAAAATGTCCATAAGATAAATGCCAATCACAGCTATACAAGACTGAAGTAGGCATATCCAAGTGAATCTTATCTTGAGTTATAGTTTTGAAAGAGAAATTTAATCAGTATCTAAGAATATATGAATTGCACTGTTATCTCAATTCCTTTCTACTAGATTTTGAAATTGTTTAGAATATTAATGAGAGTATTACTAATTTCATTTTATGCAATTTCATCTGCTTTTTTTTTTTTTGCTGTAATGAATTTGGGCCACACCCAGTGACGCTCAGGGGTTACTCCTGGCTCTGTGCTCAGAAATCGCTCCTGGCTTGGGGGACCATATAGGATGCCGGGAATCCAATCACGGTCTGTCCTAGGTCAGCCGCATGCAAGGCAAATGCCCTATTACTGTGCCACAGCTTTGACCCCATGTAATTTATTTTTTATATGTTTTGTTACCTCTCTTTTGTCCTCTTTCTGTTTATTCTGTTTTCTCCTTATTATTTTCTGCTTTTATTTCAAGAATAACTGCAATCCTTTCATTCAAGTAGAACATTTGTTAATGTTTTTGAATTTCAGAATGGATTATATATTAAATTATTTTCAGAGATCTTTTCTTCCGTGAATTTTTAGTTGTTATCTCTCTTTCTGCAGTATTTTCTTATTACTTTCTCCTGCTCCTTGTTCCTAAGTCTTAACTGAATGAAGTCATATCTTTTCAGACAAATTATGTAAATTTAGTGGGGAAATAAATAAGATGAAGTTTGCCCTAGAATGACCAGGGACTAAGTAGATACACCAATGAAGCAAGAGGGCAGCTTTAGCTCAATAGGTGAGTATGTGTTTTGCAAGCTGGAGTACCTACAGCCTTTAGCTGAATAACACCAGTAGTGATCCTGAGTACAAAGATGGAAGTAGCACATTACATAGCTATTTTTGCTTATTTGAGATTCACACTCAGTACTCAGTAGTTAAACTATCTACTTATAAATAAAATGAAAATTCCTTAGGTTTGCCTAGTTGTAAAATTCATTATATACAATCTTATACAGTGGTTTCTCAGCCCATTTTTTTTTAACAGTTTTATTTACTCCATCAAGTCTGGTTTTTTTTTTTTTTTTTTTTTTTTTGGTTTTTCGGCCCACACCCGTTTGATGCTCAGGGGTTACTCCTGGCTAAGTGCTCAGAAATTGCCCCTGGCTTGGGGGGACCATATGGGACGCCGGGGGATCGAACCGTGGTCCTGATCCTTGGCTAGCGCTTGCAAGGCAGACACCTTACCTCTAGCGCCACCTCGCCGGCCCCAAGTCTGGTTTTTTTTTTCACTTTTTTTAAGAACTGTGATTACAAAATTGTTCATTGTTGGGTTTCATTCATAGACTATACACCACCTTTCACCAGCGCACCTCTCCCACCATCAATGTTTCCTGATTCCCTCCTACCCCCTCACTCTCCACTCCTGCTGTACTCCACTCACCTGTATCTTAGGCTTTGTGGCAAGCATCCTATTCTGGGCTTAATCTCCTGGTCCTTAACTCTGTTCTCTATAAATATAATTACCATACTATCTCTGTTTTCTTATATCCCACAAATGAATGAGAATATTCTATATCTATCCCTTTCCCTCTGACTCATTTCATTCAGCAAAATTTTCTCCATATCCGTCCATAAACAAATCCTATCATTTTTCCTAATGGTTGCATAGTATTCCTATGAATATACCGGAGTTTCTTTAGCCACTCATCTGTTGAGCCCCTGGGTTGTTTCCAGATTCTGTCTATTGTAAATAGTGCTGCAATGAACATTGGAGTGCAAAGGGCATTTTCATGTTGTATTTTTATGTTCCTGGAGTATATCCCTTGGCATGGTATTTCAGGGTCATATTGAAACTCAATTTCTACCTTTTTAATGAATGTCCATATTGTTTTCCAAAAAGGCTGGATCAGTCTGCATTCTCACCAGCAATGAATGAGACTCTCTCCCCACATCCACATGAGCACTTGATGTTGTTGTGATAATTTTTGGGTGTGTGTGTGTGTGGTATATTCCAGTCTTTGTGATGTTTGTTTTCTCACTTTCATTTTGCTCTGTTTCCCTAGTTTTATGTCCTGGCCTCCATTTCACCTGAACCTCTCTTGCAATATCCTTAGGGCCCACAGGAAGCCATATTGCCCCTAGTTGAGAAGTTCTGCTTTAAGGCAATAACTATTCAGAAACTGACACAATTATATTTAAATTATAGCTTTTCCATGTAAGTAGTCTCTTGATAGTCACTTAACTTCCCCTTGTATGAAATTTTATCTTTCATACTCAAAAATAGATTATTGTATAGAGACATATAATGATTATTGGAGAGAAACAGCCTTGTGCTTTTGACAGGAAGTAGAAATTAACCATTTTGATACTCCAGATCATATTGTTTTATAAAGGTCTGCCAACAGAAGGAATTATTTAACAAAAGTCTAACCAGAGAAGGCTTATTTTATCAGAACCTTAATTAATTAATTAGTGTGGTTGGAAATACTAAGCACGAGCTCTTTCTAACTATTCTATACCATTTAAGAGGGAAAGGTTGGAAAGTGAAAGGGCAGTGTAAGATTTACAGTCTAGGGACCAGAGAGATAGCATGGAGGTAAGGCGTTTGCCTTTCATGCAGAAGGTCGATGGTTCAAATCCTGGCATCCCATATGGTCCCCTGAGCCTGCCAGGAGCAATTTCTGAGCATAGAGCCAGGAGTAACCCCTGAGCGCTGCCAGGTGTGACCCAAAAACAAAAAACAAAAATAAAACAAAACAAAACAAAACAAAATGATTTACAGTCTAACCCAAACCTCTGTGGAGAGGGAAAGAGGCTGGTAAATTAGATGACTTGCCAGTTGTTGATGACTTCACCATGCCTATGTGAGAAGTCTCCAGAAAATCTCCCGAAGAGGACCTGTGGAGAGCTTTCAACTTGATGAACCAGTGGAGGTGAAGAGAGAGTAGCATAGCTCCAGAGTTTATAGAATGCATTTTCCCCTCCAAATGTTGACTAATCTCTTTACTTAGCTTTTGATTTATAACCTCTAGTATTCTTCCCCATAAATTGGTGAGCTGGTGAGTAAATACATTTTCTTAGTTTTGTGAGAGAAGACATAGGGGGCTGTGATAAACAGTCAGTTGTCGGAAGTACAGGTGATATACTGGGTTTATCACCAGTATCTAAAGTCTAAGAATGGGCCCTTGGGATTCTCCACGCTGAACTGAGTGATCAGAAGCACAGCCAGTGGTTTGGGCTTGCATACAAAAAGAGGATGACTGAGCCCTAGCCTGTGAAACCTGATGCCATATCTGGGTAGTAGATCGCATTACAACTACTTAATTCTCAGACACTTTACTAGTAATCTGAGAATTGCTACATGTCAGGAAGCCTCCAAAGTCTTGTAAATTAAACTGTTGAAATTCTATTCATCTCATTGATTCATTGTTCTTAAGATGAAGATGCAGATCAGCAATACAGTCAGTAAAAATAATAATAGATAGTTAAAATTGCTTAAATTTTTTAAGTGGTCAGTATTGATGGAGATAAAACATATATATGTATATAGCCATATAGTGAAGTAAAGTAGTTTTATTGAAAGAAATTTACTTAAAAAACTTGGGGGAATATAGAGATATACATGTTTAAGAGAACATGAGCTTCTTTCTTGAGAAAAAAAATGGTAAATTTGAGAGAACACATTTCAGGTTGGATGTAGGCCATTTTCTGGGATGGAGAATAAGCCCTGCTTGACTTTAGAAATTTGGTTTTCTGGGGCTAGAGAGATAGCATGGAGATAAGGTGTTTTCCTTGCATGCAGAAGGATGGTGGTTCGAATCCTGGCATCCCATATGGTCCCCAAGCCTGCCAGGAGCGATATCTGAGCATAGAGCCATGAGTAACCCCTGAGCACTGCCAGATGTGACCCAACCCCCCCCCCCAAAAAAAAGAAACTTGGTTTTCTAGTAGGGCTTCTTCCAAATGGCTTTGACCTGGAGTTATCTGCATAGAAAGAAGTTAATATGGGTGTTTTCAGAGGGAAAAACACTTGGATTATTGATGTTTCTTTCATATTCTTATTATGACCTCCTTCAGATTCTATTAAGATTCTCCTATTTTGTGGGGTCCACCCTTCCCTAAATGGAGCCTCAATTTCTGCATCTAGTTCATAGTAAATTTTCTCCATCTCCAAATAACGAATTATTTGCACCTCAAAGGAATGTGAATTTCATGCCTTCAGGAATAACACATTTCTTGATTTTTGATTTCTAGAAAAAAAATTTCATTACAACTGAAGAGAATCCTACCTATCTTCTTGCATAAACATAATATTTTGTAATCACGGAAGAGGGGTATTTAATTCAGTCCAAGTCAGTTAGTCAGAGAAGAGCTTTCTTATTTAGTAATGTATAAAGCAAAACATAAAGGATTGAGTAAAAGGTAACTATGTTGAGTACAAAAGGAATTCAAACAAGTAATACATTATAAATAAAGGAATAAATAAACAAATAAAGTGATGAGGAACAACAAATCAAGGGAAAAACTGATAAATGTTTGTTCTATTAGGGATCATTTGCCATGGATCAAACCCAGGTTGGCCATGTGGAAGGGAACACCTACTGGCACTGTACTACAGCTCTGTCACCTGAAACAAGTTTTTCTTTTCTTTTTTTTTTAATTTATTTAAACACCTTAATTACATACATGATTGTGTTTGGGTTTCAGTCATGTAAAGAACACCACCCATCACCAGTGCAACATTCCCATCACCAATGTCCCAAGTCTCCCTTCGCCCCACCCGACCCCCGCCTGTACTCTAGACAGGCTCTCCATTTTCCTCATACATTCTCATTATTAGGACAGTTCAAAATGTAGTTATTTCCCTAACTAAACTCATCACTCTTTGTGGTGAGCTTCCTGAGGTGAGCTGGAACTTACAGCTCTTTTCTCTTTTGTGTCTGAAAATTATTATTACAAGGGTGTCTTTCATTTTTCTTACAACCCATAGATGAGTGAGACCATTCTGCGTTTTTCTCTCTCTCTCTGACTTATTTCACTCAGCATAATAGATTCCGTGTACATCCATGTATAGGAAAATTTCATGACTTCATCTCTCCTGACAGCTGCATAAAATTCCATTGTGTATATGTACCACAGTTTCTTTAGCCATTCGTCTGCTGAAGGGCATCTTGGTTGTTTCCAGAGTCTTGCTATAGTAAATAGTGCTGCAATGAATATAGGTGTAAGGAAGGGGTTTTTGTATTGTATTTTTGTGTTCCTAGGGTATATTCCTAGGAGTGGTATAGCTGGATCGTATGGGAGCTCGATTTCCAGTTTTTGAAGGAATCTCCATATCGCTTTCCATAAAGGTTGAACTAGACGGCATTCCCACCAGCAGTGGATAAGAGTTCTTTTCTCTCCACATCCCCGCCAACACTGTTTATTCTCATTCTTTGTGATGTGTGCCATTCTCTGGGGTGTGAGGTGGTATCTCATCGTTGTTTTGATTTGCATCTCCCTGATGATTAGTGATGTGGAGAGTTTTTTCATGTGTCTTTTGGCCATGTGTATTTCTTCTTTGTCAAAGTGTCTGTTCATTTCTTCTCCCAATTTTTTGATGGGGTTAGATGTTTTTTTCTTGTAAAGTTCTGTCAGTGCCTTGTATATTTTGGAGATTAGCCCCTTATCTGATGGGTATTGGGTGAATAGATTCTCCCACTCAGTGGGGGGCTCTAGTATCCTGGGCACTATTTCCTTTGAGGTGCAGAAGCTTCTCAGCTTAATATATTCCCATCTGTTAATCTCTGCTTTCACTTGCTTGGAGAGTGCAGTTTCCTCCGTGAAGATGCCTGTAATGTACTGGAGTGTTTTGTCTATGTGCTGTTCTATATATCTTATGGTTTTGGGGCTGATATCGAGGTCTTTAATCCATTTGGATTTTACCTTCGTACATGATGTTAGCTGGGGGTCTAAGTTCCATTTTTTGCAAGTGGCTATCCAATTGTGCCAACACCACTTGTTGAAGAGGCTTTCCCTGCTCCGTTTAGGATTTCCTGCTCCTTTATCAAAAATTAGGTGGTTGTATGTCTGGGGAATACTTTCTGAGTATTCAAGCCTATTCCACTGATCTGAGGACCTATCCTTATTCCAATACCATGCTGTTTTGATAACTGTTGCTTTGTAGTACAGTTTAAAGTTGGGGAAAGTAATTCCTCCCATATTCTTTTTCACAATGATTGCTTTAGCTATTCTAGGGTGTTTATTGTTCCAAATGAATTTCAAAAGAGTCTGATCCACTTCTTTGAAGAATGTCATGGGTATCTTTAGAGGGATAGCATTAAATCTGTATAATGCCTTGGGGAGTATTGCCATTTTGATGATGTTAATCCTGCCAATCCATGAGCAGGGTATGCGTTTCCATTTCCCTGTGTCCTCTCTTATTTCTTGGAGCAGAGTTTTATAGTTTTCTTTGTATAGGTCCTTCACATATTTAGTCAAGTTGATTCCAAGATATTTGAGTTTGTGTGGCACTATTGTGAATGGGGTTGTTTTCTTAATGTCCATTTCATCCTTATTACTATTGGTATATAGAAAGGCCATTGATTTTTGTGTGTTAATTTTGTAGCCTGCCACCTTGCTATATGAGTCTATTGTTTCTAGAAGCTTTTTGATAGAGTCTTTAGGGTTTTCTAAGTAGAGTATCATGTCATCTGCAAACAGTGAGAGCTTGACTTCTTCCTTTCCTATCTGGATTCCCTTGATATCCTTTTCTTGCCTAATCGCTATAGCAAGTACTTCCAGTGCTATGTTGAATAGGAGTGGTGAGAGAGGACAGCCTTGTCTTGTGCCAGAATTTAGAGGGAAGGCTTTCAGTTTTTCTCCATTGAGGATAATATTTGCCACTGGCTTGTGGTAGATGGCCTTCACTATATTGAGAAAGGTTCCCTCCATTCCCATCTTGCTGAGAGTTTTGATCAAGAATGGGTGTTGGACCTTATCAAATGCTTTCTCTGCATCTATTGATATGATCATGTGGTTTTTATTTTTCTTGTTATTGATGTTGTGTATTATGTTGATAGATTTACGGATGTTAAACCAGCCTTGCATTCCTGGGATGAAACCTACTTGATCGTAGTGGATGATCTTCTTAATGAGGCATTGAATCCTATTTGCCAGGATTTTGTTGAGGATCTTTGCATCTGCATTCATCAGTGATATTGGTCTGTAATTTTCTTTTTTGGTAGTGTCTCTGTCTGGTTTAGGTATCAAGGTGATGTTGGCTTCATAAAAGCTATTTGGAAGTGTTTCTGTTTGTTCAATTTCATGAAAGAGTCTTGCCAAGATTGGCAGTAGTTCCTCTTGGAAAGTTTGATAGAATTCATTAGTGAATCCATCTGGACCTGGGCTTTTGTTTTTCGGCAGACATTTGATTACTGTTTTAATTTTATCAATGGTGATGGGGGTGTTTAGATATGCTACATCTTCTTCCTTCAACCGTGGAAGATTATAAGAGTCCAAGAATTTATCCATTTCTTCCAGGTTCTCATTTTTAGTGGCGTAGAGTTTTTCAAAGTAGTTTCTGATTACCCTTTGAATCTCTGTCATATCAGTAGTGATCTCTCCTTTTTCATTCCTGATACGAGTTATCAAGTTTCTCTCTCTCTCTCTCTTTGTTAGGTTTGCCAGTGGTCTATCAATCTTGTTTATTTTTTCAAAGAACCAACTTCTGCTTTCGTTGATCTTTCGGATTGTTTTTTGAGTTTCCACTTAGTTGATTTCTGCTCTCAGCTTTGTTATTTCCTTCTGTCTTCCTATTTTTGGGTCCTTTTGTTGAGCATTTTCTAGTTCTATTAGCTGTGTCATTAAGCTACTCAGGTAAGCTCCTTCTTCCTTCCTGATGTGTGCTTGCAAAGCTATAAATTTTCCTCTCAGTACTGCTTTTGCTGTGTCCCATAAGTTCTGATAGTTTGTGTCTTTATTGTCATTTGTTTCCAGGAACCTTTTGATTTCCTCCTTGATTTCAACTCGGACCCACTGGTTATTGAGCATGAGGCTGTTTAACTTCCAGGTGTTAAAGTGTTTCTTCTGAGTCCCTTTGGAGTTCACAAATAATTTCAGAGCCTTGTGGTCAGCGAAGGTAGTCTGCAAAATTTCTATCCTCTTGATCTTATGGAGATATGTTTTATGTGCCAGCATGTAGTCTATCCTGGAGAATGTCCCATGTACATTGGAGAAGAATGTGTATCCAGGTTTCTGGGGATGGAGTGTCCTATATATATCCACTAGGCCTCTTTCTTCCATTTCTCTCCTCAGGTCTAGTATATTCTTGTTGGGTTTCAGTCTGGTTGACCTATCCAGTGATGACAAAGCCGTGTTAAGGTCCCCCACAATTATTGTATTGTTGTTGATATTATTTTTCAGATTTGTCAACAGTTGTATTAAATATTTTGCTGGCCCCTCATTTGGTGCATATATGTTTAGGAGAGTGAATTCTTCCTGCTCTACGTATCCCTTGATTAATATAAAATGTCCATCTTTGTCCCTTACAACCTTCCTGAGTATAAAGTTTGCATTATCTGATATTAGTATGGCCACTCCAGCTTTTTTATGGGTGTTGTTTGCTTGGATAATTTTTCTCCAGCCTTTTATTTTGAGTCTATGTTTGTTCTGACTATTCAGGTGCATTTCTTGTAGGCAGCAGAAGGTTGGATTGAGTTTTTTGATCCATTTAGCCACTCTGTGTCTCTTAACTGGTGCATTTAGTCCATTGATGTTGAGAGAAAGAATTGTCCTGGGATTTAACGCCATCTTTATTTCAAAATTTGGTGTGTCTTTTGGGTAGTCTTGTCTTAGATTAGGTCTTTCAGTTTTTCTCTTAGGACTGGTTTTGTGTCTGTGAAGTTTCTGAGCTGTTTTTTGTCTGTGAAACCATGTATTCTTCCGTCAAACCAGAAAATGAGTTTTGCTGGGTATAGTATTCTGGGTGAAGCATTCATTTCATTCAGTCTTGTCACAATATCCCACCACTGCTTTCTGGCATTGAGTGTTTCTGGTGACAGGTCTGCTGTAAATCTCAGGGAAGCTTGCTTGAACGTGATTTCCCCTTTTGATCTTGCTGTTTTCAGAATTCTGTCTCTATCTGTGGGATTTGTCATTGTGACTAGGATGTGTCTTGGGGTGGTTTTTCTGGGGTCTCTTTTGGTTGGTACTCTTTGGGCATGCAGGATTTGATCACATATATTCTTTAGCTCTGGAAGTTTCTCTTTAATGATGTTCTTGACCGTTGATTCTTCCTGGAAATTTTCTTCCTGGGTCTCTGGGACTCCAATGATTCTTAAGTTGTTTCTGTTGATCTTATCATAGACTTCTATTTTCATCTGTTCCCATTCTTTGACTAATTTTTCCATTGTCTGCTCATTTGCTTTAAGCTTTTTGTCCAATCTCTCCTGCTGTATGGAATTGTTATGTATCTCATCTTCCACAGCACCAAGTCTATTCTCAGCTTCTGATACCCTGTCCCAGAACTTATCCATTTTGTCATTCACTTCGTTTACTGACTTTTTCAGTCCTATTAGTTGACATGTTATTTCAGTTTGGAGTTTTGTGATTTCTGTCTTCATATTTTCTTGATTCTTATTAGTGTTCTGTTCAACTCGATCCATGGTTTCTTGGAGTCCGTTGAGCATCTTCCATATTGCTAGTCTAAAGTCCTTATCTGAGAGGTTGATTAGTTGGTTGGTCATTATCTGGTCCTCAGAATTGTCATCTTCATTCTCTATGTCTGATGCTGGCCTGCGTTGTTTCCCCATTGTCACACTTGTATTGTGGGTTTTTCTACATGTTGTGGTGGTATTCATTGTCTATATGATGCAGGCAGCACACTCCTCTGGCTCCTCCCTTTCTGGATGGGCTGACTTGCCTCTAAGGGAGGGGAGTCCTCCGTGGATGAAGCCTCACACTGTCAAATCTTAGGCCCGAGCATGCAACAGAGAAGACAGTCCGGAAAGAAATGTTTGCTTCGGTGATATAGAGCCGTTCTTAGTGTGATTTTTCCTTCTTGTTGCAATGGAGTTCTTTCCTTAGAAAGAGTGCATGGCCACGTAGCGAAGCGGAGCGGCCATGCTCCGCTGGATCTTCTTTTTGCCCCACTCGCAAGAGTTTCACGCAAGAGGACAGTAGATAGACATAGACAGGTCACACTCACAGTTTTTCACAGTTGGGCCCCACTGGGCCGGTTTACTTTCGCGGATTTTCCCCGCCTGGTGTCACACACAGGGAGCCGGCTTTTGCAAAGCTTAGCCGGTTTTTATGCTCTGTAGTCCCTCCCTGAAAATGGCGTCTGGGCGAGCGAGGTTTCTGGAGCCTCTTTTTGCCCCACTTGCAAGAGTTTCACGCAAGAGGACAGTAGATAGACATAGACAGGTCACACTCACAGTTTTTCACAGTTGGGCCCCACTGGGCTGGTGTACTTTCTTTCGCGGATTTTCCCCGCCTGGTGCCACACACAGGGAGCCAGCTTTTGCAAAGCTTAGCCGGTTTTCGTGCTTTGTCTCTTTTCTTTTTTTTTAATTTTTCTATAAATATCTTTATTTAAGCACCATGATTACAAGCATGTTTGTAGTTGGGTTTTAGTTATTAAAAAAAGAGAACACCACCCCCTTTACCAGTGCAACATTCCCACCACCAATGCTCTCCATTTCCCTCCTCCCCTACCCCTTGCCTATATTCAAGACAGGCATTCTATTTCTCTCACTCTCTACCATTATCATGGTAGTTGTCAGTGTAGTTGTTTCTCTAACTGGCCTCACCACTCTTTATGGTAAACTTCATATCATGGGACTGTCCTTCCAGCCCTCATCTGTTATTTCTGTGTATTATTACAATATTGTTTGTTATTTTTCTTAAAATCCATAGCTGATGGGGCTGAAGCGGTGGTGCAAGCTGTAAGGTGTCTGCTGCACTTTGATAGTTTGATTCCTCAGCATCCCATTTGGCCCCCTGAGCCAGGAGCAATTTCTGAGTGCATAGCCAGGATTAACCCCTGAGTATCACTAGGTGTGTCCTCCCACAAACATAGATAAGTAAGACTATTCTGTGTCTATGTTTTCCTCTGACTTATTTCATTCATGTTTTCATGTACATCCATGCATAAGAAAATTTCATGACTTCATTTATTCTGATGGCTGCATAGTATTCCATTGCATATACATACCACAGTTTCTTTAGCCACTCATCTGTTGTCAGGAATCTGGGTTGTTTCCAGATTCTGGCTATTGTAAGTAGTGCTGCAATTAATATGGGGGTGCAGAAGGCCTTTTTGTGTTGTGTTTTTGTATTCCTATGGTATATCCCTAGGAATGGTATAACTGGATCATATGAGAGCTCAATGTCAAGGTTTTTTGAGCAATCCCCATATTGTTTTCTATAAAGGCTGACCAAGACATCATTCCCACCAGTTGTCCCAGCACCACTTGTTGAAGAGGCTTTCCTTGCTCCATTTTGCATTTCTTGCCCTTTTATCAAAGATTAATTGGTTGTATATTACCCCTCCCCAAGGCCATATGCTAATCTCACCTCAATGTGGTTGGTTATTAAGGGATTCCCTGGGGAGAGGAGAGATAGACCACAGGATGGATGCAGAGCAGCAGCTTAGCTTAGAGGCCATGTTAATAAAGCACATGGCAATTAGGGCCTTGTAATAAAGCTGGATTTCTCCTGACACTTCAACTGACTGCCTGTGGATCATTTCTTCAAGGTCTCCCTGCCACCCACAGACCCACCAGCTGTAGGGGCTGCAGGTTCCAGGCCGAGCTGATAAAGGCCTCGCCATCCATCCACTACTCTAGGACTTTATACTTAATAATTAATACAATAGTTGTATGTCTGGGGAACATTCTCTAAATACTCAAGTCTATTCCATTGATCTGATGGTCTGTCTTTATTCCAATACCATGCTGTTTTCATGACTATTGCTTTGTAGTATATTTAAAGATGTAGTACATTTAAAGAAAGTGATGCCTCCTGTCTTATTTTTTCTTCCTGAATTGCTTTAGCTATTCATGGGTGTTTATTGTTCTAAATGAATTTCAGGATTGTTTGATCCTCTTTTTTAAAGAATGCCATGGCTACTCTTAGAGGAATTATTTAACTCTGTACAAAGCCTTGGGGAGTGTGCCATTTTTAATACACAAATAATGATAGAGAAGAAATGGACATAAAAAAAACACAATTCCATTCACATTAGGGCCACACAAACTCAAATACTTTGGAGTCAACATAACTAAAGAGGTAAAGGACCTATACAAAGAAAACTACAAAACACTGCTTCAAGAAATAAAAAAGGGGGCTGGAGAGACAGCACAGTGGTGGGGCATTTGCCTTGCATGTGGCCGATCTGGGAGGGACTTCCTTCGATTCCCAGCATCCTATATGGTCCTCCAGCCTGCCAGGGTGATTTCTGAGTGCAGAGCCAGGAGTAACCCCTAACCACCACCAGGCATGGCCCCCAAACTAATCAATCAATAAAGTAAAATAAAATAAAGAAATAAAAGAGGACACAAGGAAATGGAGACACATACCCAGTTGTTCATGGATTGGGAGGATTAACATCTTTTTTATTATATATAATTTTTATTTTGACCATATTGGCTTACATATCTTTCACAGTAGTATTTTAGGTACATATTAACATTGAATCAGGGGAATTACCATTACCAAATTTGTCCTTCCTCCACCCCCGTTCCCATCTTGCATCTCATTTCCCCCTTCCTCACCCCCCAGGCTGCTATAATAAGTGTCCCCTCTGTGTCTAGCTTACTATATAGTGATCATATATCTGTTTGGTCCTGGCAGAGGATTAACATCTTTAAAATGAAAGAAATTTTCTATTTCAGTATCAGAGAGAAAGGAGTTTGGAGAAGTAGAAACGAGCTAGATTCAAGGATTATTATCTGACGATGTATACTTTGTGAGGGGTGACCAAAAACGTTGCTATAGGTTGATTTTGAAATCTTTCATTTCAACTCTTTCTGGCTGAAATGGATCTATCAGCCTGAGAATGGTTTGTGAGCAATGATTTCTGTTGGTTCTTATTTCCTCCTTCTTGTTCTTATCCCATAAGGAAGTCAAAAGGAAAGAAACAATTAGCACGGGTCAGCTGTCAGTTTATGGTTGTTAACACCAAGAGCAAACATTGTTACCTGGTTGGTGGTGCTTGAGTGGAATCTTGTCAACATTTCCTCTTTGCCAGTAGAGGGCTGTGGAGTAACACTTCAGGATAAAGGGATTTTCTGGATTAGGGTACACCCATTCTCAATTTCTTCTTTAGTATCTGGCTGTCAGAAACATCCCTGTCACACAGTGGTCCTCAACTTGAAGTGGGCATCTCCTCTGTCATTCTTGGCTTAGTCATCATGGATAGACTCTGCTAGGGAGTCAGTTAGACTAACTTGTCCACTATGCAGTAGGCTATAAACAGACATACAAATCCACTTTGGGAAAGCAAACCCTTTTCAAGTGTGCTCCTTCTGAAACTCTCTATTCTTCTCTAATAACCTTTGTTTATTTTGTTTTTCTAACAAAAAAAATTGGTGGGGAATATTCTCAATCTTTACTTCCTTTTATTAGATTTAATTATTAATTAAATTAACTTAATTTAATTATTAATTTTTTTATTTTCAGGGATTTCCCTGAAAATAGTATTTCTCCTATTATTCTTTTTTCTCATATTATTCTTATTCAAATGAACAAGCATAGTTTCTCCTTGTTGGGCCTAGCATGACACACAAAAATGAATACTATGTAAATATCTTAAATATTTACATGTAAATATCTTAAATATTTACATGTAAATATCTTAAATATTTACCTGGTGTATATTATCAAGTATAAATGTTGATGTTAGAAAAAATATGATGTTAGAAATAAACTTCAAGTATTAGGAAGTAAAATGTCTTGTTATGCTACTAATATTAATCCATGTGAGTTCTCATATTTTTCCTTTCTTATGTAAGTAGACTTTATTTTATTTTGTTTTGTTACCTGTGATATGTGACTTTAGGAAAAAGTAATTTGGTCTATACTGAGTTTTTTTAGGTTAGTAAGATATATGTTACAGGAATAGAGTGTTTATTTTGCATATGTCTAACCTGGGTTTTATCTCTGGTACCCCATATAATTCCTTGAGCCATCTAGGAATGATCCTTGAGTGCATAAGTAAGAGTAACACCTGAGTGTGACCCAGAACAGAAATAAAACCAAAAAAAAGATTAATGTCATTTTTCTTAATATGTAAAGATGATTTATGTTTGATTATAATAAAGTAGGAAGCAATAGTCTACCCTCAAGTGACTCTAAAAAAGAACACTAGGAAACAATGCTATATATAGTATATATATGATATACATATATACACACATATATATACAAGTATATATGTTTTAATTACTGACAATAAACAGTGAAGAACAATGATAGCTTAAGTAGATAAATAACTTATTTAAACAATAGAATTGTACCATCTTTTTGATTATAGATTCCAGGCCATAGGATAATTCAGAAATAATTTAAATAAAAGTTTCTTAGCACACAGGATATTGAATAACATCCTTAGAATAGTATGAATGCTTCAGTAATGGGACCAAATTAAACCTAAAAGCTAAGGATGCCTGAGAATAAATTCTGAAAGGATGAACTTAAATTTCCATGTAATTTGATTTTGTCCCAGGAAAATTATAAAGTATTGCCAAAGCAAAACTCTTAGCACTGAAAAAGATTCAGTACCATAATATTCATAATGCCCATAATCCAGTAAAACTTAAGTATGCAAGGAATCAAAAAATTAGATGAGAATAATCAGTCTATACACAAAAACATGGTAGATATAAACTGGGACCCTCTAAGCATCCCATGCTACAGCCAGTCTCTTCCCCATAGATGTTCTCTCAGCAAGTCTCTTGTCCTGATACCTGCTCTGTTTACCATTCTATCACAGCTGCATCATCTAAGGGTGACTCTTTGGTTCCTGATAGCAACTGGGATCCTCTAGGCTACCAATCGCGCCACTAATCGCTTCTGCCAAGCTGTTCCCTCAGCCGACCACCAGTGGTGATACTTGGTCTTTCTTTGCTCCTCTTTAAACTGTGCAGACACAAAGTTATTTTAATTTATATGTAATATTTTCAGGCATATTAGCCTTAGCACTTCATTCTCTTAAAAATATACAGCCCCAAAACTCAGTCAATCAAACCAATTAATTAGTTGGCAATTTTTCTTATTATATTTAGATAATCTCATGTGTGACAATAATAACCTGTAAGGCAGATTTACTTCTAGCCACTTTTTTATATAGTTAATTCAATAGATCAATTTCTCAACCTGAAACTCCACCATTACAACCCCTTTAAATAAATGCAACTAATAATGTGAAAATACAGAGAATAGTGGTAATTGGGGATATGGAGAGAAAACTAGGCAAATTTTCAAGCCCACAAAAATGCCTAAGCCTTGTAGTTGAGGACCTAAAATCAACATTTATTGTTTTAACAAAAGAAATTAAGGAGGCACTAGCCTGTGAAATTAAGCAATCTATAGATAAACAATTCAACTACCTCAAAAAAGGACACCTTCAGAAGGTAAGAGAATACATTCAAATGGAACTGAAGGAATTAAAGGACATATTAGCAAACCATAGAAGCAGAATTACACAGGTTAGAACCATGTAGATGAACTTGAAGACAAATTACAAACCAGAATTCATTAAGATGTCAAAAGAGGAAGGAGAAACAAAACATTGGAAGAAAATGTAAATTACTTAATGAACAATGACAAGAGAAGTAATCTCTAAATTATATATGTATATATGTCATGGCCAATATTTCTTAGAATATTATGTTCATAAAAAAGAAAATCAGGGATAGGATGGAAAGAAACTTAGCAAAAGAGCACTTGCCTTGCGTGTGTGACCCTAGGTTAGATCCCTAGTACTATTTTAAAAATATGAAAAAAATTAATATACTTGCTATATTTAATTCTGATGCTATTTAATACTAACATTAAATATGTAAAATAAATTGAGAAAAGCAGTTCCTTTGATCTCATTTCTGTATTTAATTAAATTATATATTATGTTAGAGCTTATGGCATATATTTAACTATTAACTATTGATGTTAATTCAAAATTTAAAAAATACTTTTTTATACAGTTTAAAAAATACTTAATGTATGTGGTGGACAGATAATGTGTAAGGCACTTTTCTTGCATGACACTGACCTGAATCTACCAGGTGTGATCCCTGAGTATATAGCCAGAATTAAGCCCTGAGCACAATTATTTGTGTCCAACTATATAAGGCAAGCTTTTTTACTCATTCTTCTTACTTATTCTGATCTAGACTGCTAATTTTTAGAAGGTGATACTAAAATCTGTATTTCTTTCTTCTTAATGATTCTGCTGTCAGCTATGTTCTCAATTGCATGACCTAATGGGACTTGTCCATGTTAGAAGTCACTTAGAAATATATAGACAAGCCTAGATCATCCATTTCCCTTGAATGAAACGATGCCCAAATTGTACAAACTATTTCCATCTACATCTTATTAATAAGAAATAAGTTATCTGACCATACTTAGATGCCTTGGAAATGGAAAAAAAATGATCGCTGCTTCATATATCAAATGAAGGAGAAAATAGATTTGGAGTGGGTGAAGTCAAAGATATAGGTTTTGCTTAGCTACACAACATGTTCCTGAGAGATGGGTTGAGCAAGGCTTAGCCATTGGAGTATCTGTCTTTCAGCCTTCAGCCTACCCCCTATTTCATTTCATTTCATTTCACATGGACTGACTACATTTCTAAGTAGACTTGGATGTCATGCTTTGTGCATGTATCTACTAAGACTAGAATGCTGTCTTCTCCCTTTTGGTTTCTTCAGAGAATTGCTTTTTTCATAATGGATGTGACTGAGACTTGAAGGTTGATTTTATGATTCTTACCAGAGTTGAGATATTTTAGGGATGATTATTAATAGGGGTTGGAAGTGTTACTATTCAAGATATGGCATTCAATATGGCAACTTAGGTAACTTTTAAAAGTCTGGTGCTTGAGTTAAGAGGGATGGCAATTGTGTGCCATAAATCAGAGTGAGAGAGAGCATATAGGAATCCAGAGAGTTGGTTTGTCTTTGTCTCTCTTTGATCAGTGATGTACTGAAATTTGTATTTTATTGTTATGTTTCTCATTGCTTATTATTGATTTTCATGCATTATGTAGGAAGGCTAATATTGTAAAATTTCATTAAGAAAGGATAAAATTAAGCCAGTGAGATAGTACAACTGATAGGAAGCTTGCCTTGCATTCAGCTGACTTAGGTTTGATTTCTGAATCTTTATATGGTCCCTTTAGCCATTCAGAGTAATTCTTGAGCAGAGAACTAGCAGTAAGCTAAAGTACTGAGTACCACTGGGATATGTCTTATTTGTAGGTATGTATCACATCCAAAGTAGAAAGAAGAAAAAAATGGAACTAGTAATATATATCAACTATCTATATTACTTGGCATCAACTTTTACTGCATTAATTGCTTGTTTTTATTTATTAACAATTTAGTTTTGAAAATTATGACTATTAGGAAAAATTAATAACCTCTTTCAATTAATGTTCGTTGAGAGGAGTAAATACCACAAAATTTACTCAGATGACTATTTCAAATTCTCAAATAGGTGGAAGGTATCTGATATTATTCTAAATGAATAGAAGATAATTGATTACATGTATCAGAAATCTTAGTATATTAGGACTTAAATTTCATGAAAACCAAGCATTACACAGACTCCTACCAAGGGATTCTAAATTATTTTCTGAGAAAGACAGTTCACTAAAATAGAATTATGAGATTTTTATCTTGATTTTAGTAAAATTAGACATATGTGAACCAAATGGCTTATTTTGAGATTTGGAATATTACAAAAATTTCTCATTTCTGTTTAATCCCATCATGAGTCATAGTCTTAACATTGTGTTCAGAAAAATTCAATACCAATAAAGGAATTATTTTTTCAAGTTAAAAATACTTTTTTTCTTATTTTAGATTTATTTCTAGGCTCTCTTGTATTATGACTATGATTCCTAACTGGGCCACTCTGAATGACTGCTGTGGCCTGGCTCTCAGCTGAGAACTCTCAGCCTGTCTCTGGGCTCCTGACTCTACCTACTCACTTGCAGAAATCATTCTCCTGGCATTTGAGATGAGTGAATCAATTTTTGGAAAAGCCAGGTAGTTTAGAGGCATGGTTTCCCCCACAGTAAAGAAGAGTTCAGGCAGGGTTGGCCAATCACTTCTATCACTCATGCCCACCCCCAACCTAAGGCTTTGCTCCTGGAACCCAGTATCTGACTTTGTTTACACTGTCCGGAACATTGGTCATGGCAAGTCATCATTCAGGACACAGCAAGGTCCTCAGTGGGGAGAGAGTGTGGGTATATTCCTATCTAAGTAGTAAATGAAGCTGCCTACCACATCTCAGGAGGTGTGATGTGAAGTCCAAACAGATTTGGACCCATATGCATGATAAAAAGTCAATTGTTTTGCTGTTGTTGCTTGAGTCATAGATAAACTCTAGAAAAATAAAAGTGATAATTGGGGGCCGGCGAGATAGCATGGAGGTAAGGTGTGTACCTTCCATGCAGAAGGACGGCGGTTCAAATCCCTGCATCCCATATGATCCCCAGTGCTTGCCAGGGGCAATTTCTGAGCGTAGAGCCAGGAATAACCACTGAGCATTGCCGGGTATGACCCCCCCCCCCAAAAAAAAAAAAAAGGTGATAAATGGTTTTGTGGATCATCCAATTTAGTTAAGGAAAAAAATTCATAAACCAAATATTCCACCATTTAAGGTATAGTTAAAACATTTGGACTGGAATAAGCCTTGTGCACTTTGGGTATATAATGAAATCTAAAACAAAACAAGGACATTTTAAAACTGGAAATTATAGGTGATAATGAATACATAGGAAAACAGATCTTCCTACTGAAGGTAGGGAGTATAAAGAAAGATCTCTGAGATTGGATATTTTGCCTTATGACTAAAAATGAATAATCATGACCTAGATCAACCTAGTTATGTGATGGGAAGAAAGGAAAGATTATCTAATCATCCTTTTCAGGATGCTGGATCAATAGCTCATAGTACCAAAACTGAAAGATTTTACCAAAGAGAAAGATTTACCAAAGATTTACCAAAGAGAAAGATTCCTTGAAATAGGAGAGTAGATGGAATAAACCAAAGCAAAATAACTTAGAGGCAGTAGATAAAGGAAAGAAAATCAACAATAGCTCTAAAAATTCCTGTTGACACAGAAGTTAAGTAGGCAGTTTTGTTGGAGTGAAGAGCTCTGTAAAGCCATTTTGTTGTTAAACAGTGTTTATTTTAGATCTTTTGGCACTGTTTATTGATTTGGAAATGTTCTGTGGAATGCATTAGCTTTCATGCCAGATCTAATTTGTTTGTTTGTTTGAGTTTAATTACTGAGTTCATTTTCACAAGGTTATTCTGATTCAGTTTTGCCAAAATGGCCAAGGTCTTAAGGAGAGAGTGAGGAGCCCTCCCTAGAACTGATATGTAATCTTCCCACCTCTCACCTTGTAAACCGGACAGGAATCTACCTGACACACCTCTTCTTGCCCCCCCCATCTCCTAACAAAAAGGAGGCATCTATTTGTTGATCATGTTTTTCTTTTTTGTTTTTGTTTTTGGGTCACATCGGGCAGTGTTCAGGGCTTATTTCTGCACTCAGGGGCCGCTGCTGGTGAGCTTGGAGATCATATGGACAGGAAACTTATGGCTCTGGTCCCTTGTCTTCTCTTTGGACCACAAGCCTTGTCTGAATTTTTTTCTACTCAATTCCTAGTAAAATAAGTAATTTTTTTATAAGGAAGATTTTTTTTAATTTTTTATTTTTAATTATGAGAACAAAGATATAAAGAAAGAGGATAAGGTAAAGTTATAGTGGAAGGACAATCACCCATAAACAGAATTCTCAGTAGTCCCATTGCTGATATCTTAACTGAACTTTTAGCCAAAGAACATTAAGAAAAATAAAACAGAACCCATGTACAATTACTTTGTCCCTCAGATTGTAGTACATAATATTGCTTAGCAGCACACAAAGCAATCTAAAGACATAAAACTTATGTAACTCCTTAAACATTGAAGGCAAAGTACTTTTTTTACATTTCCATGCACATGTATATTAGTTTAAGTTAACCTCAAAAGTTTAAGTGGGTTGTTTTTCTTAAGGATTAGAGTCAAAGGAGCACAGTAAAAACGGTGTTAGAGTGGCAATTATTGTTTGCATAGGCCCACCAAAATATGAGGAATATGGAAAGGAAAAGCCTTGGCCTAAATACAAGGAGACCCTACTCCTGAAGTTTCCTGGCATAAGACCAACTCTAGGCTCCAGGCAAACTAGTTTGTCCAATCCAGGTCATTGTCTGTAGTGCCAATACACTTTTATTTTTCACAGTCTCTGTTGTTGGTATCATGTTTATGTATTAAAGATTCTGGAATCTGCATATCCTATATTATAGTCAGGATGATGCAGAGTGTCCTCTCGTTTCACCTTACAATTAAAGGGAAATGCAGAGAACCCTGTCCTGTAAGCAGGTCGTTGTTGTTGTCAAGTCTTCTGAGTGTTAAGGGAAGTCTCTTTTGAGCAGGTTGATGTAAGAGCCGTGGTAGTGTCTTCCCTGGTAGAGGATTGCTTCCAGGTGTTGTTATAAAAAACCTTGGATGTTGCGTAGATAGCTTCCCTGGTTCAGGGCTGAATGGAGGATGCCCTTTCTTCTGAGGCCTGTGTCAGGTCATTATATCAATGTTCAGGGTGTAAGGTCCCATTGCACTACAAGATTTGTGTGTTCCAATCTCTATTAGATAAGAACTTATTTGTATGTATAGTATTTTCCCATTTTAATGTGCCTATACAAACCATGAACAATGCCACATGGCATTATCGGTGCATATGGGGGCCATAAGAACAAGTCCAACAGTCCCCATGACATGGTTCAATCATAAGCATTAAACTGAGGGACTCCTAAGGAAGATTTTTTAATCATTACTAAACTTGGGTGTTGATTCTGAGCAGATCTGTGATAATACATTCAAAAATATCATGAAAGGGATTTCCATGGTCATTTGGATTCCTATTCAATTATATCTGCAATATTTTATCCATATCCTATTTTAACTCAAAAGGATGATTAAAAAATTGTTTTTAGACAGAGGCGAGAGCTGGGCTTGGAGACCATACGTGCCAGGAGTTTGCCCCTTGCACTGGTATGTGGTGGGCACTGGGCTGGACAGCTAGCCAAAGAAACCCCCGGACTGCCAGTTAGTCCTGGGGCCAGATTCCCCCATGCCAGAATGGTCTTCATGGCCACAACTGGTAACCTGGGTCTTGGGGGATAGGATGGGGTGGAGGAAAACTCCTCCCCTCTCCATTCGTTCACAAGCTGCACAGGCGAGAGCTGGGCTTGGAGACCACACATGCCAGGAGAGCTAGCCAAAGCAGATTTATCTCAACCATAGCAGCCCGTCTGCAGGGGTGTCCTTTTTTTCTTTTCTTTTCTTTTCTTTTCTTTTCTTTTCTTTTCTTTTCTTTTCTTTTCTTTTCTTTCTTTTCTTTTTTTTTCTTTTTTTTTTTTTTTTTTTTTACTGATAACCATTTTCAAAAGCGCGCGGGCGCATTTGAGCTTGCGCAATATATACCCTCTTTAACATCGTTCAAAATATTCTAATTCTTGACTAATTTATAGGAAAGGAAATGGAATATCCTATATATGGAGGATAGCACTCAAATTGATCTCTGAAGTCAGTGTCTAAGTGAACGTTACTTTCTTTTTTTTTTTTTTTGACTGGAAACTATCTGTTTATGGATTAAAAGGATTAATATACAAGTGAGGCTCCTATACAAAGCAATATTCAAATTCAATATTATTCTTTTTATTAAATATACTTTTTATTTTAATCATAGTGGCTTACATATCGTTGACAATAATATTTTAGGCACATATTAACATAAAATCAGGGGAATGCCCATCACCAAATTGTCCTCCCTCCACCTCCGTTCCCGTCCTTCTTTCCATAACCTCTTCCCTTACCCCCGGGGCTGGTAGAATAAGTGGTCCCCTCTGTGCCTAGCTTACTACTTAGTGGTCTTACACCTATTTGGTCTTGGTACCTCCCTTATTTCCCCCACCCCAATTGGAAGGCGGGACTAGATAGTTCAAGTTATGAGGTTTTGTTTGAAGAAGAGAAAAGTAATAATCTGGAGGAAAAAAAGAAAAAAAGAATCAGATACTCCAGAAATGGGCGGAATCCTTCTAGAGGCTTTCATCCTTGGTCTGAGAGACGAAGGGGAAAAAGAAGGTGAAACACCACAACAGTACCTAAAGAACTGTCAAATAAAATATCCAGTGAGCATTCCAAAAAAACAAACGAAACAAAACAAAACAAAAGGGTAAGCACCATATAAAAGCCATGGTATTGAGATAAAAAAAATGTGGCAGAGCACATAAGAAAAGAAAAGAAGAAAATAAATAAATAAATATAAATGGAAACATTCACTTCAATAGCCAAAACACAACAGTGAAATAAGAGCGCTAACTACAAAAAACTGACTTCGACAATGTGACTGGGCAGAACGTACCTTGTGACCATTAAGGGAAACCCTACCCTAGGCTATAGCCCAGATCTCCTACAAAAATCAAGATTTCTTAGTGCAGAGGCCCAATTCTGACAACAGAGACTGAGCAGAACCTTTGGAACCATAATTTCCTAGACTTCGGCTTAGGGAACGACCAAAAACATGGAGCAGATGATTCAAAAAACTGAACACACCAACAATGTTGGAACAGTACCTCTAAAACCTTAAAGACTCTATCCTAGGCCTTGTCCAGGGACCTGCGCAAATACCAAGATTGCTTGCTACAGTGGCCTTATTTTCTCATCCACAACTGAGAGGAAAGGTTCCTGACACCACAAAAAATAAATAAATAAATAAAATAACCCTGGGATATGGCAATGAGAAGGTATGGAGCCAGTGGTTGTTCCCATGACAATATGCTTCAAGAGTGGAGAAACCCTGAATCTCTTAGGCCACGGGAATTTCCTTCCTTCCCCAATACTTACTGTGCCTATACAAAAAAAAAAAAAAATGGTGGGGTAACACCAAGCCCTGCCACTGCACCACTTTTTCTGGTTTTGTTTTGCTTTATTTTTTTGTTTGCTTTTTGATATTATTTCACTTCTATTTTTTCTTCCACCTTTTTCTTTCTTTTTCACTTTTGTGGATATTATTCAGTGATTTTTTTCTTTCTATTTTAGTAGTTGATACCAAGTTTTTTCTTCTCTTTTTCTTAACCTTTCTTTATCTCCAACAGAATAGCATAACTTGAATCATCCAGCCTCAAAATGAGGGGGGAAAAGAATGATACCAGGACCAGTCATATGAACATGTAGTGTAAATAAGAAATGACCAGACTGGAACACCAAACAGAATAGATATCCAACTTATAACAAGCTGTAAGGTGAAGACCAGTTACATTAGGATTCTGGGGGGTAAAGGAGGGATATGTGAGAGACAAGCTGGGAACAGGAGTGGAGGGAGGACAACTTTAGTGTTGGGAAAGCCCTTCATTCATTATCACTATGTACTGTAAATAATTCTGTGTAATGAACTTCAGTCACAATAAAAAAAAGTAAAAGAAATATGCATCGAAGGAAAATGATGGGGAATACTTCAGAATAACAAATCTATCTTTGTCATCCAAAAAAAAAAAAGAAAGAAAGAAATGAAAAAGGGGAGATCACTACCGATACTGCAGAGATTCAAAGAGTAATCAGAAACTACTTTGAGAAACTCTATGCCACTAAAAATGAGAACCTGGAAGAAATGGATAAATTCTTGGACTCTTATAACATCCCATGGTTGAATAAAGAGAATGTAAAAATAAAAAAAATTGTTTTTAATCTTCATAATGAAAGATTGAAAATAAAAGCCACTTCCCGTAGCTTTAAGCTTTTTCCACTTAAGTGGCGTTTGTATTTTTTTCCCCTGGGAATAAATCTATAAATAATTTTGAAGTTAAGGAATCCATGGGATATTAAAGTGGATGCACAACAAACTACTTAATTTTAGAGGTTTCAAAATAAAATTTTCACTTGGTTTATTGGGGACAATACATTTTTTTATTGGTTTTTGGGTCACACCAGGCAGCACTCAGGGATTACTCTAGGCTCTGTGCTCAGAAATCACTTCTGGCAGGATTGGGGGACCATATGGGATGACAGAGATCAAACCCGAGTCCTTCCCGGGTTGGCAGTATGCAAGTCAAATGCCCTACCACTATGCTATCACTCTGGCCCAGAACAATACATTGTTTATTGACCTGGAAAATTATTTAATATTGTGGAAACTGACTTTTATGGACACTCCACATTGGTTGCATTCAAAATATGCTTTCATGGTCTAAAAAAGATAGTATAGGGGTTAAGGAACTTGCCTGTATGTAGAGGAGCCCAATTATATTCCAGGTACTACATGGTTCCTTCAGCAATGTGGGGAGTAAGCCCTGAGCAAAGTTAAAATAGCTTGTGAGTATAACTGGATGAAGCTCATCCATTCCCCTAGTATGTTTTAGCTTAACTAGAACAGAAAAAAAGTAGCAACAGAAATGTGACTATTTTGAACAAACCCAACTGTATTAACGAAAGCATAATCCTTTTTAGAAAAAGACATTCATTTTATAAAAAGAAGACTTGGAAACACATTTAAAGCTTGAAAATGTAGTAAGACTTTTATGACTAAGACTGTTAGAAAAAAATAGTTGATTTTAAATTGATTATTTTATAAGTTTGCAAATTTTATTTTTCTCTTTTTCTTCATTTCTAGTCTTTGATACTATCAACTTTATTGCTTGTTAATATACTAATAACATTTTGCATTTTCTTTTTTATATTTTGTTTTCTGAGATACTATCAACTTCATTGCTTGTTAGTAAATTCATTTTTAAGCTTTATTTATTTATTGATCAATTGATAAGTTTCTGGGGCACACCCGGCTACCCGGCTACTCTCTACTCCCGGTTTGCACTCAAAAATTGCCCCTGGCAGGCTGGGGGACCATATGAGATGCCGGGAATTGAACTGGGTCCCTCCCAGGTTGGCCGCAGGCAAGGCAAAAGCCCTACTGCTGTGCTATCTTTGCAACCACTGCTTGTTAGTAAACTAATATTTTTTTTTACATATGCCTCAAGTTTTGGAGTAAAAGAAAATGAAATATCAGTTAGTGGAAGTTGGACAAATTAGTCTGACTTTTTAAAAAAATATTAAAATATAGACTTAATTACCTCCCATTCTTTTTATTACATAAAAATTCAAATTCTTGGGGCCGGGCGGTGGCACTAAAGGTAAGGTGCCTGCCTTGCCTGCGCTAGCCTTGGACGAACCGCGGTTCCGCGGTTCGATCCCCCGGTGTCCCATATGGTCCCCCAAGCCAGGAGCAACTTCTGAGCACATAGCCAGGAGTAACCCCTGAGCGTTACCGGGTGTGGCCCAAAAGCCAAAAAAAAAAAAATTCAAATTCTTGCCTCCAAAATTCAAAAATTAACTACACTAAAGTCTAAACTATAGTCAGAATATTTTAACCATATCCATAAAAGTATCTTCAGGAGTAAGTAAATACCAACTGTGTTCTATGCAGTCAAGTCACTTAACTTGTTTGTCTAACAATAATGTCTCATATTAAGACATTTTCTCTTCATTCACTTTGGACATTTAAGAAACTGAGTTGTCTAATACACTGATTCAGTCAGAGTCTGAAATGTTTACCTTTGTACTTTTGTGTGCTCTATGCTTAATTTCCATGTGACAGAGTGGCAAAACAGAAAAACTAGATTTTATTAGTATTTGCTTTCCAATGACCTGAGAATTCCCACCAAAACTAGGCACCTGCCTTTCTCGACGCATGGTAAAAATTTTGTGCTTAAAACTTGAATTAAGCATTCTATGACTGCTATAAGTGTGTTAACTATAAAATAATGTTGTTTTATGTAATTTAGGAATTTGTTAATGAAGAATTGCATTATTAAATTTATTGTGTTCTTTATTTTTCTCTTTCTCTTCCTTCCTTCCTTCCTTCCTTCCTTCCTTCCTTCCTTCCTTCCTTCCTTCCTTCCTTCCTTCCTTCCTTCCTTCCTTCCTTCCTTCCTTCCTTCCTTCCTTCCTTCCTTCTTCTTTCTTTCTTTCTTTTCTTTCTTTCTTTCTTTCTTCTTTTTTCTTTCTTTCTTTCTCTTTCTTTCTTTCTTCTTCTTTCTTTCTTTCTTTCTTCTTCTTTTTCTTTCTTTCTTTCTTTCTTTCTTTCTTTCTTTCTTGCTTTCTTCTTTCTTGCTTTCTTGCTTTCTTCTTTTGCTTCTCTTGCTTTCTTGCTTTCTTTCTTGCTTTCTTTCTTTCTTTCTTGCTTTCTTGCTTTCTTTCTTGCTTTCTTCGTTTTTAGACACACCTGGTGACACTCAGGGGTTATTCCTGGCTATGCACTCAGAAATCGCTCCTGGCTCTGGGGGACCATGTGGGATGCTGGGGATCAAACTTGGGTTTATCCTGGGTCAGCCTCGTGCAAGGCAAAGGCCCGCCTCTGTATTTTTCATTGAACAACAACAACAAAAAAGAGAGAAGAAATCTCAGCTTAGTACAACTTATCAATGTGTAATGTCTTACTGATGTGAATCTCTGGCTCTTCAAAGAGAAGTATTAGAAAAGATGAACAACCTAAGATGGCATCTTGGAGCTAAGCCACACGAGATACCATACCCAGGTTGCGTTACAAAATTGTTTCGATAAAACTTTTTAGCACACCCTTTATCTCTAGGGTATACCTTCTTTTAGGACCTGAGGCATGTGACCAGCCAGACCACCAAAGCAGCAACTGTGACCTGCAGACTTATACTACGGGGCCTACTCATCGAACATATTCAAGCAAAATAACATGCCCCCACTCTTTTCACCTCTCTTCTTACTACACCTTCTTCCTTTTTTGTTTCCTATTTAATCTTATTTTCCCCTTTCTTCCTTTCTGCCTCTTCCAAATACTCTCCCCTACCTCCTTTCCAGGAATCCGACTACCCCTTTACCCCTCAATCCCATCCAGATTTTCCAATTTATTAAAACTCTTCACCCTCAGTTCTTAATCTATTAGGCATCAAGACTGATCTCCTACCCCAACGAACTAGTACCCAGCACCCAAGAGAAGGGACATCACTCAAACCCACACCTCGTCCCCGGCAGGAAAAGACAACCAGCACTCCTACTGACTCATGCTGTGTGGCCCTCCCTACCAACTTATCCTAACGTGGACTGTTGCTGGATACCGGACCTTGCCCTAAAAGGACTCCCAATGCAAGAACTTTACACAAGACCCCTCTCACTCAAATATTTTACCAATCTCAGGAAGGGCAGGGTGTGCGATGAAAAGGTGCCTGGGAACCCACACCCCACAAGAAAATTTCAAAAGGCAATAGGGAAACCTATACTTCCATCATAAGTATAAGACCTGTATAATACTACCTCTTTAATTTTTATTTCATTTTACTTAAAATCATTTTTCACTATACATATGTGAGCAAATATATATATTTTATTTCTATTTTTATGTTTTTTGGGTGTGACTTGTTTCTCTTTCTTTTTTCACCCCCAAATGCACCGGCAATATAATGAAACACCATTTCTTCCTGCAAATGCATACTAAAAAAGGGGAAATCTCACGTATAAAAACAAGCTCTTATCTACTAAGGATAAGAACTCATACTTATTTACAATACATGAGGAATCTCCCACCTTGAAAATATGTCATGTGGATTCATCTTAAACTCCAGAAGATTAGACATCGACCGTCCAGATTTGAATCCTGAACCCCAGACATAGAATCGACACAGTTCTTCACAACAGCTACAGAAACCAAAGCCCATCTGGGACATCCTGAATACTACTCGAACTCCAACATGTGCCAGTTCTAATATGATATCCTGACAACGAGGAAATTGGGAACAAATGGACATAAGAACAGGTTATCCTACCTTACCAACTAATGATAAAACAAAATCAGAAGACTTATCATACTATGGACCATGAAAAAGCCAAATGACTGGCTGATAGAACCATGATCGGGCAGTATGTATTCTGGGACCAACAAGAAAGCCCTAGTCGGGGCCGGGTAGGTGGCGCTGGAGGTAAGGTGTCTGCCTTGCAAGCGCTAGCCAAGGAAGGACCGCGGTTAGATCCCCTGGCGTCCCATATGGTCCCCCCAAGCCAGGGGTGATTTCTGAGTACATAGCCAGGAGTAACCCCTGAGCGTCAAACGGGTGTGGCCCAAAAACCAAAAAAAAAAAAGAAAGCCCTAGTCTAGGGTTTGGTCTATGTCCTGCACAACAATCATTACCTCTAATTCCAGAGTCCTGACTGAGGCAATTGAAACTGAATGGGTCTTCTGGAAACATAACGGAAGACAATATCCCAGGCTCCATCCGAGTTTCAGTGCAAGGGCCAAGACCACTAACCACAGAAGACAGATTAAAATGACATCGAGGAAACAGAACTTCTAAAATCACAAAGAAAGTCTTTATCATAAGTTCCACTCCTTGACCTCTAGACTGAGACCTGTAGATTTAGAGGTCTGTTTTTATCATCCGGATCGGAGCAGAAGTCTTCCATATGCCACAAAAAACACCAAGGGGAGAGTAAATGAACGTGAAAGGAGTCTATAGACAATCCCATGACAATATATTCCAAGAGTACAGAAACCCTGTATCTCTTAGGCCAAGGGGATTCCAATTTCGGATGACCCCGATATTTACTGTGCCTATGCAGGGAGGGGGGGGGACAAAAAACACTAAATAATCCTTTTTTTTTTTTTTAATTTTTTTAACCTAGTTTTTGCCGATTTCTTTGTTTTGGGGTAGATATTGAAGTAGTTGTCCATTTTTCTATTTATATATTTACTTTTTCTTTCTTCTTTTCTCTTCTTCCTTTTTGCGCCTTGTCATATTTCCTATCTCACGACCATGGCAACTATGTGGTGCATATTTTTTAATGCTGCAGTGCTCACTATATATCTTATTTGATTCCTCTTTTTGAACTGTTGTGGTTTTTCACCTTCTTTTTTTTTCCTTTCGTCCCGCAAACCAAGGATGAGAGCCTCTAGAATGACTCTGCTCATAGTCGGCCTAGTCTATTTTTACCCCATTATATTACCTTTCTCTTCCTCAAACAAAACCACATAACTTGAACTTTCTAGTCCCGCCTCCCAATTAGAGGGGGCAGTAATGGAGGCAACAAGACCAAACAGTTATAAGTCCACTAAGTAATAAACTAGACAAAGAAGGGACCAAGCATTCTAGCAGCACCTGGGGGGAGAGTGGAGAATATGGGAGCAGATGTGGGAGGACAATTTGGTGGTGGGAATTCCCCTGATTCAATGTAAATATGTACCTGGAATATTACTGTGAATGATATGTAAGCCACTATAATTAAAATAAAAAATTATATTTAAAAATTGTAAAAAAAAAAAAGAGAGAGAAGTATTAGGGGCTGGTGCGGTGGCACTAGAGGTAAGGTGTTTGCCTTGCCAGCACTAGCCTAGGACGGACCGCGGTTCGATACCCCGGTGTCCCATATGGTCTCCCAAGCCAGGAGCGACTTCTGAGCTCACAGCCAGGAGTAATCCCTGAGCTTTACAGGGTGTGCCCCCCCCCAAAAAAAGAGAGAGAAGTATTAGTATTATGTTTGAATTAAGTATTCTGTTCTGCAACTCAGATTGATTCAACCTACTAAAATTAATTTGTTCAACTCCACATTACAGACTGTAATGTGTAACTTTAAGAACAGACAGAAAACACAGGGTTGAAATGCAGAGCCTTATGACAAGCATAGAATTTTGCTAAAAGCAGGCAGATTTTGAGAATTGATTGTTAACCATTTAAGACTTTAGGCACCAAACAGAGAGCCATAAAGCAGGTAGCCTCGAGAAGTAGATGTAAACATTTATGATCCCCTTATCTGTATATTCCATGTGCCGGAGATAGGTTCCATTATCAGTACATCCTCGACCTAATGGAGACAGAGCTCATTATCTGCACATTCCATCTCACCTGCCAATGGATCCTGTTATTTGTCCTGTTCAATACATCTACCTCTTATTGACATATTTACAAGTGGAGCTGTGCCCACAAAAAACTATTTAAGCCAGGCCTTGAGTTTCAATATATAGAATTGGGTTCCGTCTTGGAATCCTTTTCCCACTTTTGTTTGTCTCCATGTCTGTCTTTGTCTGTCTGTCATGTCTGTCTTTGTGTCTTTGTGTTTGCGTCTCCCTCCAAGAAAGAATAACCACATCTTAACTGGTACCCCAGCAGGAAGGGCACCCACAACAGACCCTACTCTCAGTAGTAGAGATACACTGGAAATTAATAAGGTACTCCAAACACCAGAATCAATAAGATATATACATATATACGTATATATATATATATATACATAGATATTTGTGTTTTATGCATAGTGTGTATATAGCTATATAAACTAGGTATATATAGTATTTAATTAACTTATATATTTATGTTTAAGAATTAATTCATGCAATAATGGTAGCTTCTGAGTCCAAAACATGTTGATAGGCAAGCAAACTACTCAGGGAAAAGTTGTTGAATATGAAGTTAAATATGAAGATCATCTATGCTGATATTGCCTCTTCCAAAAAAAGCCAGTCTTCATATGTACGAAGATTAGAGAAGGCCCATTCATTTTATGAAGGATTGTCTGCATTATTCAGAATCTGTTGGTCTGAATGTTAATCCAGATGGTAGTCTTGCTAGAAATGTTTGGAATAATGTTAAATCAAATGTCTGGGTTTGTAGCCCATTCTAGTTCATATATATAAAAAAACCCATCACTATAACCAATAACCCAGCTGCTACTGAAGATATTGCTGGTCTCATGAGAGAGAGAGAGAGAGAGAGAGAGAGAGAGAGAGAGAGAGAGAGAGAGAGAGAGAAGTTCAATGCAAGAACAATATTACATGATAAATGTTTTGATAGGAAGAAGTTGATCTGGACTTGTTGAAACATAAACATTCTCTCCTTGAGAAAGAGGGTTGGGTAGAAAGCTTGTACAGAAATTTGGTGCTTTGATTTGGGGATCATACCAGCAATGCTCAGGCACTACTCCTGGCAGGCTCACAGAACCATCTGGGCACTGGGTATGGAACCAAGCACAAGGCTAACACTCAACCTACTGTACTACAGCTCTGGCCCAAGAACTGGTGTCATCTTTGCTCTGTTTTCTGGGCCAATTATGAAGCTTTCTGGGTCACTCCAAGTAAAGCTATAGCAGTGAAAGAAGAAGCCCCAGTTTACCCTTGCCAACTGATGTGAACAGTCTCATGTTTAGCTGGCCCCATTCTACAATTTAACATTCCTGTGAATTCATTGGTCTTTTCTGATAAATGAGAATTTACCTAAGTCAAAACCACTGTAGATCTTCGCATTTTCTCTAACATTCTTGTCAATTGATGAGAAACCCAAAGAGTCCATGAAACCATCACTTTTAACTTAGTCCTGTACTAAGTTCTCCACCCCCCTCGGGGAGGTTCTTCTTCTTTCTTGTCTACTTCAATTGAACTTTTCTATTACCTATTTCTGGGTCTGAGCACCTTTATTATTTAATGTTTTCATTATTGAAGATATTAAAGAACCTGGGAACTGTGCACAAACACAGACACTTGCTATCATCATTCCTGCAGCACAAGTGGTCATGAAATCAACTCCAATAAAACAAATTACTAATGTCATGATACTATTCCTCCCATCAACTGAAGCAACTCATTCAAACTATCCAGCAGTCACCTGAAGTTCGTGATCATATGTTATCTACAAAAGTTTTGCATCCATAATAGAAAGATTGCCACAGAGAGTGAGAAGTATAGTTTGGAGTAGAGAAGGGTCTACAATGAAGGTAATATTTGGGTCTGATTACTCTGGACAAGAACTAGGTACTAAAAGCAGATAGAATGATATGCATGGCATGTGGTACAAGCTATAGTGTTAAAGAGAAAGGAGAGAGAAGTAGAATACCTGCCCCAGAAGCAGGCAGGAATCTGTGGAAAGTAAGAGGGTGGAAAGTCAAAGTAGCATTGAGTCACCTATGACTCAGTCTCTTACCTCAGTTGTCTTAGGAAATGAGCAATATGGTAATTTCTGGGTCAACATTTTTTTCAGAGAAAATTTTAGTATTTGTAACTAGCAGAGTTCCTGGCTAAGTGAGTGTGCCATACATAACACATACTGCAATTGCTGCTGTTGATAGTGTACTAGGAGAAATTATTTTTAGCATTAAGGACTATGGAGAATTTAATTCTTTGTAGAAACACTGAAAACCAAAAGTACCTACAAGTAAGTATTTATAATTTTATGAGTCCTAGCTGTTACCTGTTTAAAAGGGTCAGGATCAGAAATTTCAAATATTTGATCTTAATTCTTTTTTTAATATATTTTTTATTTAAGTAGCATGATCATAATTGGGTTACAGTCATAACCAGAACACCCCCCCTTCACCAGTGTAACATTACCCCCTCCCCCCTTCCCATCCCCTGCCTGTATTCGAGACAGGCATTCTACTACAGTTATTTGTTTTTAAGTTCAGTAAGTTGTATTTTTTTTTCCTTAAAGGATAAGAGTAAAAAAATATAATAAAGGTGTGATAGTGGCAATCGCCATTGTTTGCATAGGTCCAGAAAAATGGGGAAAATGGAAAAAAAATCCTTGACCTGATTATAAAAAGGCCTCACCCCAGAAGTTTATTGGCATAAGACTGACTCTGGGTTCCAGGCATACCAGTCCATCCAACTTCAGTCGTTCTCAAGTTCCCGGTGAAACTTTTTTAATGGTTTAAGTAAAATACTTAGAAAGATTTTGAGGTTTATTTCTTTCATATGTATAGTTACTATAACTCACCATCAACAAAGTGCCCCAAACTCTCCACTATTGCATTTCTGGTACTTCTACTTCACCATTTTCCCCTTTCAACACACTCCTCCCATACCCCACCCTTCCTTTATTTCTTGGTAAACTCTGTTTTGTAATCCAAGGACCAGATTTGTCCTTATTGTATGTTGTCTAGTCTTTGTACTGCTGCTTTTGTATTTGCACTTTTCCCCTGACTCACTTTGTTTAACATGATACCTCAGTTCCAGACATGGAGCAGCAAACTGTAAGAGTTCAGATTTCTGACAGTAGGAACACTTCTTTATACAGTCCTCTGCTATTATGTTTCTGGGTTGTTGTCAAGTCCTGACTGTGACATGAAGTTCTGCAATTAACATCGGTGTGCATATAGCTTTTTGAATAAATGGTTTTGTGTTTGGGAGGGTAGAAGTAAAAATTCTAGGTCTTTTTGTTTGTTTTGTTTGACCACATCTAGCAGTGCTTAGAGCACTGGCTCTGTGCTCAGGAATTACTAATCCTACTAGCATTGCTCAAGAGTGGTTTCAGGGATTAAAATAGGGTCTGCCATATTCGAGACAGATGCTTTGACTCTATCTCTAAACTGTAGATTACTGGATCTTAAGGTAGTTTTAAGTGTTTTAAGTGGCCATAGTATTTTCTATAGAGCCTAAACCAGATGACATTCCCACCAAGAGGAATGAAGTGTCAGTTTGGAACACATCCCTGACAATTCTGGTTGTTTCTAGCCTTTTTTTGGTAAGTGTCATTCTCAATGGAGTGGGATGATATCTTATTGTCTCTTTGATTTGGATTTCACTGATATAGTGTTGATAATCACTTTTCACTTTTACGGTTCTCTGTATGTCCTCTTGGTGTAGGGAGGGAAAGGGTATAGGGGATTGTGTTTAATTCCATAAAATAAGTGACAGGAGGAGTTCTCATTGAAAATGAAAAATTATTTACAAGCCATTGCAGCAGGCCCGGTGACAGTCAAGTAGGACATTAGCCCATGACGTTAGTCCTTTTATCTTCTGTGCTTTTAGAGCTCTGGCCAAGCTTTTCCACCTAGGTTTAGAATGTGTGGTTTTGGTTTTCTGGGATAAGAGCATCAACCATACTTTATTGACACATAATCTTTTTAAAATTAAAGAGACGTTTATAAATGTTTCCCCCACTCTCAGTCAGTATTTCTTTAAACGTAATGCTTAACATTCTGAAAACTCAATTGCTTTCATTCTGTTACTTAGTCAAGATTCTGTTGTTAAAAGAACTGTGGAGCTCAAAATTTGAACGTCTTTGTGCTAATTTAGAAAGATTGGAGAAACACAAATATGAACTTAGTTCACAGCACAAGTTGTCTGCTTTGAAAGACCTGGAGAAGGAAGATATGTTGATTTTTAACACCAGGAATAGTATTCCTGACTCATATAATCAACTAAATAAGCTAGAGTTTGCTGTTCTTTCCTTGTTCGGGTCTACATATTTATGCGAACAATCATTTTCAAGCATGAATCTCATCAAGAGTAAATTGAGAAATTGTCTCATCAATGAGAACCTGGAATCATGCCTAAAATTAAAAACAACATACAAATCTGACTTACTCAAATTATCCAAGGAAGTGCAAGGCCAATGTTCACATTAGTGTGACTTTGTCAGTCATTGTCAGGATGTAATTTTTTCTACATTGTAAGGCAAATTTTATGGAATTTAACATTATTGATAAATAATATCGTTCTAAAGTTTTTG
Organism: Suncus etruscus; assembly: GCF_024139225.1. NCBI lineage: Eukaryota > Metazoa > Chordata > Mammalia > Eulipotyphla > Soricidae > Suncus > Suncus etruscus. The sequence continues at coordinate 42,428,456 of NC_064858.1, forward strand.
TTTTATTAGTTGTGTTATTTGTATACTCCCGAATTATATGGATACTTGCATGCAGAATATTCTCAATAAAAACTTATTGAAACTAAAAAAAAAAAAAAAAAAAAAAAAAAGATTCTGTTGTTAAAAAAAATAGCTCAAAGAGGATTCAATGATGTACCCAATTTTATTTTTGGAAAAGAGCTTCTTTTCTTAGTTTAAGATATTCTGAATTTTTTTTAGAACTTTTGCACTTTTTCAGAGGTGTGATTTAAGTTTATAAAAGCTAAATGCTCACTATATTTCTAGCCAGGTGTTAAGTGATTCTTTGGTAGATTATGTACTTTATTTTATTTATTGACTTTAGGTTTGGGGTCATACTCAATGGCATTGAGTGTTACTCCCATTGCAATACCCTGCTCAGGTTCTTGTTCTCTGGCATATTAGAAGTAGATGACCAGAGAGAGCCAAATTCTACAGACATTATTTGAGGAAGGGAAAGACAGGGAAGTTAAGGTTTCACTAAGTAGGAAGCATGGGAAAAGTGGAAAACCTTATCTTTTTTATATTCTCTTTACTAGGGGGAATGGGTGAACACTGCATTGAATTTCAGGCATGCAAAGTGGGGAAAGAAAGTGGTTGTTTGAGGGAACAGTCTTCTGTGTATCCTGTGTCCATTGTCCTTCCATTTCAATGAAAAATTTTCTGTGAGGGTAATACCACTCTAATCCTACCTTATTATTTTCTTTCTGGTCTTTTCACTGCTATTTTATAGTCATTGTGTTTGGAAGTGACTCTATAGTAATGCTCAGAGGGCGATGTGGTACAGAATTAAACCCAGGCCTCTATGAGCACATGCAAAGACTTTTGAACCATCTTCTGTCTCCCAAATATGTCTTTTATAAGAGAAGTTCATGTTATTAGAACTTCACCAGTTATGATAGTGCTAGTTTCAATTATGAGTTAAAATCCATTTCAAAAATGTCTGAATTTAATTGGCTTTTTATTAATTTCACTGCCTATCTTCTGCTTTTGGAGAAAATAATCTTGGAAATTTTTGCTCATCTTTGATATATAAGCCTCTTTGTCATGTATGTATACAATGTTAAACATACTCCTCTCTGGGTTATTGTGCTTGTCATTCCTCTGCACATTTTGTGGTTTAACAAGACAGAAATAGTGGGAGGTTTTCCAGTATGAAAAAACTGGCTCCAGTACTTGGGGGGCATCTGAAATTGTCCACATGCCTAACACTTCCCCGAAAATTCATGGGCAGTTCTGGCTGGAATTACACTTGAGAAAGTTGAAGTTTTTATTGACAACAAGTACTTGAAAGCAATAATTATTATAATGTTTATAGCATACAATAATTCTTTAACTTCCTAACTAAATCTTTTCTGGCCTACAGAACTTTCCTAGAATATCTCATTTGCTTCCACTCTGAAACTCTTTCCTGTAGCTGAATAGCCTCCCAGAGCCAGAAACAAAGGTCATTACTCTTCATCTGAAAAGTTAATTTTAATTTAACACCTTATTTAGCAATGTGCAAGAAAGTCATCATCAATTTGAGTCAATTATCATGGTAAATTATCACTTACTCCCTAATAGGTCAGCTAATCAAACTGATTTCTTAAATGCACGGATTCCTCTTGAAATTTTGTTAATGACTTTGGCATCCATGAAAAAGAAAGTATTTGTGATTGAGGAAACTTTTGGGTCAAGGTCAATAATAGATTCTCCTCTTCTGCTTTATTATAATTTTTACATTTGTATTCATAAAGTGAATTTTAATGGGATTTACCAATCCCATCCTTCCCCACTTCAAGTTTCATACTCTTTTTCTTAGAAATTCAGATTGTTGAAAGCTTTAAGTGTGATTTGTTGTCACTGTGTACTTCTTTTCTTCCCCCACTGTACTCTTAATATAATATCAACACTCATGGCTGGAAATACCACATTTATAACAATTCTCTCAAACTTAGGTAGATAGCCAGAAATTTTGTTTAGCTCTAGGTTAGTATGTCTAAAGGTCTTGCTGTTATTTAAATATGCAATCACATGTATTTTAATCTAACATGTCCCAAATTAAATCCCCAAACTATTTCTCCCTCCTTTTGGTTTTTGAGTCACACCCGGCAGTGCTCAGGGGTTACTCCTGGCTCTATGTTCAGAAATCGCCCCCAGCAGGCACATATGGGATGTCGGGATTTGAACCACCGTCCTTCTTCTGCATGAAGGCAAACGCCTTACCTCCATGCTATCTCTCCGGCCCCCTTACCCCTCCTTTTGTTTTCCACCTTGAAGCATTCTATCTAAACTCTAACTTTTCCAATGAATGGCAAGCACTGAGGACATTTTATTGACAGGAACTAGTATGAACTAAGAGGCAAAAGAAAATGCTATATCTTCCTCCTAATTCAGTTTGTCAGTTCTGTTACCAACTTTGGTAGATTTTATATCCAAAGTCTTTATTGATATATTAATATCATATTCTTTCCATAAGATCATTGCTTATTAGATCACCACAGGTGTGTCCAAATTTTTACTATGAGATTAATTTTCTTTCTTAATCTTCTTCATTTTATTCTCATTTAGTCACCTCAGTTATCTTTCTTTTGAGATATGTATCCAGAAGTGATCAGGACTCTGCTTTCAGGGACCACTCCTGGTAGGGCTTGGGTGAGAATATATTGTACAAGTTACCGAACTCTGATCAACTATATAAAAGCAAACACTCTACTTTCAGTACTATCTCTATGACCACCCCCCCCCCATTTCATTCTCATTGAAACTACAATGACCATTTAAAAGCATTTCTTAGATCACATCCATTCTCCACTTAAATATCCTTTAAAAACTGCCCCGTTGCTTAGAATAAAGAACAATATATTTAGCATGATCTGCAGACTTTGGAAAATTCAGCCCACTCTCTTTCATCTTCCCATGCTATTTCCCACTGTTCCCTAGTGAATGACTCTTTGGTAGATTCGTCCTCAGGTAAAGCTTTTTTCCTGCCTAATGTTTCTTGTATCTACTTACTAAAATTTTCACTTATACTTTATTTCATAGCTGTATCATTTAGATACCATTGATATCTCCTATTCTAAAATAGCTCCTCTCTTTATTTCCTCCCCTAAGCCCATTTTATTAACTTTCAAAAATAATATGCTGTTTATTTCTCTCTACCATCTTTACCCATGATATACCCTACTCCACAAAACAGGTAAACCTTATAATTTGCTTGCTTGGTTATAGGCAACCCTTATTAATCACAAGAAACTGAAGATGCCCAAGTGTGGGATTACTGGAATTGATCTGATTTTTACCTCACTCAGTATATGCCTTGTTACTTATTGGTTGGAAAAATTTTGAAATTTAGCACCTTGAATTGATGTTGAGACTACCTGGTCCCAGCTCCATGTGTGGTCATTTTTGCTCAGCTTAAATACTCAATTTGGAAGGAAGTCACCCTCTTGCATTACCACACTTCCACAGAGCTTCTTAGGAGTTAAGAGCAAATATAGGGAACTCCTGAAAATCCTTTCTCCCTCCATAAGTGTGTGTTAATTATTCCCCAGAATGCCATTCACTTCCAGACCTGCATCTCTTCAGTATTCTGGGGCTTGAACCTGAGGACTTGATTTAATACCCAAGAATATAAAAATCTGTGAATGGTCAAGTTCCTTATAAGAAACCGTGTAAAATTTTTATATAAAAGTTATATATTTATTTTAATACCTAGAGTCATTAGTAGATTGCTTATGACATTTTATCCAATGCAATCCTTTATAAGCAGATTTTATGCTGTATTATTTAGGAAATAATAACAAGAAGAAAGGTCTATAAATGATCAGTTTTAATACAACCATTTTAGGCCTAAATAATTCTTATATTTAGTAAGTATACTTGGTCATAACAACTTTTCTGCACAGATATGGAACCCACAGATAGAGAGGGGTTACTACATACAAACAAGTACCAATGCTATGACTGCTATCCCTTAATGAATAAATACCAGACTAAAATGTTAGGTAAAAATCTTACTCAATGTCATGACTTATTAAAGAATGGCTTGGTTTTTGTATTGAGTGAAATCCATGCTGCAATCCTGACACTTTGTGGAGTTAGAAATCTCAAACTTATGTACATCACTGGTGAGGAGGTGTCTTCGCTTTCTAGCAACTTGTTAGAATCTGGGATTTTATGTCTGATCCTTAGAGTTAAGGAAAGATCCTTATCTTCTGTCCTTAACTTCAGATGTTTTTACTTTCTTGCATCTTGGATTTCTTTAAAAGAGGTTACTATACAGCTCTGGGTACAAACTTAAACAGAGTAATTCTGGCTGATACCCTGAACCTTGAGGCCTGGATCTTGAGCCTTTTCCAAAACTCAGTCATTTCCTTTGGACAACTTGTTTTTTCTATGAATATTGCCAGGCACCAGGAGTAGGACCCAGATTGCTTTTCCTCTTCGTCATCATATGAGGATGACTAGACTTATTCTGAGTGCCAGTGTGATTGAAATTTATAAATTGGCTGCGATTTGGCAATACGATAGCTAAGCAAATCATCTAGATAGAACTGAATCTCTTTTTTGTGATATAATGACATATAGTCTCAGTTGTAGAGTACAATGATTTTATATTTGTATATATTTGATAGGATGGTCAGAATAAATATACTCTTTTTTTTTTTTTTTGGTTTTTGTTTTTGGGCCACACCCAGTGACACTCAGGGGTTATTCCTGGCTATATGCTCAGAAATTGCCCCTGAATTGTGGGACTATATGGGATGGCGGGGGATCAAACTGTGGTCCATCCTAGACTAGTGCATGCAAGGCAGATGCCTTATGCCCTGCGCCACCGCTTTGGCCTCTTCAGAATAAATATGCTTAACATTCTTTACTATCTATAGCTTAAGGACTTGTCTTGTAATAAGAACTTTTAAGCTTGAATCTCTTATTAAACTTATGCAGTGGTCCTCAAACTATGGCCCGCGGGCCACATATTGTATTTGTATCTGTTTTGTTTCTTCATTGCAAAATAAGATATATGCAGTGTGCATAAGAATTCGTTCATAAGTTTTGTTTTTACTATAGTCAGACCTTCCAATGGTCTGAGGGACAGTGAACTGGCCTCCTGTTTAAAAAGTTTGAGGACCCCTGAGAGTGTAATTGTTATTATCTGTAGTCAAACTGATTGTACAATACAAGCCCTAAGAGTTGTTTTATATATGGATGTAAGCATATTACTTTTGTATTTGTTTTTTGGGTCACACTCAGAAGTACTCAGGGCTTTTTCTTGGCTCTGTACTTAGAAGTCACACCTGGTAGACTTGGAGCACCCTATGGTATTGGATTACTAATCCTGCCCTAATCAATAATTGTGCCCCATCCTAGGGTGTGACCTGGTGATAGTATATTGATTATTCCTTATTTGGTATTCTAGGGTGGTACCTGATTCTTGTGTATAAAAGCAAGGGTCTGAGGAAGGCATGGGGGGAGGTCATTCTGAGACGGATTCTTCAGCCTTATCTATTGAATAAAGCTGATATCTCCTGAAGCCTGACTGCCTGTGAGTTTTCTACCAGCTTCTCTCCTGAACCCTCAGACCCACCGGCTGAACAGGATGGCAGACAAGTGGTTCAAGCTGGAGGAAAAAGACCTCATCCCATCACCTTCCAGCCCCATCCAGGGCTGCATTACTACACTATGAGATGCTGGGGATTGAATGTGAGTCAGTCTGCTTGCAAGGGTCAAGCTGCATGCAAGGGAAACACCCTAATAACCATGCTATCACACTGGACCCCAAGCATATTACTTTTGATCCCATAAACCTATTTCACTCATATCTTCTACTTCTGTAAACCAACACTGTTCAATTCGGTGAGTTCAGTTTGTGTCTATAGATTTTACATATGAGCAGATGCTACTTATTTTTCTCAGTTTGACCCCATATAGCAGTCACTCAATGTCTAGCCATGTTTTTCAAGTAGACAACTTTTCTTTTTTGTAGTTCAATAAATTCCTGTTTGTGGACATACATACGTGTACCACATATTCATGTACTTATCAAGCAATTCATTTTTCGGTTACTTTCCAAGTCTTGCATGGGGAAAGTAATGCTGTTCTAGGGGTTCATATGCCTTTTTATTTTCTCAAGGTGCTCTCCTGGCACTACATCTTGGGATCACTCCTGAGTGATTTTGAGACCATATGAGTGAGATGCTTGGGATCAAACCCTAATTAGCCACATGCAACTTCAGCATCCTATCTGTTGTACAATCACTTTGGTCCTAGCAGATAGCATGTAAGCTAGGTTATTTGGGGCTGGAGAGATAGCATGGAGGTAAGGTGTTTGCCGTGCATGCAAAAGATTGGTCTTTAGAATCCCAGCATCCCATATGGTCCCCCGAGCCTGCCAGGGGCGATTTCTGAGCATAGAGCTAGGAGTAGCCCCTGAGCACTGTATGGTGTGACCCAAAAACCAATAAACAATCAAACAAATGCGGTTATATTTTCCATTCTGAAAGATGCCAAGAAGTGGCTCACACAGCCTTAATTTTTTGAGGATCCACTATATTGTTCTGCATAGTGGCTGCAAGAGTTTACATTCTCACCAACAGCAGTGCTCTTTGCTACCTCCTCACCAATGTTTGTCCTCCCTCCCACCTTCCTTCATTCCCTCCCTCCCTCCCTCCCTCCCTCCCTCCCTCCCTCCCTCCCTCCCTTCCTTCCTTCCTTCCTTCCTTCCTTCCTTCCTTCCTTCCTTCCTTCCTTCCTTCTTTCCCTCCTTCCTTCCTTCCTTCCTTCCTATCCTTCCTGTAGAGGCTTCTCTGCACTAATGACTTGCATATTTTTTCATCATTTCTGAAGAAAATCATATACCTTTAAAACATCCTCAATCACTTGACTATTTAGCAAAACATGGCAGTATCCTTGTATTTTAAGTACTCTTACTCCAAATGTACTTTAATATTGAAGTATTATAATCACACATTATGTATATTTTGAAAATGCTTTATAACTGTTCATTAAAATGAATCTTTACATGTAGTTTTGCTTACCGTTTATGATGGGATTTTCATGGCTGGTATTCTAAATATCTAAATATCACTGTTACACAAATTTAAGAGTTTTTTTTTTTGGGGGGGGGGTCACACCCAGCAGCATTCAGGGGTTACTCCTGGATCTACACTCAGAAATCATTCCTGGCAGGCTCAGGGGACCATATGGGATGTTGGATTCAAACCATCATTCTTCTGCATGCAAGTCAAATGCCTTACCTCCATGCTATCTCTCCGGCCCCACAAATTTAAGTTTTAATATAAACGCAATGTTCTTAACTTTTTCTTTTCTTTTTTTTTTTTTTGTTTTCTTAGGCCATACCAGGTGATGCTCAGGGGTTACTTGTGGCTATGAGCTCAGAAATCGCTCCTGGCTTGGGGGACCATATGGGACACTGGGGGAATCGAACCGCTGTTAGTCCTAGGCTAGCTTGAGCAAGGCAGACACCTTACCCTTGTGCCACTGCTCTGGCCCCGTTCCTAAATTTTATCAAATTTTTATACAGGAAACTACTTTGGTCTGTTTAGGTTTTGGTCAGATATCTTTGACCATAATATGCAAAATGTTTTTATGACTTCAAAATCATTAAGTACATGTTTATTCATTGAATGGTAGTAGCTACATCTTTGCAAAATTTACTTTGAATTTCTGAAGAATGTCAAATGTCTGCATTCTTTTCCTTATACTCTTTCAGTTTCTGTAAACTTCTGTATATAACTTTATAAACTTTACTCAGCAAGGTCTGCAAGTTATCCTTCAGAAACAGAATAAAACAAAGTCAAAGTAACTAATACTCCAGAGAAATAGGCCCTATCTCTTATTTCCACAACTGTAACCTTGCATGTATCCTTTTTGTAGCAAAATTTAATGTACCAACATTTCAACAAGGTCTAGTCATATTTCACAGAAAATGCCTGTGTGTGTGTTTGATATCGCAAAGAATGCGTATGTGTGTCTTCTCTATGAGTGCCTTTTCTCCTAAGATTTTTTTAAATAATGCTTTATAGTCTGTCTTTAGTCCAGTGTAAGCAACTGCCAGGGTTTAACTGTTGATAAATATATATGTTTAATATATATATAACATATAAATATAATATAATATATATTTAAGTATATATTTTATATATATATAAAATATAAAAAATATATATAAAACCATGGGGCTGGAACGATAGCACAGCGACTGGGCATTTGCCTTGCACGTTGCTACCCAGAACAGACATGGGTTCATCCCCGAGCCAGGAGTGATTTCTGAGCGCATAGCCAGGAATAACCCCTGAGCATCACTAGGTGTTTATATATATATATATATGTTTTATATATATTATATATAATATATATAGATTATATATTATTAATATATGTTATATATTATATAATATATATAAACCTGATTGAAATGTTAACATCCAACATTTTGTATAATATTTTTTATTTAAACACCTTGGTTACAAACATGATTGTGGTTGGGTTTCAGTCATATAAGGTGACACCCTCATCACCGGCATTCAACATTTTATGACAGTTTAAACCATAGAACTTACTGAACAAAGAATAAATAACATATATTTAGAAATATTTAAGGAGGTGATACTGACTGGAACTGCATTCTTAGTAGACAACTTGAAGTTTCATTATAACTATTTCTACAATTTATTCTCTCAATCTAGACACTTTAATTTATTTGTGCTGCCATTGTTATTAATGAGAACACAGGTTAAAGTATATTTATGGATGTGCATGCCACAAATCAAAAAGTGGTCAATTAATAGAATGTAGTATCTTTCCAATGAGATAATATAAATCATTTTTATTAGGAACTTGTTAGAACTGTCACAGTAATAAAATGGATATATTTACTTACTCCATAGGGCAAAAGGTTTAATTTCACTTTTAATAAAATCAGATAAAGGAAGAAACTGCCAACTAGACTGAGTCTCTTTCTTATATGGCAGCATATTTAAATATCTCAAAGTGTCTAGATTTTTTTTAATGTATAGAACTCTCAAGTATTGACCTTTAAATAAGTTAAAAGCTATTTGAATCCTTACATAAGACTTTTTGCCAGAATTAAGAACTCTGGGCTTTAGCTTTGATTAGGTAGCAAACAAGTCTTTCAAACTAAAATTGTTCCAACCCTACCCAAGAAGTCGATGGATTCCGTACTCTGAGATTTACTTCTGCTTAGCTCTCTCTAATATAATAAACATTTAAATCATTAGATGATGCCTTAATATTCATAAACAAAATGCATTTTAAATATTTATATTATTCATCTTATTTTTGTGTACTTACACCTAGTAAAACTTTATAAGACATAATCATTGCCTGTAATCACTCAAACTCAAATATGTTTTCTTTTTTGGGTGGTAGAGGGTTGGCCCATATTGGGGGGTATTCAGGGGCTTTTCCTAGTTCTGTGCTCTGGAATAACACTGACAATACCTGGGGAACCATAGATAATGCCAGGGATTTGAGCTAGGAGCAATTTCATGCAACACAATTTTCTTATCTTTTGCCTTACTCTTTGTGCACTCTCTTCTGCCTTCAACTATTTTCACTAGCTTGTTTGTCATTAGTTCAATGCCCGTTCTCTTTCAGAGGTGTTGTCTTTCAAAGTTTGATGTCAATATTCGGTCCTTCCCAGGCCCTCTAATTGTGATAACCATGAAGGAGAAAGACCCACTTGCTTCCCCCACTAGGAGGAAACCTTACTTTGAAAATTGAGGTAACCAAGAGTATCAGACTATGTTGCCTGGAAGCTTGGACTTTGAGTCCTGCTACTAAAGTATCCTCAGGTTAATTACTGAGTGTGATGGAGTTGCAAGTTGCCTGGACAGGAAATCTATGATTGAGAGCAAACTTGAACTGAATGAATTTTGTCTCCAGGCTACCACAGTCTGAGCGTTTTACTTAGCCTAAATCTGTCTACTTTCATAGGGTGCATTTTAGCCCTGACTCTGAAACCTTGTTTTGCTTCCCTTTATTTTCCTAAATGTCCCTCCTAATATCCTCTTCTAAATCCAGATCGAAACCACTTGCCAAAGAACACACTGATCAATGAGTTTGGACTTTCTTGATCCAAACACTAAACCTTGGGGGCGGCGGGAGTGTGTGTGTGTGTGTGTGTGTGTGTGTGTGTGTGTGTGTGTGTGTGTGTGTGTGTGTCTGATGTGCATGCAGGGAGGAAGAAAGAAGCTGGGTGTTCCCTTCCTACTTTTTCTCTTCACTCCAAGAGTTGTAACTGTGCTACCCCCATGACACTAGCCTTTGCTCCATGTCCATTCTGACTGCAGACTTCATATTCTTCAAAAACTAACAGGCTTCTAGATTTCTGTAATACTCCCTTTGCCCAATATCTCAAGAGTTCCTGTTGCTAATATCTTTCTTCCCTCGTGATACTTTGTTCCCCCAAAATTCACCTGTTAAAAGGTAGCACCTTCTTTTTGTACATACACGGGCATCTTCCTATTGGCTAAATTGAGATGTGGATCACACTGGGAGAAAGTGATCTCCACAGCACCCCCATTATTTCCTTTCAAACTAGCTCCAAAAATTGGCTTTTACTGTGTTCTCCATCCTTACTCTTCTCAGAACAGACTCCTCCTGTTTCTTATATAGTGCATTTTTCCTCTTATATTCCTTTTCTTAAGCTCCTCCTTCTTCCCCACGTGGAGGGGTCAACTCTGAAGCCGGCCTCGATCAGTCAAATTCTTTTGATGGGAATTGCTTACATATGTTGAGAACAGAGGAATCCCCTTTTGAACTTGGGGTTATCAAGGTTTCTGCAACTCTGTATACCTGCTGGGCCATTTTGTTGAAAGAGCTTAACTAGGAACAGGGTTGAGATCAAAGGATAGAAGTGAAGTACGCTGATCCTGCTCGCTACCTCCCAATTCAAAACACTCCCAAATTGGAAGTCTTTCTTCCCAATTTCCAACAGGATCTTTTGCATAGAGGGTGAAGGATAGAGAGGCGATTGCTTATAAGTTATTTGGACTCTCAGGCTCAAGAAGGAACACATCTGGTTATCTTGTGTGGTTACTAAGAACTGAGGCACTTAGCTAAAATAACTGGGGAAGAGGGGGAGGCATTGGTGGTAAGAATGTTGCACTGGTGATGGGGGGGGGTGTTCTGTTTATGACTGAAACCCAGCTACAAACATGCTCCTAATCATGGTGCTTAAATATAGATTTTATGAAAGAAAAAATAAAAAAAAACACTCAGTAGAAAATGTGACATCTCTCTCTATTTTTTTGATTTGTTGTTTTAGGATCACACATGGTGATACTCAGGTTTTAACCCTGGCTTTGTACACAGGGGTTGCTCCCGGAGGACTCTGAGGACCATAAGGGGATGGGGATTTAACCAGTGTCTCCTACGTGTAAGGTAAGCCTATTTCCTGCTGAACTATCTCTCTGGTTCCACATCTCCACTTTCTTATTTTTGAATTTTTGACTCTAAGTAGTTTTATGTCTGAAACCACTGCTCTCTCTCTCTCTCTCTCTCACTCTCTCTCTCTTTCTCTCTCTCACTATATTATGATGAATCTTTTCAAACTTTTTAAGTCTGAGCCCTTTATTTTTGCAACCAACCAGAGCTGACATTTATACTGGCTTCTCCTTGGTTGCTCTCAGATTTTTCTGGAACCAGATGTCATAAATTAGAGGATTCAGCTCAAGGTTAAACAGTTTATTCATAAAACTGTAACATTATTTGTGGGAGGAAATACAGCAGGCTTTAAATGCCTATAACTGAAGTGTTGAAAGTAAATCTAAACAATCATCTTAACTTTGAAGGAATTGCTTAATTTTGAACCACTTATTTCAAGTTTGTTTCTTTTAAGTTGTATTTGCATGGCTTAGCATCACTGGAAAATTTACTTTATGCCATGATTGGGTTCCTGACAGGATATGAGGCTAGCTGGGACCAGTAATGTTTTACCAGATTACATGACTGAGTCTAGAAATATTTCCTTTATGTTTTTAATTTATGGAATGAGTTGAATATCTAATATAAATCCTGTTTTCTTCATAATTAATATTATCCCTGTTGGACCACATAGCATTTATGGCACCATGTAGAGTTCTGTTTAATTAGAACTTAAAGAAGTTTCATGGTTATTGATGTTGAGCTATCATTAATCATAAAATTAATTCAATATAATCAATTAAATATTAATGAGTTAAATATAAAATTTACTTAATCAATTATTTTCGGTTTTTGTTTTGTTTTGCTTTTTGATGGAGGCAGGGTACACATAGTGGTTCTCTGAGCTTATTCCTAGTTCTGTGTTTAGAAATCACTCCTGGCAGGAATAAGGGATCCTATGTAGTTCTTGGAATTGAACCCAAGACTGCCACATGCAAAGCAAGTACCTTACCTACTGTTCTATCTTTCTAATCCAGTATTGCTCAAACTTTTAACTCAGACAAGGTTCAAAATAGAATTATTTCTTGTTTTCTGATATACAACTATATATGTGATACATTTTTCAGATTTGTTTTCTTTTCAGAATGAATATTTCATAGGTGGTCTGAAGACATAATCAGGCAAAATAGCGACCACTAGATATCATGTGCAATGGTTGTCTTAACAGGAATCTTTTGTCAACTCTACAGAATAGTTTAAAAAATGTTGTCTTACAACAAGAATATACTAGACCTGAGAAGAGAAATGGAAGAAAGAGGCCTAGAAGATATATATAGGACACTCCACCCCCAGAAACCTGGATACACATTCTTCTCCAATGTACATGGGACATTCTCCAGAATAGACTACATGCTGGCACATAAAACATACCTCCATAATATCTAGCAGATAGAAATTTTGCAGACTACCTTCGCTGACCACAAGGCTCTGAAATTATTTTTGAATTCCAAAGGGACTCAGAAGAAAAACTTTAACACCTGGAAGTTAAACAGCCTCATACTGAATAACCAGTGGGTCCAAGATGAAATCAAGGAGGAAATCAAAAGGTTCCTGGAAACAAATGACAATAAAGACACAAACTATCAGGACTTATGGGACACAGCAAAAGCAGTACTGAGAGGAAAATTTATAGCTTTGCAAGCACACATCAGGAAGGAAGAAGGAGCCTACCTGAATAACTTAATGATGCAGCTCATAGAATTAGAAAGTTCTCATTAAAAGGACCCAAAATAGGGAGACAGAAGGAAATAACAAAGCTGAGAGCAGAAATCAATGAAGTGGAAACCCAAAAAACAATCTGAAAGATCAATGAAAGCAGAAGTTGGTTGTTTGAAAAAATAAAGAAGATTGATAGACAACTGGCAAAACTAACAAAGAAAGAGAGAGAAACTTGATAACTCGTATTAGGAATGAAAAAGGAGAGATCACTACTGATATGACAGAGATTCAAAGGGTAATCAGAAACTACTTTGAGAAATTCTATGCCACTAAAAATGAGAACTTGGAAGAAATGGATATATTCTTGAACTCTTATAATCTTGCACAGTTGAATGAAGAGGATATAGCATATCTTAAAAAAAATCACTATTGATGAAATTAAAATGGTAATCAAATGTCTGCCCCCCCAAAAAAAGCCCAGGCCAAGATGGATTCACTAAAGAATTCTTTCAAACTTTCCAAGAGGAACTACTACCAATTCTGGCAAGAGTCTTTCATGAAATAAAAAACAAACAAACAAACAAAAAACCAAACAAACAAAAAAAAACAGAAACACTTCCAAATAGCTTTTATGAAGCCAGCATCACCTTGATATCTAAACCAGACAAAGATGCTACGAAAAAAGAAAATTACAGACCAATATTGCTGATGAATGCAGATGCAAAGATCCTCAACAAAATCCTGGCAAATAGGATTCAATGCCTCATTAAGAAGATCATCCACTACGATCAAGTAGGTTTCATCCCAGGAAAGCAAGGATGGTTTAACATCCATAAATCTATTAACATAATACACAACATCAACAACAAGAAAAATAGAAATCACACGATCATATCAATAGATGCAGAGAAAGCATTTGATAAGGTCCAACACCCATTCTTGATCAAAACTCTCAGCAAGATGGGAATGAAAGGAACCTTTCTCAATATAGTGAAGGCCATCTACCACAAGCCAGTGGCAAATATTATCCTCAATGGAGAAAATCTAAAAGCCTTCCCTCTAAATTCTGGCACAAGACAAGGCTGCCCTCTCTCACTACTCCTATTCAACATAGCACTGGAAGTACTTGCTATAGCGATTAGGCAAGGAAAATATATCAAGAGAATCCAGATAGGAAAGGAAGAAGTCAAGCTCTCACTGTTTGCAGATGACATGATATTCTACTTAGAAAACCCTAAAGACTCTACCAAAAAAGCTTCTAGAAACAATAACTCATATAGCAAGGTGGCAGGCTACAAAATTAACACACAAAAATCAATGGCCTTTCTATACACCAATAGTACTAAGAAAGAAATGGACATTAAAAAAAATAACCCCATTCACAATAGTGCCACACAAACTCAAATATCTTGGAATCAACTTGACTAAAAATGTGAAGGACCTATACAAAGAAAACTATAAAACTTTGCTCCAAGAAATAAGAGAGGACACGTGGAGATGGAAACACATACCCTACTCATGGATTGGCAGGATTAACATCATCAAAATGGCAATAATCCCCAAAGCATTATATAGATTTAATGTGATCCCTCTTAAAGATACCCATGACATTCTTCAAAGAAGTGGATCAGGCACTTTTGAAATTCATTTGGAATAATAAGCACCCGAGAATAGCTAAAGCAATCATTGTGAAAAAGAATATGGGAGGAATTACTTTCCCTAACTTTAAACTTTACTACAAAGCAATAGTTATCAAATCAGCATGGTATTGGAATAAAGACAGGCCCTCAGATCAGTGAAATAGGCTTGAATACTCAGAGAATGTTCCCCAGACATACAATTACCTAATTTTTGTTAAAGGAGCAAGAAATCCTAAATGGAGCAAAGAAAGCCTCTTCAACAAGTGGTGTTGGCACAACTGGATAGCCACTTGCAAAAAATTGAACTTAGACCCCCAGCTAGCATCATGTATAAAGGTAAAATCCAAATGGATTAAAGACCTCGATATCAGACCTGAAACATAAGATATATAGAACAACATGTAGGCAAAACACTCCAGGACATTGGGAATACAGGCATATTCAAGGAGGAAATTGCACTCTCCAAGCAAGTGAAAGCAGAGATTAACAGATGGGAATATATTAAGCTGAGAAGCTTCTGCACCTCAAAGGAAATAGTGCCCAGGATACAAGAGCCATCCACTGAGTGGGAGAAACTATTCACCCAATACCCATCAGATAAGGGGCTAATCTCCAAAATATATAAGGCACTGACAGAACTTTACAATAAAAATCATCTAAAAAAAAGAAAAAAAAGAACAAACCATCTAATCCCATCATACACTTTGACAAAGAAGAAATACAAATGGCCAAAAGACACATGAAAAAGTGCTCCACATCACTAATCATCAGGGAGATGCAAATCAAAACAACGATGAGATACCACCTTACACCACAGAGATTGGCACAAAGAATGAGAACAAACAGTGTTGGCGGGGATGTAGAGAGAAAGGAACTCTTATCCACTGCTGTGGGAATGCCATCTAGTTTAACCTTATGGAAAGCAATATGGAGATTCCTCCAAAAACTGGAAATCGAGCTTCCATAAGATCCAGCTATACTACTCCCAGGGATATACCCTAGGAACACAAAAATATAATACAAAAATCCCTTCCTTACACCTATATTTATTGCAGCACTATTTACCATAGCAAGGCTCTGGAAACAACCAAGATGCCCTTCAACAGATGAATGGCTAAAGAAACTGTGGTACATATACACAATGGAATATTATGCAGCTTTCAGGAGAGATGAAGTCATGAAATTTTCCTATACATGGTTGTACATGGAATCTATTATGCTGAGTGAAATAAGTCATAGAGAGACAGAAAAAAACGCAGAATGGTCTCAACCATGTATGGGTTTTCAAGAAAAATGAAAGACATTCTTGCAATAATATTTTTTAGACACAAAAGAGAAAAGAGCTGGAAGTTCCAGCTCACCTCATGAAGCTCACCACAAACAGGGATGAGTTTTTAGAGAAATAATTACATTTTGAACTATCTTAATAATGAGAATGTTTGAGGGAAATAGAAAACCTGTCTAGAGTACAGACGGGGAGAGGCATATTTGGGACATTGGTGATGGGAATGTTGCACTAGTGATGGGTGGTGTTCTTTACATGACTGAAACCCAAACACAATCATGTATGTAATCCCGGTGTTTAAATAAAATATATAAAATGTTGTCTTAAATAGTTTATGTGTTCCTGCAGACATTAAATGAGATCTGGCACTATTGTTACTTGGTACTAATTATCAAATGAGATCTGCACTATTACTGTTTTGTGATTAAATCATACTAAAGAACTTATTTGTATGGGAAGGATGAAAGAGATAAAATTAACTCTTAGCCCAATGATCTCCAAATAAATATGATGCTACAATTCTATGACATACGAAAGGTTAGGAAGAGGAACAGCAACAAATAAAAACCTTAGTTATAGGCTTGAGCAAAAGAAAGTAAAATTTGTTCTGCCAGCATAAAAACATATCAATGGGTAGCCAGAACACACTGTCCTTCCATTTCATACTTGATCACTTTGAACATCCATGAGCTATCATAACATGTCACGGCAGTTTTAGATTTAATGTCAAAATGCACATTCTCGGACAAGCGACATAAACAATGAGTTGGGTAGAAATGAGTATGCTTTGCAGTTGACAAGAAACAGGAGGCATGGAAATTTCAACTGCCTTTAGAGAAAAGTATAACACTAACTGATGTTTGGGGATTCCTTTGGCATGGTCTCTAAGAAGGTAGAGGAATGAATGCCAGACTCGTTATGACTTTGCCAGCAAGAGGAATCATCTAGAAGAATTTTAGAGATATTTTTTAAAAGCAAGTTCTACTGCTCCTGCCTACTTTTTATTTTCACAAACTCAGGGCTTATTGGTATCTCCTAGGTTTCCTTAGTAGAAAAGAATCTTTGTTAAGTAGAAGATAAAGTTAGAATATTACATAAGTTTGTTTAACTAAAACTTAATTATAAGGGTTTTTTGTTTGTTTTTGTTTTCTGGGCTACACCTGGCAGCGCTCAGGGGCTACTCCTGGCTCTGCACTCAGAAGTCACTCCTGGAAAGCTTGGGGGACCATATAAGATGCCAGAGATCAAACCCCAGTTGGCCATATGCAAAGCAAATGTCCTACCCACTGTGCTACAACTCCAGCCCAAGTTTTGCAAATTTATGAAATTATTAAATATTAGATTGTATATTCCACCACAAAAATTATTTTGCATTTCTCATATATTTACTCAGTTCAAACCCTGGCAAATCTTGTCTCCAACTTCTATTACCTGTGGGTATACTAAACTCAGATTTAAATTCTCCATGCTCCTGTTCCTATTAGTTTCCTACTTTTCAACATCTGTTGGACACTTTTATTTAGGTACTGAACTAAAATTAAGGTGAGCCATAAATGTCTTTGACAACTAATCTCATCTTTGTATAATAACTTTAAGAACAAAAGTGTATTTCTCACATTAAAACAAAAATATTACTACAAATTAAGAAGTGGATAAGGTAAAATATTTTTAAAAATTTTATTAAAGCATGATACTTTTCAAAGTTATACATATTTTAGTCCTACTATGTTCTAGCACCAGTCCCACGACCAGTGTCATCCTTTTTTTGTTTGTTTGTTTTTTGTTTTTGGGTCACACCCGGCAGTGCTCAGGGGTTACTCCTGGCTCTACGGTTAGAAATAGCTCCTGGCAGGCTCAGGGGACCATATGGGACGCCGGGATTCGAACCACTGACCTGCATGAGAGGCAAACGCCTTACCTCCGTGCTATATCTCATGCCCGTGTCATCATTCTTAAACCAGTCTTCCCAGCTTCCCTCTCACTATACCTTCCCAACCTGCCATCTTGACAAGCACATTCTTAAATTTGGTTGTGCAAATTTAATCTCATATTTTCACTGTGACTGTCTCTGTGGTGTAAATATTTAACCATAGGAGTCTTTATACCACCTATGTAGTTGGATCCTCTTGAGCCCTGTCCCTTGTTGTTTCTGTTTTCTGTCTGTCTTTCCATTCTCTGGCCCCTCAATTTCTTTCTTTTTCTGTCTTCTCTCTATATTTTAAGTTTAAGGGCACCACTTGGCACCACTCCTTTAAAATATTCTCTCACCCAGTTATTCTGCACACGACATGTAAGTGTATTTGTCATTCTTCTGGTTTACGTTATTTAACATGATATCTTCCAATTCCATTCATGTTGCAGCAAATTGCATGATTTAATCATCCCATATACTGCCTCATATTTCAAATCGCATCTTCATAATCCAATTATCTATCATTGAAGATAAGAATTTTAACGTCATACTGTGACAGTGATAGAGCTAATAAAGTATGTGATCTGCTCTTCTAAAAGCTACTGAGTCAAGTGGTACACTCAACAATAGCTTTGAACTGTGCGCGATGAGATAAAAATCTGCAAGATTCAAGTGTTTATACTCTTATGTAAAAGATCTAAGCAATCTCATGAATCTTTGAAAATGACATCAGACTTGTGCTTGACATTCATTTCACAGCACGTTTGAGAATCTCAGAATTTTTGTTTGTTATTGTGGTAGTCTTGTTCACACAGTGCCAGGCATTGAACTGAGGACCTTACATAAGCAATGCTCATGTGCTCTCACTGATACAATCCCAGCCTGAGTAGCCATTTGAACATAGTTTGATTGAATGATTTAATTATCTGCCCTTGATTGGCAAAATGTTATTCTACAATGGTTTTGTGTGTGTCTAAACAGATATGAAAGTAATGAAATATGCAGATATGCAGTTAGCTATAACATCTATTTTTCTTTCTTCTTTCTCTTTCTCTCTTTCTTTCTCTTTCTTTTTCTCTCTCTCTTTCTCTCTTTCTTTCTCTCTTTCTTTCTTTTTCTTTCTTCTTTTTCTTTCTTTCTTTTCTTTCTTTCTTTTCTTTCTTCTTTCTTTCTTTCTTTTCTTCTTTCTTTCTTTCTCTTTCTTTTCTTTCTTTCTTTCTTCTTTCTTTCTTTCTTCTCTTTCTCTCTCTTTCTTTCTCTTCTTTCTTTCTTTCTCTCTCTCTCTTCTCCTTTTCTTTCTTTCTTCTTTCTTTCTTTCTTTCTTTCTTTCTTTTTCTTTCTTTTCTTTCTTTCTTTCTTTCTTCTTTCTTTCTTTCTCTTTCTTTCTTTCTTTCTTTTTTCTTTCTTTTTCTTTCTTTCTTTCTTTCTTTCTTTCTTCTTTCTTCCTTCCTTCCTTTCTTTTTTTTGATTTTGGGCCACACCTGCGTTTCTCAGGGTTACACCTGACTCTACACTCAGAAATCGCTCCTGGCAGGCTTAGGGACCATATGGGATGCCGGGATTCGAACCACCATCCTTCTGCATACAAACAAATGCCTTCTGCAAACAAACGCCTTATTTCCATGTTATCTCTCCAGCTCCAACATCTATTTTTTCATGACAATGCAATTACTGGAGGATTGAAAGGTGCTAGATTCTGGCTATATGTTTGTAATTGTATTTTTTCCTTTTTTATTATTTAGTTACCATGTAATTACAAAGATATTTATGATTGGGTTTCAGGCTTACAATGTTTCAACATGGGACTCTTCATTCATGTACATTTCTCTCCATCAATGACCCCATTTGCCTCTTTCTTACTAGTTTGCTTCTATGAGATGCACTTTTTTTTAAAAGTAGGTTTTTGCACTGTGGTATACAGTACTGTGGCTAATAGGGCTTCATATGGGACTGAATGGTGGTAAAGTATTATGTATAAAAGTCATTTGTATTTCAAGAGTAGCTTTGGTATTGCTTAGCAGACTCTTTGCCTTTCTCAGTCTTATTTGAAAGAGTTACTTGGTGCATAAAAAAATCATGCACTAAATTTATTATATCTGTGGGCTTATGAAACCAATGTTTATATAGAAGCTCTAGCTATGAAATAACCCTAAGATTCTTTTATTATTTATCCACTAAAAGTCGGGATTACATAGGATCAATGTGTGAAAACAAATATATAACATTGGGAAGATTTTACAGCTTTTGGAAAGGTGACAATAAAATGAGTAATGCGGTAACTTGTGGTTAAATTTTAAGTGGTACTAAATGGTTCCTTGTATGTC